>NW_027397065.1:50936708-51133639 GCF_003265705.2 Callorhinus ursinus
GTGTGTGTGTGTGTGTGTGTGTGTGTGTGTGTGTGTGTATGTGTGTGTGATGAGCTCCCTAACAGTGGAGGTAAGCAAGCAGAGAGATATTGCAGAAGACTCCATTGGAATGGTGGGGGGCTGGTGAGTCAGGGTAAGTGAGCGCACCATGGGCATGACGGAACTATCCTTTCAAAGCTAAGACTCAGGATCTTAAGATCAGTTTTACAGTTTTGAGTTACAAGCATATCCATGCAGGATAATCCACCTTGTTCCACTTAGGGAAATGTCCAGCTCAGACATCAGTTTCCTGCTTACAGGTCCCTCAACAGCTCAGTCCTTCCCCAAAAGTCAGGTACTGGGCAGCAGGACTCCTGAGATGACTGTTCTCTCCCTTCCCCTCTCTCCTTGGAACAATTCCCAATTCCTTGAGCAAATGCCATCTTACTCTTTGAGGAAGCCCCACTACTTGCTAACTTTCAAAAGAAATGTGCCTTTAACCTAAAAACTAGATGCAGGAATTTTTATTTTTATTTTAATTACAACCTATTTTATCGTAGTCGAAAGACCTCATTGAACTAGTGATGAGGCAAGAAGGTAAAATGATGGGATTTTCCAAACCTGTGGCATTTGAGATGAAAACAAGTTGCTGAGCAGACAGGAAGGAAGAAATGGAGACAGGAGGCTTCCACATAACAGCTTTCAGGTGGAGTGATGGTCATGTGGTCTCATGAGCATGGTTATAATTATCTGTATTCACTCTCATGGCTTAATTCCAAAGTGCTCAATTATCACTGTCATGTAGCTGAGAGGGAAGAGAATTCCTATTCCTGGCTGATATCATAGTCCAGCCAGTATAATTTTTTAAAGATTTATTTATTTATTTTAGAGAGAGAGCATGAGTGGGAGGGGTGGAGGGAGAGGGAGAGAGAATCCCAAGCAGACTCTGTGCTAAATGTGGAGCCCCATGTTGCTTAAATCTCACAACCCTGAGATCACAACCTGAGCCGAAACCAAGAGTTGGATGCTTAACTGACTATACCACCCAGGTGCCCCCAGCCAGTATAATTTTTGAAGTAAACTGTGGTCTTAAGGAAAAAAAAATCGGGGCGCCTGTGTGGCTCAGTGGGTTAAGTGTCTGCCTTTGGCTCAGGTCATGATCCCAGCGTCCTGGAATCGAGCCCTGAGTAGGGCTCTGGCTCAGTAGGGAGCTTGCTTCTCCCTCTCTCCCTCTCACTCAAATAAATAAATAAATAAACAAAATCTTAAAAAGGAAGAAAGAGAAAAATATAAAATAAAAGACTTTGCCTTTATTTTTTTCCAAAAAGATTAAAGAACACTTCTTCAGCATTTGCCATGTAGCAAGGGTTTTACATGCATCACACCGCTGAGTCCTTGCAGCCATTCTGTGGTCCCCCAAAGGGGACATGCTGACTTGTCTAAGATTACTCAGCCAGGAAGTGGTGGCAGGACCGTTCCTAATGTCTCGCAGCTGACTGCCTCCTACTGCGTTCAGCCCTCCCCGACCCACGCCTCTGTTGTCTGCTCCATGAGAAGGGGTAATTCCTGCCCTAGCTGCTGCACGATGCATGAGCAGTCAGACCATTAGCTGCATGTCTCTGAGAGAGGGTGGAGGACAGGAATTGGGAGAATCAAGAGGAAAAATCGTTTTGAAACCTAAACAGTGCTACTGAATTTTAGGGAGTATTGGTAACTATTGCTCAGTTTATTTTTTTGTCTTTAACCCTGAATTCTCCTTTCAGTTTTTATTTATTTTATATTTACTTAAGTAGTCACTGTACCCAACGTGGGGCTCGAACTCATGACCCCGAGATCAAGAGTCAATGGTCTTCCGACTGAGCCAGCCAGGCACCCCTACTTGTTTACTTTAAATATGCGTGTAAGTTGTACTTGTCCCTCTGGAATCTCCCTCCACACACGCCTCCCTCCTGCGATGTGCACGGGAGGTTCGTCTGTACAGGCTGTAGCCCGCATCCATTGGACACTGTCAATGCCCTGACCTCCCCCACTTCAGTTCTCCCCGGGCTCTCAGCTGCTGGCACCAGCCTCTTTGTGGCTGAGGGCTTTTCCCACACGAGCCCAGCCTGCCAGCCTGGCAATCCCAAAGTACCAAGGAATTTCACACGCATCCCCAGGAGCAGCCCTCAGCCAAAGATGTGGGTAGAGGCATAAACACCTGACTCCTTCACCCTTCGGTGGAGATGTTCTGAGGTGTGTGTTTACGTTGTCCCCCAGAGCTTCTCTGTGGGACTAAAGCTCCAGTCACCCACCCGGACTGCCCGTTTAACAACCCAGCCTTATTGGTCGCCTCGCCTTCCCTGTATCAGTTCCTCACTCTACTAGTGTTCCCTGAGCCTCTCCACAGATGATTTCACTTAAACCCTCATCTTATAGTCTGCTTTGGAGGGAAAACAAGAGGAGATAGGTTTCCTTGATGTCTGACCTCCTGTTGGGTTCAGCTAAGGGGCACGTGGCAGCAGGAGATAAGGCATTTTGCATTCTACCTTCTGCCCTAGGGATGCCAATGCTCGGCTCTGTCCTGGACCCAAAGGTCCCAGCTCCTGTCAGGGGGCCCTCTTCACATTGCCCTGACTCCAGGTTCCAGTAAGTGCTCCCTCCCATTAGCCCTCCAGACCTCAGGCCATAAACGGCACCCTGCGTTTACTAGCCCTGGGGTGCTGCAGTACTCCTTGTGATTACACTCCACTACACTCCCACTTTTCAACAAAAATACGAACTCAAAAAGATGCGTGCCCTGCCGTGTTCATTGCAGCATCATATACAATAGCCAAGATATGGAAACCTAAGTGTCCATCGATGGATGAATGGATAAAGAAATTGGGGTGTGTATACAATGGATATTATTCAGCCATAAAACAAATGAAGTCTTGTCATTCGTGGCAACAAGGATGGACCTCACGGGCTTTGTGAAGTGAAGTAAGTCAGACGGAGGGAGACAATTGCCTTATGATCTCTTCACTTACAGATATGTCCTGGAATGTCCTACAGGCAGAATCAAAAAACAAACAAAAACAGAAAAGCTTCCCTGGGAGGGCAGAAAGATTCTCAGATGAAACACTGACAGCTCAAAATCTAAAAGGGCTCCCCAGAAATGAATTGGAAGAGGCAACCAAGAGGCACAGAGAGGAGTGTGGGCGAGACTGGAAATCCCAATCACCCAAATATAATAAAAGAAATCAACTTGGTGCTCATTAGGTAAGCTAGAGATCCAGTTTCACTCCAGACAAACCGCTTCCTCTGTCTGAACCTGTTTTTCCACGTGTAAATGAAGGAATTAGACTAAACTTGGTGGCCTGATAACAAATACTAGCAATGTAATATGTTCTATGCTCTACCCACTTTAACTTTCATTCACTTGTTTTACTTTCACAGCAAAGGATAAAGCTTGTTTGGAAGAGCCCTTGACACCATTCCAAAGGGGCTGGGCTCTCCCACACCAGCGTCCCCTTCTCAGCCCGTGCTGGAGCTCTGAGGATCTGATCAATGTGTTTAGCAACGGACTGGCTCTTTCTCTGGGCCTCTTGTGAAATATACTTTCCTGTGTGGTAACCATCATGCTTTGTGATTTGGAACAAAGTAAACTAGAGACCAGACAAGTTGGTTTCATCCCCTTCTTTTAAACATAAAAGCATCTGATCCTTTCTGTGACGTTTTTATTTTGACCTCAGTAAGAAGAAACAGATCGTCTTGATAAAGAAATAAACTCCCAGTGGCTGAATTCAGCCAAACCATGAAATGGATTATTCTCTGACCCAACATGGGCCTCTGTGATGCATGACTCCAAATCACCCTTCATATGGCAGTCTGTGTGCATGACATGCCCGAGTTGGACATCGGGACATCCTGTAGGCTCTACCTTCAAAATATAGTCAGAATTTCTGGTCCATGGCACGGTCACATCCCACCTGGATTACTGCAGTAATCTCCAAACTGATCCCTTGCTTATATCTTTGTCTTTCTATAGTTCATCCTCAAAATAGCATCCAGAGTGACCCTTGTAAAATGTAAGCTAGACCATGTCACTGCTCTGCTTGAAATCCTGCAATGGCTCCCTACTGCCTTCAGAGCAAAAATACAATGTCCTTAAAATGCCCTTCAAGACCCTACATGAGCTGAACCCCCCACCTTACCTCTGAGACTTCATTTCCTAAACTTCTCCCCCTTCCTCA
Organism: Callorhinus ursinus; assembly: GCF_003265705.2. Taxonomy (NCBI): domain Eukaryota; kingdom Metazoa; phylum Chordata; class Mammalia; order Carnivora; family Otariidae; genus Callorhinus; species Callorhinus ursinus. The sequence goes on from NW_027397065.1 coordinate 50,940,899, forward strand.
CTCCTTAACAGCCCCTCTGCTTCCTTGCTGTTCCTCAGTTATAGAGACTTTGCCATCCTCTGCTTGGAAGCCTCTTCCCCCAGATAGCCACCAGCCTACTTCCTACCTCCTTCAAATATTTGCTCAAATCCAGTCTTCTCACCAGGCCTACCCTGACCACTCTATCTAAAACTGCAATCTGCCTCCCTTCCCCTATTTCTTTCTTTCTTTTCTTTCTTTTTAAAGATTTTATTTATTTATTTGACAAAGAGAGAGAGCATAAGCAGGGGGAATGGCAGGCAGAGGGAGAGGGAGAAGCAGGCTCCCCACTGAGCGGACAGCCTGACATGGGGCTCAATCCCAGACCCTGGGATGATGACCTGAGCCGAAGGCAGATGCTTAACCAACTGAGCCACCCAGGCATCCCCCCCCCGACCCATTTCTTTCTTTACCTTCTAAAAGAAGGAATTGCTCAAAGTTCAAAAAGAATTTTTTTTTAAATTCATTGACTTCTATCCGCCAGCAAGTTCTAGATGGTTGAAGGTAGTATTCATCCACTCACCAAATGCCTATTGAGTGCCTCCTGTGTGTCAGGCACTGAGTTAGGCTAAAATTCAATCTTCGATTCTATTTTAGTCAAATCAACAATCAATACACTGGTGGGTCTTCTAGAAGCCAGGTTTGGAGTTAAGTGGTGAACAGTGTAGAGATGGAGGTCCAGCCAAGTATAGTGAAGGCAATAAACTTGGAATGAAGACCTGTGTTCAAACCCTAGCTTTATCTCTAACTTCCTCTGGGGTCTTCCCAAGTCCCTTCCCTTTTCTGGGTTGGCTTTAGTTCATCTTTACAGTAAGGAGAGTGGACTAAATAATCTTTAAGGTCACTTCTGGCTCTACTGTTCCATGCTTTTACCCTTATTTCATGAGAGCTAATGTGAGTTCCCAGGAGTGAGTCGGCAAACAAGTGGGAGGAGGAAATGAGTGGAGTGCATGGCCATGAGCTGTCTGTCCCTTATGAGCCAGCACTTCAGGGGCCAGAGGTCTGTCTTAAGCACCAGCAGCAGTTGGGTAACAGCTGCAGTGGTTAGCCGGTGGTCGCCCTGTGCATCCTCTAGCTGAAAGAGGACACCCAGCTCATGTCTCCGCATCCTCAGGAGAGCACAGAGGAAGTGTTCCATGGGGCCACAGAAGTGACATCAGCTTTCCATTGGTCTACTAAGACCAGAGAAGGGAGAGTGTGGAGGACAGGCTTTGCTTTGGCTTGAGTGTGCTTGGGAAAATCCCGTGGAAGCCAAAGGGAGAGCACTCTAGAGATGTGAAACTCACATGCCTCAAATGGGAAGGATGCCATCCCAGCAAACTTCCAAGGCAAAATTGAACAGACTATCCATTAGTATCCCACTTACTCTTACATTTGCTTTCTTCCTTTTTTTTTTTTAAGATTTTATTTGAGAGGGAGAGACAGAGAGACAGAGAGAGCAGGAGAGAGAGAGAGGACACGCAGGAGCAGGGGGGAGGGGCAGAGGGAGAGGGAGAAGCAGGCTCCCCCGGGGAGCCTGAGGCAGACGCTTAACCGACTGAGACACCCAGGCGCCCCTTCTTGTTTTTTAAGTGTTGTTAGAGGAGCAGCTGGTTTCTTACTCAGCTGCGGATATGAATTAACAGATGCAGCATGAAGCTGGGAAGTTCATTTATGAAATGAGAAAACATAATACTGCGGCACCTGGGTGGCTCAGTCAGTTAAGCGTCTGCCTTTGGCTCGGGTCATGATCCCAGGGTCCTGGGATTGAGCCCTGCCTCAGGCTCCCTGCTTCTCCTTCTCCCTCTGCCCCTTCCCCACCCACCCCTGCTGCTTGTGCTCTCTCTCATTCTCTCTCTCTCTCTCCCACTCTCACTCTATCTCAAATAAATAAAATCTTTTTTAAAAAAAGAGAGAAAAGAAAATGGAATACTGTACCAGGAATCAGAAAACCTGGGGCATATTTCTTTAACTCTCTGGATCTCATTTTCACCATCTGAAAGATGCAGGGATTAAAGTGGGATCTTTCCGGTATGTGATGATTCTAAGTCATCCAGTCTACTACACCAGGATGCTATCATAGGCGGGAGACAGCAAACTCCAACCCATGCCTGCTGCCTGTTTCCGTGAAGTCTGCAGGCACCACTGAGGCAGGCTGGCACTATAAGCCTTGGCAACCAAGCCAGGCGTCCTCCTGTGCCCCTCTTTCCCTCACTGCTTCCAAGGCCTGCCTCCCAGGCCACGAAGGCCTGTGCCTTACTGCTGCCCGGGGCCCATGCTGGTAGGGATTCTGCTACTGGTGACTGCCAGTCACTGAGCAGAGGAATCTCAGTCTGCCCCAGTTGAGACGGCCAGGCTCTCTTGGGAGGAGAGAAGGGCGCCCAGATACAGGTCACTGGGGAAGAAAGTTAAACTGAACAGGAAGGCAATCTCTCTCTCCTGTACCCCTTTACCCCACCCCCTTGCCACGGGCCATTCTCCCTCTTTGCTGGGAGAAAGTCTCCGAATTGGGGCAACGTGTGCCCAACATCCTGCAATGGACAATCCAGAGAGATGGAACAGAAATTTTCTCTCTTGTTATATAGTACATAATATCCTTGACTTTACCTCTTGGCCTGCGAAGCCCAAAATATTTGTGATCTGGCCCTTTACAGAACAAGTTTGCCAACCCATGAGCTATAGGGTAATCTGTAAGATGGTGGAGTATGGAGTTAGGTGACCTGGGTTCATCCACAATCCCATTGGCATGACCTTGGGCAAGGTCCTTAACTTCTCTGAGCCTGTTTCCTCACCTGTAAGACTGAGTTCATAGTGATAGCAACTGCCGCATGTATATGTATGTTAGATGACTTGCGAACAATAACCCATCAGGCAACGTGAGCAGATTTAGCAATTTGTGCATGCGATAAATAGTCCCAGATGTATGTCATCAAACAGAATTTACTGAGTCCCTATTCTGGGCCAGGCCCTTTGCCAGGCCATGGTCTGGAAGGAAAGACAGATTTGCTGAGAAAACAAAGACAATGCAGTATGTCAGTTGCTCTAACAGGACACAGCTGTGGGACAAAGGCGAGTGTGTCCAAGTCCCTCTTTGTAGGTTCAGACAAGGTTTCACTGATGAAATGAACCTTGAACTGGCAAGCAGATGAAGGTTTTATCTGGCGGAGGGAACTGCACGTACAGAGGCATGATGGCTTACATGAATTGCACATTTTTGTTGGTGGCTCAGCAAGAGTTAGATAGGCCTTGAGTCTAAGTAGGAGGTGTTTGGAAGATGAGGCTGAAGAGGTAGGCAGGCCCCAGGGTCTGGGGGGCCTTATATGCTATCCCAAGAGTTTTGGGGTGTCTCCTGTAGGTGTTGGAGAGCCACTGGAGAAAGCTGAATAACAAAAAAGGATCAAGATCAAAACAGGGCTTTCAGAAACATCGCTCTGGCTCAGTTTGGAGAGCAAACCCAGGAGCAGTCAGGAGGCTGCGATACACTCAAGAAAAAACTGGTGAAACCGAATGAAGGCAGTGGGCAATGAGAAGGAAGAGAGGCAGGTGGCTGGGCTGTGCAGGAGGCAGGACTGAAAGGCAAGAGCCGCCCAGGAAGTCCCCAGGTTTTTGGCTGGGGCAGCTAGGTGAAAGTAAGAACATAGCTACAATAGCAGAGGTGGGAGATGGGGCAAGGTAATTCGCTCTGGAAAAACAATTCCGAGTTGAGTCTGTGGCCACGCTCCCAGAGTGAAGACACAGCAGCAGCCCTCCGCCCGGTTTCCGCTGCGGAAATAAGCCAGAGCCAGCACCGCCACCACGTTTCCCAGGCAGCGCCCTTCAGGGGGCCCAGGAGGGGTCTGAAGAAACAGGGGACCTTTCTCTTCTCCCTCTGTTCACTTACTATGGCTTTTAGGTGAGTGTGCAGATTCAATGCAGGGACACCTGTGGTTAAGGCAGTCTTCTAGCAGGAAACCCAAACGAGAAGGGTGACCCAGGCAGATGGCCAGCACCGGTTCAGACTAGCCCTCCAGGATTCTTACTTTGCGGAGGACCCTGAGCCTTTGATGTGGGGGCTCAATTTCAGGCCCTCTCTGAAAGATCTCGTCTGACCAAAGTGTGACTAACTCCAGTTTTTTTTTAGTTGTTATTGTGAATTTACTCTGAAGGATTCTTTAGAGAAAGGAAAACCCTTTTGGGTTTTTCATATTTGGAATAATCAGGGACCATTTCTTATATGTGCCTCGTCCTTCATAGTTTACAAAGTGCTTGCTCAGTCATGGTGATTTGCTATTCACCTCAAAACAGGGACTATTCTTTCCATTCTATGGGTTATAAAACAAGTCTTGGAGGTGAAAATGGCTTTTTCAAGATCCCATAGCTAGAAAGCGTAAAATTATTCACCCATATTTGATAATATTCCATGTTGGCAAAACAATGGGGAAATGGGAGTTTCGGATACCAATGGTGAGAGTATAAACTGGTCTGGTCTTTTCACGAGGGCTCCCTGCCAATCAGTATTAAGTGTGGTTACCAGTTACCTGGCAGCTGGGTCCCTATCTTAACTTCAACTCCCCTTAGACAACAGAGCTTGCAGGCAGGGAGCTAGCTGGAAAAAGTCATCCAGTTGAAAGGAAGGTCAGTACAAGGGCACGTTATCAAGCTGGGTCACCACTGCATGCAACTAGGGCTTGATCCTGCTGGTACCCTCTAAAGATACACCGAGAATGTCTAGGAGAAAGAAGAAAGGGGCATTTATTCACAGATTCCCACCCTACATTGGTCAATGATTGTCCCATAGAATGTTCACTCTTTCACACCTGCAGCTTTGCCAAGTGGATTCCCAGAGGGATCCTAAGGAGGTATTCATGTAGTAATCATACAGTTCAAAGTAAAAACGTCTGGGGAGGACCTGGGCCCGGGGACTGGAGTTGGCCCTGGGACACAGATCTCCAAAGTGAGGACTAATTTTCAGAGTCTGACAGGTAAGGCTCTGTGGAACCGGAATCATGGAGAATAGAATCCAGCCCCCGAAGGTGTGGAGAGAGGCCCGGCAAGAGATAGGCAGGATGCCTTAGTTTTCTGCCATTGGAGACTTTCCATATTCCATAGCACAGGGGGCAGAAAACATCTGATAACCTGCAAGGCAGTGCTACCAATGCTCAGAAAGCACAGAGACAAGGCCTGCCATGCTCAGGCCTGGGGCCAAAGACAGAAAGTTAAACAAGTGATTATGAAAAAACAGCGGTTCTCCAATTTTGTGGGCATGAGACTCATCTGGAAGCTTAATAGAGATTTAGATTTCTGGGCCTCACCCCCCAAAATTCTAATTTGGGTCTTTTTATTATTTTTTTAAGATTTTATATATTTATTTGTCAGAGAGAGATCAAGCCCAAGCAGGGAGAAGGGCAGGCAGAGGGAGCGGCGGGCAGAGAGAGAAGAAGGCTGCTTGCCAAGCAAGGAGCCGATGCCGGACTCCGTCCCAGGACCCTGGGATCATGACCTGAGCGGAAGGCAGACGCTTAACGACTGAGCCACCCAGGCGTCCCTTAATTTGGGTCTTGATAAGGGCCTGGAATCTGCATTTATAACAGTAATTCTCTGTGTAGGTGATCCAGGGCCTCACTTGAGAAACACTGCCCTAGGGCCTAGACTCAGCCCTTTAAGGACAGGAACTGTCTCATTTCTCTCTGATTCCCTCCCCAGTACCTGCCACATAGGGACCAGGTAATTGTCCATTGAATTGAATTTTTCAAAAGCAGTGCTCCAAAAGGTATGTTTCATGTGGAGTCAGCTTAAGTCTGTAGCCTCTCTCTACCTGCAGGCTCTGGACAACAAGAGCAAACATAGACAAGTGGGATTCCATCAAACTAAAAACCTTTTGCATAGCAGGAGCGCCTGGGTGGCTCAGTCAATTAACTATCTGCCTTCGGCTCAGGTCATGAAGCCAGGATCCTGGGATGGAGCCCTGCATCCAGCTTGGGGAGCCTGCTTCTCCCTCTCCCTCTGCTGCTCCCCGTTTGTGCTCTCTCGCTCTCTGTCAAATAAATAAAATAAAATCTTAAAAAAATAAAAAATAAAAACTTTTTGCATAGCAAAAGAAACAACAGAATGACAAGGTAACTTACAGAATGGAAGAAAATATTTGCAAATCATATATTTGATAAGGGGTTAATATCCAAAATCTACAGCAAAATAAATAAATAAATACCCCAATTTAAAAATGGGCAAAGGACCTGAATAGATAGGTCTCTAAAGAAAACACAAATGAGGGGCGCCTGGGTGGCTCAGTCGGTTGGTTAAGCGACTGCCTTCGCTCAGGTCATGATCTCAGGGTCCTGAGATTGAGCCCCTCATCGGGGTCCCTGCTCCGCGGGAAGCTTGCTTCTCCCTCTCCCACTCCCCCTGCTTGTGTTCCCTCTCTCGCTGTGTCTCTCTCTGTCAAGTAAATAAATAAAATCTTTAAAAAACAAAAACACAAATGACTACCAGATATATGAAAAGGTGCTCGATATCACTAATCATCAGGGAAATGCAAATCAAAATCACAATGGGGCACCTGGGTGGCTCAGTCGTTAAGCGTCTGCCTTCAGGCTCAGGTCATGATCCCAGGATCCTGGGATTGAGCCCAGCATCGGGCTCCCTGCTCGGCGGGAAGCCTGCTTCTCCCTCCCTGACTCCCCCTGCTTGTGTTCCTGCTCTCGCTGTGTCTCTCTCTGTCAAATAAATAAATAAAATCTTAAAAAAAACAAACAAACCACAATGAGCTATCACCTCACACTTGTTAAAACGGCCATTATCAGATAAAAGATAACAAGTGTTGTCAAGCTTGTGGAGAGAAAAGAGAACTGTTGTACACTGTTGAGGGAATGTAAACTGGTACAGCCTCTACAGAAAGCAATATGGAGGTTCCTCAAAAAATTAAAAATAAAACTATCTTATGATTCAGTCGTTCCACTTCTGGGTCTATAGCCAAAAGAAATGAAATCAGAATCTTAAAGAGATAGCTGCACTCCCATGATCATTTCACCATTATTCACAATAGCCAAGATATGGAAACAATGTAAATGTCAGCAGATGAATAAAGAAAATGTGAGATATAAATATTTACACAATAACTGAAATATAAATGTAATATAAACATAAATATATAAATATATATCTCCTGCCATTTGTAGCAACAGGATGAACCTGGAGGACAGTATGCTAAGCGAAATAAGCCAGACCCAGAAAGATAATATTGCATTATCTCACTTATATATGGATTCCAAAATAGTCAAACTCATAGAAGCATAGAGAATGGTTGTTGCCAAGGTCTGGGGGGAGGAAGAAATGAAGAAATGTTGGTCAAGGGGTACAAAATTTGTTACACAGATGAATAACTTCTGGAGATTTAATGTGTAACAATGTGACCATAATTAACAATATTGTATATTATATCCTTGAAATTTGCTAAGAGGGTAGATCTTAAGTGTTCTCATCAGAAAAAAGAAAAGAAAGAAAGAGAAAAAAGAAAGAAAATGGTAACTATGTGAGGTGATGGATATGTTAATTAGCTTGAGTTCATTATTTCACAATGTATATCAAATCATCAAGGTGTTCACCTTAAATATATATAATTTTAAGTTGTCAATTATACCTCAATAAAGCTGGGGGAAATATGCTAGAGGCAGTATGCATAGGAGTAATGCATGCAAGCTCTGGAGTCAGAGTCTGCTGCTATTTATGAAATCTTAGACAAATCATTGTAATTCTCTGAGCCTCAGTTTCCCTCGGTGCAAAATAAAAGATAGGACCTGCCTTTTGGAGTTTTTGTGAAAATTAAATGAGACATGTAAAGTTTTGTCACAGCGCCTTACATTCAATAATTATTCAATAGATGTTAGCTACTATTAATATTCAGTTCCATTTCTTTTCAATCACCAACTCCAATGTCAGACAGGTAAATAATACATTAGTACAATGAGAGGAGCACAGAACTGGGGGCAGGTAACCTGGTCTCCAGTCTCTGCTAGGCCGGTTCTAAGTGGTCATTTTATATATCTAAGCCTTAGTTTATGCACTAGAAAAAATGTAAATGACATCTAGCAACACTGTTCACGCAATGATTTCATTCCTCCATTAAACAATACTTATTGAACGCCCACAATACAGGCTCAGTCCTAATTCTAAGTACTCGAAACCTGGAAATGAACGAGACATGGCTTCTGTGTGGAGGAACTCACAGTCTTAAGAAATTTGAAACGAGATAATGTCTGTGAAAATTTCCTACAGGTCAGCGACAAAACAGTCAAAAGAAAGTGCTGGTGTGACTCTTAACTTCCCAGTTCCCAAGGCACTCTGTCCCTGAGACCCTCCATTTACCCATCTACCTTCTGGAAGTCGGCCTGGAAGGTGAGGGCAGGAGAGGCAGTTGTAAATAAAACAGAAGAACCGCCTTTCTTTCTGGAAGAAACAAAGAAAAGGAGAGCACTGGCCTGTCTGGATGTGATCTGTGATTGCGTACTTAATGATAGGAAAGGTCGGACTTCGTCCAGGTAACAAACGCTCACTGAGACGCTGGGGGGTGAAAGCGGCGATTCCCCAGCTGCGCACGCGCACTGTGACTCTCGGCCCGCGCCAGACCCCACCAGGTCGGAAACCTTACGCAAAGTCTCGGACGAAAGACGTAGGAAAAGCGGTGAGGCAAACGCAGGCTCTAGGATCACGTGACGCGGCGAGAGCGTCGTTGACTCCTCCCCCTCCAAGATGGCGTCCTTGCTGCAATCGGAGCGGGTTCTCTACCTAGTCCAGGGAGAAAAGAAGGTTCGGGCCCCGCTATCGCAGCTTTATTTCTGCCGCTATTGTAGCGAGCTACGGTCGCTGGAATGTGTGTCTCACGAGGTAATGCAGTCGTCCCGTGAAAAATGTGTATATGTTGGGGGAGAGGGGGGAAGGGTTCGTCCTAGTCACCGCGACGGGCGGGTAGTCATTTTCCTGGCTTGCTGATTGGTTATGTCTCTCGTCACTCAGATTTGCTGTTTGATTTAATTTGCTTATAATTTGTCATTTGGAAAGAAGGAGCGGCCTTGGGTGGGGCGGAGCGGATCTTTTGGTTCTAGAGCGCTCTCGGATTGGACAAACCTGACTTTATGGACCCTGGCGGTCTCCTGGGGTGTTTGGTAATTGGGTGGGTTATTCAGGTCACTTGAGGGGCGAGATACTGTCTTTCCATGACTGATTGTAGGGTGGAGCCGATAGGCATTTTCATTCATGCCCCTCCCATCCTGGAAGTTCTGCCTCTACTTTGGCCAGAAACTGGGCGTTGCTGTGTTTTCTGGCTCAGGCCAAGGCCTGCAGCAGGGAAGAGGTTGGGTTGGGGCGAGTTGGGTGAAAAGCGCTTAGAATAAGGTCTGTGGTGAATAAGCTCAAGGCGCTTTTCCAGAGGGTATGATGCTGTCCTTCGGCAGGCACAAGTGAGCGTTGGACGTCGGATTGCTCAGAACGTAAAACGCCCCACCGCATCAAACAAACAAAAAAACAAGTAACAAAATCCCCAAACTTCTACAGCACTTGGCACATCTTGTTCATTCCGTAAGCTTTGGGTTTTAAAAGACGAGAAAAACATAAATCCTGCTGTTGAGTGACTCAGTCTAGTTAAGGAAAAGCTGCTGGTAACAGTTGCTGCTTATTCAGTGCTTTCTGTATGCCATGTGGTTTATGTAAACTCCTTTAATCATCCTACAGGCCAATAGAATGGATATTAGTTTAAAAAAATGTAATTAAAGCAACAGACAGTGTTTGCCCTAGGTCACACAACCAAAACTTTGGGGGTGGCAGGGAGAACCAAGATTTGAAACTCAACAGCAAATCAGGATTTGAAACATGATTCAGAGAACTTCATTGAAAATCCCTGGACTGTTAAAAATGCATATGAAAATGTGTCCTATACTGTAAGCCATTTTACACATTATTATCAATAACAATTTTATTGGGTGTATTTTTCATAATATTAAGAATAGTCACAGAAAGCAGTTAAGTAATAAAACAAGAGAAAAATCAATGCCATATAATATACACGATATTTCTTGTATTTTTTTCTCTATTAGCATTTTCTCTGTTTGTATCTCTTTAGCAGGTCCTTTGTCTTTTTAGATGCTTTCCTGTTCCAGCTCCACTTCCACCTCCAGAATATGTTGGAATAGATTCCCACTTGATGGTCATTAGAGAGCTCAGTCTCCATGATTTCTAAGGATATCTTGAGCTAGGACATTCTGTCTTACTGCACCTTTTACAGACTCATGTGTACCTCCACCTGTGAAGTGGAGGCCATTTAGGGTTTGGGGAAGGATGAGGCTGGTGAGGGCTGGAGGAGTCCAGAAAGTTCTAATGGAGAACCTGGGATTGGAGTTGCACATGAAGGGACAGGCAGAATTTGAAAAGAGCCACAAGAAGGAACAAATTATAGTTTGCCTTTTATGATGAGTAAGTGCAAATATTAGTTAGCAATACTGTGTTTTATGTTCCTGGAGATTATTTGAGCAGCGACTTTATTTTTTCAAAGGTGGTCCTGTGTATAGCAGATGATGAAAAAAGAAGCCAGTTTCTCTCATAGTATTTGTATTCATTTAAATCTGTCTTTACATCTGTAGGTGACTAGAGTTCTAGAATTGTCAAATAGGATCTACCTACATTAAGGAAAATAATTATTCAGAGCTTAAAAAATACAGTGGATTTAATTTTCTTCTGTGTTTTTGAGTTAAATACAATAAGACTTGCTAGTTTAGTAGTTTAATTTGCCATTTAAAAATCTCTAATCAGTTGGCTAAAGCTGATTTTGTAAATGTTAATTTATGCTTTTGTGAACATGTAATACTTTGGTAATGAGAAAACTTTTAAAGTCTCCCTTAACAATTTAAGTGTGGTCAAGTTATTACAGTCCATTAAAGCTAAACAGTATAAAAGGATGGAAGGGTATTTGATCACAGCTTCACAAATTGGGTTATTTTATTTATTAGTGTTCATTAGATTATCATAGAGTTCTTCTTTTCCATAGGCAACTTTTAACACATTATTACATAAAATCCTGATGAAAGTAAACAGGTAAGATCAGAAAGGAAAAATGGAAGGGTTTTAGGAAATACAGAGGATAAGAAAAAGCATGGTTGAAGAATAAACCCTAAGCTGAAAACAGTCTAGGTTCTTTGGCATATCAGTGGCCTCTCACCCTCTGCTGCATTATATTTTAGAATTCACTGTTTGGAGTAGATGTATATACAAGCTAGACTGAGTGCCTTTTCCTCTGATTTTTGATTTCTTGTTTCTTTCTAGGTGGACTCCCATTATTGTCCCAGTTGCTTAGAAAATATGCCATCGGCTGAAGCCAAACTAAAAAAGAATAGGTAAGATTGGGATCCGTTTTTTTTCTGTTTTCCTCAACTATTTTTTTACTAGCTGGTAAGAAAACACATGGAAAGTAACTCACATTTTTAACTAGCTTGTTTTCATTTTTTAGATGAAATGTCCTTTGATTTTTTTAAATTAATTTTCTATTTTAGAACAGTTTTAGACCTAAGAATTATTGTGAGGATGGCATAGAGAGGTCTGTGTACCCCATACGTCGTCTCCCCTATTGTTAACATCTTGTATCAGTATAGTCTATTTGTCTCAATTAATGAACAACATTGATACCTTATTATTAAATAAATGCTTCATTTTATTCAGGTTTCCTCAGTTTTTCCCTAATCTCCTTTTTCTGTTCCTGGATTCTATTTAGGATACCCATGTTATATTTAATACTCATGTCTCTTTAGGCTTCTCTTGTTGTGACATTTTCTTAAACTTTCCTTGGTTGTGAGGACCTTAAAAGTTTTGAGGAGTACTGGTAAGATATTTTGTATAATATCCCTCAATTGGAATTTATCTGATGTTTTTCTCATCAGCTGGGGAATGTGTTATGGGGAGGAAGACAGCAGAGGTAAAGTGCATCTTTCATTACATCCCACCAAGGGTACATACTGTCAGTGGAACTTATCACTGTTGATGTTAGCCTTGATGACCTGGCTTGAGCTAGTGTTTGTCAGGTTTCTCCAATATAGAGTCACTCATTTTTCTCTTTTTTTAATACTGTACTCTTTGGAAAGAAAACACTCTCATAGCCGACACTTAAATAGTGGGGAGTTATGTTCCCCCTCCATGAGGGTTCTCTACTTAAATTATTTGGAATTCTTTTGAATGGGAGATTTTTTCTCCTCCCCTATTTATTTATTTAATCATTTATTTAAAGCGTGAATATTGATTTTATACCCTAGGATATAATCCAGTACCACTTTATTTCTTTGCTCAGGTTGTTCCAGCTTTGGCCATCGGGAGCTCTTTTGGTAGACTCCTATATCCCTTTGACGTACCCTCATTGTTGCGTGGGTTGTGGGGTGGGGGGCGCTGTTCATTCATTTGAGCATTTTCTTATTTTTTGGTCCTACAAGATACTCCAGGCTCATCCCAGGACTCGGCCTCAGTCCTTGAATTAGCCATTTCTCCAAGGAGCCCTGGTTCCTTTTATTGGAAAATGGTATTAAAAACCAAGATCTGGGTAGTAGGTGTGCTCATTGTCACTGGGTGCCATTTGGTTTTTAGCTTAGCATGTAAGTCCTTTGCTACCAATCATACCCTTACACCTCCATGGCTGTGAACCACCATGACTTTTCTTTCCTGAACCCGAGAACTAGCTCCTAATAAGCCAGACACTGTTTCTTTGTGTGCTCTCCACACATTAATTTCATCATTTAATCCTTAAACTATCAGTGAGCAGTGAACAGTGGGTAGATACCATTATTATCCTTATATGAGGATGTTAAGGCAAAATATCGCAGATAATTAGAGTCGTAGCACAGAGCTTCAGGGTAAGTCCAGGGCTAAGAGTGAAATCTTGATAATCTCAGATGGTGAAAAAGTTACAAGTAACAAGGCACAGGGGCCCCGAAAGAGGAAATGTTGGCTGAGCATTAGGAAGAGTAGTGCCTAAGGAGAGAACAGAAAGCCCCGAAAAGGCACTGCTCCTCAACTGTTGCAGTTTGATAGCATCGTTTGGTTTCTGTGTCAGCTCTCTGGCACAGCAAACAAGCAGTTATTTTCCAAACCCAATTTCACAGCGTATTATATTATTGCCTCTAAGGTTTTCATTGTGCAGCTGCTCTGTCCTGTCTGAAGGCATAAGCGGTGACCTCTCTCTGTCTCAGAAATCTTTATGGTCTGTACAAGCCTAAATAGAGTCTGAAATAGTTAAATCCAGACTGTTTAACAGTGATGTTCTCTGGAGTAGGATTGGGTCAGGCTCTAATTTCTTCAGGAACTTTGGTGATGATTACATTTTTAAAAAAAGTAAATAAACATACAATACCTTTTAAATTTTAAAACAAGATTTTAATACTTTTTTTATTTCTTTTTCGTTGAGAGACAGTCCTCCCTTATAGTTCCCTCTTGAATTCCTAACACCTAGAACAGTGTGTGGCACATAGCAGTTGCTTGATGAATATTTGTGTAATGAGTAACAGTGGTGTTGTGTTATAGGTGTGCCAACTGCTTTGACTGTCCCGGCTGTATGCACACTCTCTCTACTCGGGCAACAAGCATCTCCACACAACTTCCAGATGACCCTGCCAAGACCACCATGAAGAAAGCCTACTACCTGGCCTGTGGATTTTGTCGCTGGACATCTAGAGATGTAGGCATGGCAGACAAATCTGTGGGTGAGTCAGGCGGACTTCAACATGAGATTTTGTGAAATTGGTAGTGTTAAAATTGCCCACAGATGATTATTTCTGTTACCTGTTGGAAGGCAGGAGCTAAACTCAGAAGTAAATCATCTGTGTTTCCAAATTCTCACATTTATGGACTATAATGTTTCATCTAAGACTGGGTAAACTATTTAGTTTTCTTAGAGTTGGTAAAATAGCATTGGTAAATCTGACACTTTTTTAGAATCAAAATGTTAATGCTCTTCATAAAACATAAACACTCCTGATGATGAAAGACACCATGAACAAATTTAAAAGATAAAAGTGACAAACTAAGAAAAATATTTGGGTCATATATAACAGGCTAAAGATAAATAACCAAAAATGAAGAACCCTTATAAATCAAGAAAGAAGCCCCAAAGAAAAACTAGGCAAAAGATAAGAAGAGCTGCTCTCAGAAGTGGAAATAAAAATGATCAATAACCAAAATGTGTACATGGAAGGGCTCACAGTCGGGTTAAAATGATCTTTATCTTGACTCCAAACTCCTCCAAACCTTGCAGATTCCATGGAAAGACCTTAACCTTTCATAAAGTTACAACTCAAGTTTGTGTTTCCCTCCCCTGACATTTTTTAGTCCTTTTTTTTTTTTAAAGACACATTTATTCAGCGTCATGATCAGACTATTACATTTAACAATCAACAGTATGGGTGCAAAAAAAAAAAAAACTACATTAAAATCCTTCGTTGGAATGCTTTACACTTTCCACAGAACTAAAATAACCTGTTACACAGTCACAAATACAGTCCTCGATTTTTTGCCCATACACATGATTATTGTCTAAAACATGTCTTCTTTGTAGCAGCTAGACCCTGCCACCACTGTGCTTGGCTGAGTTCACAAATCTGTTGTAACCTGTAGCTCCCCAGTCACTTCTCTGGCTCTCCTCTCCTGCTAAGCTTTGTTTCCTGGCAGTGATTAAAACCTTTTGCCACTGCCGTAGCTACTGCTACTGCTGGAACCACCACAGCCACCTTGGTTTCGTGGTTTGGCAAAGTGTTGGCTTCCACCACCATAGGGGCCGGAGCTTCTGCCTCCAAAATTTCCTCCTTTCATGGGTCCAAAATTTGAGGATTGATTGTTGTAATTGCCAAAATCATTAGAGCTTCCGCCACCTCTGAAGTTGCTTCCATCATTACCAAATCCGTTATAGCAATCCCCACTGCCACCATAGCCACCACCACCTCAACTGCCACCAAAGCCACCTTGACCACTGAAGTTCACTACACGACCAAAGTTGTCATTCCCACCAAAACCACCTCCATGACCACCACCAAGTTTCCAGAACCACTTTGACCTCTGGCTGGATGAAGCACTAGCCATCTCTTGCTTAGATAGGGCTTTCCTTACTTCACAGTTGTGGCCATTCACAGTATGGTATTTTTGAATGACCAGTCTTGTCTACAGAGTCACAGTCATCAAATGTTACAAAAGCAAAACCTCTCTTTTTGCCACTGCCTCGGTCAGTCATGATTTCGATCACTTCAATTTTTCCCATACTGTTCAAAATAATCTCTTAGGTGATATTCTTCAGTGTCTTCTTTAATGCCACCCAACAAAAATCTTTTTCACAGTTAAGTGGGCACCAGGTCTTTGAGAATCTTCTCTTGAGACAGCCGTCTTTGGTTCCACAACCCTTCCATCCACCTTGTGTGGCCTTGCATTCATTAGCCCTTTCTTTTTATTTCGACTCTTTCTTTGAGTATCCATAAATTGCCTTGTATGATTAATACAAATTAAAACTTCATTGATTTGGCAAATTTTTTAGATCTGGTAATAATCAAGTGTTGGCAAGAGTATGGCAAAATAGTTCTTTCATCTCCTACCACCTTGGAGAGCAGTTTGATAATTATTAAAATTTTATTTGTATTTATTTATTTATTTTATTTTTAAAGTATATTTATTTAAGTGAGCTCTACACCTAACGTGGGGCTTGAACTCACAGCCCCGAGATTGAGTCACATGCTCCTCCCACTGAGCCTGCCGGGGACTCCTATTTTTTTTTTTAAAAGATTTAATTTATTTATTAGAGAGAGACCACGAGTGGGAGGGGCAAAGGAAGAGAGAATCTCAAGCAGACTCCATGCTGAGTGTGGAGCCCAACTTGGGGCTCGATCTCACAACTGAGATCACGACCTGAGCCGAAACCAAGAGTAAGACACTTAAGTGACTACACCACCCAGACACCCCCCATTTTTTTTTTTTTCCAAACTTGGGACTTGAACTCATGACCCTAAGATCAAGACTCAAGCTGAGATCAAGAGTTGGACACTTAACTGATTGAGCCGCCCGGGTGCTCCAAAGTGCCCTTATTTATATTTGTTTTTATTTTAACAAAATAAATGGCATTTTATTTATTTATTTTAATTCTAGTAGAGTTAACATACAGTGTTACATTCGTTTCAAGTGTACACTACAGTGACTCAACAATTCTGTACATTACTCGGTGTTCATCATGATAGTGTACTCTTAAAAACCCCTTCACCGTTTATTGAAAATAAATTGCTTTTATCCTTCTGCCCAGCATTTCCATATCCAGATATCCTGGAGCATTAAACATATGCTCAAAGACACATGTATTTACATAAAATGTTTAACAGTAAAACAGAAAAATTGTGTGTGTGTTTTGACCTAAAGACCACCTAAGGCACTAACTACCTTTCCATCATTTGAGCATTTCAGGGTGGAGATTGCACTTACCTTTATTAAAGGAAACTTCCTTTATTTATTTATTTCTTAAATAGTTTATTTAAGAAACAAAACAAATGAACAAAGAAAAGAGACAAAGAAAAACAGATTCTTAACTATAGAGAACAAACTGATGGTTTCCAGAGAGCAGGTAAGTGGGGGGATGGGGGAAATAGGTGAAGGGGATTAAGAGTACACTTATTTGAGCACTGAGTAATGCATAGAATTGTTGAAACTATATTGTATACCTGCAACAAATATAACACTACACATTGGTTATACTGGAATTTAAAAAGTAATTAAGTTTTTAAAAAGTCCCACAACGAAAAAAAAGAGTACACTGATTGTGATAAGCACTGAGTAATGTATAGAATTGTTTGGGGTTTTTTTTTTAATTGTTGAATCACTATATTGTACACTTGCATCTAACACTGTATGTTAAAATAAAAGCATATTCATGATAAAAAATAATAAAATACATAAAAATAAAATGTTTAAAAATAGATCTTAGTAACTATCTAGGGTGAATTCTCCAGCTTTGTCCTTCTTTAATATTATGTTGGCTATTCTTTTTTTTTTTTTTTTTAACATATAATGTATTATTTGTTTCAGAGGTACAGGTCTGTGATTCAGCAGTCTTATACAATTCACAGCACTCACCATAGCACATACCCTCCCCAATGTCTATCACCCAGCCACCCCATCCCGCCCACGCCCCACCACTCCAGCAACCCTCAGTTTGTTTCTTGAGATTAAGAGTCTCTTGTGGTTTGTCTCCCTCTCTGATTTTGTCTTGTTTCATGTTTTCCCTCTCTTCCCCTATGATCCTCTGCCTTGTTTCTCAAATTCCACATATCAGTGAGATCATATGATACTTGTCTTTCTCTGATTGACCTATTTCACTTAGGATAATACCCTCTAGTTCTTTTTTTTTTTTAATACCCTCTAGTTCTATCCATGTCGTTGCAAATGGCAAGATTTCATTTTCTGATGGCTGCCTAATATTCCATTGTATATATATATATATATATATATATATCACATCTTTATCCATTCATCTTCGATGGACATCTAGGCTCTTTCCATAGTTTGGCTCTTGTGGACATTGCTGCTATAAACGTTGGGGTGCACGTGCCCCTTCGGATCACTACATTTGTATCTTTGGGGTAAATACCCAGTAGTGCAAATGCTGGGTTGTAGGGTAGCTCTATTTTCAACTTTTTGAGGAAACTCCATACTGTTTTCCAGAGTGGCTGCACCAGCTTGCATTCCCACCAACAGTGTAGGAGGGTTCCCCTTTCTCCGCATCCTCGCCAACATCTGTCATTTCCTGCCACCATAGCCACCACCACCTCAACTGCCACCAAAGCCACCTTGACCACTGAAGTTCACTCCACGACCAAAGTTGTCATTCCCACCAAAACCACCTCCATGACCACCACCAAGTTTCCAGAACCACTTTGACCTCTGGCTGGATGAAGCACTAGCCATCTCTTGCTTAGATAGGGCTTTCCTTACTTCACAGTTGTGGCCATTCACAGTATGGTATTTTTGAATGACCAGTCTTGTCTACAGAGTCACAGTCATCAAATGTTACAAAAGCAAAACCTTAGGTTTTGCTTTTAATTAAATTAAAAGCAATTTAATTAAAAAATTAACCTTGTTAATTTTATCCATTCTGACTGGTGTGAGTTGGTAGCTCATTGTGGTTTTGATTTGTATTTCCCTGATGCCGAGATGTTGAGCACTTTTTCATGTGTCTGTTGGCCATTTGTGTGTCTTCTTTGCAGAAATGTCTGTTCATGTCTTCTGCCCATTTCTTGATTGGAGTATTTGTTCCTTGGGTGTCGAGTTTGATAAGTTCTTTATAGATTTTGGATACTAGCCCTTTATCTGATAGGTCATTGCAAATATCTTCTCCCATTCTTTCGGTTGTCTTTTGGCTTTGTTGACTGGGAAACTTCCTTTATTTTTTCATTTCCGGTACTCCATGGTTAACATCAGAGAGTAGAAACTCTGTATAGTCAGTTCAAAATCTTGAGTTGCTATTTATTTTTTATAAAAATAGTGGCATTGCTAACTCCCCATTGTCTTTTATCTTTCTGAAATTTTATTCAATTTTCTGAAACTTTTTAGGCTTGGTAAGAATTCCCATCTTGGGGGGAATCTGAGTGGCTCGGTTGGGTGTCTGCCTGCAGCTCAGGTCATGATCTCAGGGTCCTGGGATCAAGCCCCACATTGGGCTCCCTGCTCAGTGGGGTGTCTGCTTCTCCCTCTCCCTCTCTGCCTCCCTCCTGCTTGTGCTATCTCTCTCTCTCAAATAAATAAATAAAATCTTTAAAATTTCATCTTACTAGTCTATGACGAAGCCCATAATGAACTCATTATGTCAGTTGACATAACTAAAATGAAGATGGACTTTAAGTAAAAACTTGTTATAGATGATTACACAATTTGGAAGTAAATATGGGTCAGATTTCTTTAGATTCAACTCTCTTCTTAAAAATTTAATCCTTGGGGTGCCTGGGTGGCTCAGTCGTTGGGCGTCTGCCTTCGGCTCGGGTCGTTATCCTGGGGTCCTGGGATCGGGCCCTGCATCGGGCTCCCTGCTTGGCGGGAAGCCTGCTTCTCCCTCTCCCATTCCCCCTGCTTGTGTTCCTGCTCTCGCTCTCTTTCTGTCAAATAAATAAAATCTTTTATTTTTTTATTTTTTTTAAAGATTTTTTTTTAAGATTTTATTTATTTATTTGACAGAGAGAGAATGAGAGAGAGAGAGCACGAGAGGGAAGAGGGTCAGAGGGAGAAGCAGACCCCCTGCTGAGCAGGGAGCCCGATGTGGGACTCGATCCCGGGACTCCAGGATCATGACCTGAGCCGAAGGCAGTTGCTTAACCAACTGAGCCACCCAGGCGCCCCTAAATAAAATCTTTTAAAAAAATAAAAAATTTAATCCTTGAGTCTGTTGTGTTTGCTCTTTGGTTTAGAATGCTTGAGTTCTTGGTTGTTGCTCATTGGTGGATAGATATTTCCTGAAATGTGATTTTTATTAGAAAGAGTCTATAGCATCTTTAGATTGTCAGTAAATATTTGTGTGTTTTAATATCAGGGTAGCAAGTAAGTTGTTTGAATTTGCTTATGAATGTAAGTTAAATATGAAGAACAACCTCAAAGTGGCAGAGTATGTATGCCTCAGTGAGTTGAAGTGTATTTTTTTTGAAGTGTATTTTTCTATGTTTGTATTTTGTCTCTTATTGTCAAGGTAAAGAAACAAAGCCCAGAAGTCCGAATAGATTTCTCAGTGTTACTCTTAGGAGAATGTTTTATGCTTTTTGGATTATGAGCCATTAATGTTGGAGAATTTATATTTCAGAGCTTAAAACCTGTGTTTACTTCTAGAAATCTATCTTCTCTAGGGTATCTTGACAATAATAATTGAATACTGGGAGCTCTTAAAGAGTACAGATAATTTTTTCTTTCATGATGTCATTGGTGTCTGAGAAACTCTGAAACCACTTTAGAACTATTTGTTTATTTATAAGTAAGCCATTGTGTCTGTAATGTGCAAAGAAATGAGATCGTTATGTCTCCCAAATTGCTCTTCAGAATAAATTACCAGTTCTAAAGCAATTAGGTAAAACATCTAGATTTTTCAGAGTATTACAGCTGAAACATTTCTTTCACATAATTATTTTTCATGATTGTCTTAAGTAAGGCAACCTTTAAAATATATCATACTAAAGGATATTGTTGTCATTTCTTGCAAGAAGGTGTGGTGTCACCTTCAACAAGCGTCCTTTTTGTTTTGAAAAAAGGTTATTTTTACTTATACAGATAATACACATTCATGTATTTATCACCCAGCTTCAGAAATTAAACATAACCAAAACAGTTTAAAAGCTCCTTGTGTAGCCTATCCCCACTAGATCCCCCTTCCTCAGCCTCCCAGAGAAGTATAATCATCCCAGTCCTGAATCCAGTGTTTATCGGTATCCATGCCTGTCTTTATACTCCTCCACATAGGAGAGTGTATAGTATGTAGCCACTAACAATATTTTTTCAATATGAAACAAATGGAAATATACTGTATATGTATCCTACTACAGCTATTCTCTATTGGCATTATGTTCCTGATATATAGCTGATTTATGCATGACTTATCACAGTTTACTTATTCAGTCTCTTCTTGATGGACATTTATTTAGGCCTTCATTTTTTTTTGCTTTTGACAACAGTGCTATTAGAAACATTCTTGTATGTTTTTCCTAAGTCCAAGACTTAAAGGTTTCTCTGCATAACTGAAAATAAAATTGCTTGTTTTAAGTTGTCCACATCTTTAGCTCTCCAAAATGGCTTACCAGTTTTTGCTCCCACTAGTAATTAAGAGTAGACTACCCGTTGCTCCAGATCCTTGGCTGCTCTAGTACTGTGGGACTTCTTTCAAATTTTTCCAAACTGATGGTTGTAAAATGGTATCTCATTATAGTTTACTTTTCCCCCTTTTTTTGGTTAGCTTTATTGAGATAGACAGTTGACCCTTGAACAAATGCAGAGGTTAGAGGTGTTGACCCCCCTCACTGTGCAGTCGAGAATCTGCGTGTAACTTTTGACTTCCCAAAAACTTAACTACTAATAGCTTACTGTTGACTGGAAGCCACACTGATAACATAAATAGTTGATGAACATATATTTTGTATGTTGTATGTATTGTATATTTGTAGTCTTATAATATCGTAAGCTAGAAAAGAAAAAAATACAGTTAAAAGCTTTATTGTATTTATTGAAAAAAATTCACCTATAAGTGGACTGTCACAGTTCAAACCCATGTTGTTCAAGAGTCAGCTGTATTCATTATGGTTTTAGCTTTCTGGAATAATCTTTTCCTTTGTGATTTGTGCTGTTTGTTTCTTATGTAAGAAATTCTTCTCTGAATCAAGGTCATAGAACATAGAAATTGCACAGTATTCTAGATAAGATCAGGTTCTTAAGATTCAGACTGCTTGAGTTTCAATTCCAGCTTTACCACTTAACTATCTGTGTGACTTTGGGCAAGTTATTTAACCTCTTTGAGCCTCAATTTCATTTGTAAAATGAGACTGATAATAAGAATCCCCATGTCAGAGGGTTATTGTATAAAATGAAATGTAATACTTTTCAGATGCTTGGCACAGAAGTTATGCATGTGTTAATTGTGGTGGGGGTGGTTGTGTTTGTCACCATCATTTTTTTTTTTAAAGATGATTTATTTGAGAGAGCGAGAATGAGAGAGAGAGTACATGAGAGGGGGGAGGGTTAGAGGGAGAAGCAGGCTCCTCGCTGAGCAGGGAGCCTGATGCGGGACTCGATTCCGGGACTCCAGGATCATGACCTGAGCTGAAGGCAGTCGCTTAACCAACTGAGCCACCCAGGTGCCCCTGTCACCATCATTATTTTTAATGAAAATTTCATTCTGAGTGTTCTGGTCTATATAACTCATAGGACTATTTCTTAGAAGTTCTATGATTTTGGGGCACCTGGGTGGCTCAGTTGTTAAGCATCTGCCTTCAGCTCAGGTCATGATCCCAGGGTCCTGGGATCGAGCCCTGCATCAGGCTCCCTGCTCGGCGGGAAGCCTGCTTTTCCCTCTCACACTCCCCCTGCTTGTGTTCCCTTTCTTGTGTGTCTCTGTCAAATAAATAAATAAAATCTTAAAAAAAAAAAAACTATGATTTTTATGTTTTTAAGTTTCATTTTGTGGCCTGCAGATGACCTGTTTTTATGAAAATAAAAATACCAAATTATGAAAATTTGTTTAATGTCCTTTTGTTTTGCAGCTAGTGGTGGTTGGCAGGAACCTGAAAATCCTCACACGCAACGGGTAAGTAAAGCGTCATCAGAGAGAGGATGAACTAAGAAAAGATGGAGAAAAAGACTGAAGATCTTCCATTTTATCAGTGGATATGGCATATGCCAGAAATCTGTGATATGTATTTTGGTTCTGTTACACAGAAAGTGCTTCTCATAAGACATTTAAGTCACAATGGCTGTATTTTCTAGTCTGGCTTGAGAAATCTAGCTGTAGCTTTAATTCTGTAGTCAGGCTGTGCATCAGAAAAAGAAAACAGTATGTGTTTGTTTTTAGTGAAATAAGTTATAAAATAATAAGCTTTTCCCATATATGGAAAAATACTTATTTTCAGACATAAAAGCTGTATATCTATACACAGGGTTTTTGTTTTAATGCGTGCAAAATGTAATCTCATACCCACGTCTGTAAGTGTGTAAGAAAGATATCTAAACTGGTAATTGCAGATACCTTTAGTGAGGGCAAGAGTGGACTTGGACACAAGAGACAGAAGAGAAGTATTGCTTTTTATTCTTTATGTTTAATATTGCTTGAAGTTTTCACAATTAACATGTATTGCTTTTAGAATTAAGACATTTTAAAAAAGAAAATATATGAGTGGGGGAGAACACAGTACGAGATGTCAGATTCTTAGAAGTAGATAGGCCTGTGGCCGTGCAGAAAAGATGGGAGTAGTTGTAAGGGGAAATAAGTAATGAAGTAAAAGGGGGGTGAAAAGAGGGCATGAAATTTCCTAGCCTTTTCATTGCCCAGTTTTTCCCATTGTTAAACTTAAAGGTTCCATTTTAATATTGCAAATAATTCAGAGAAATGTAATGAAGAGAAATTCTCTTTGAAGAAAAGGGCAGATTTGCCTACCGTAGTCATTTGTCTTTGTTCATTATGTGTCCAGTTAGTGTTGCTGATTAATCTTACATATTTCCTGTTAGCTTTTTCATGAAAACAATTACTGCATCTTTGATTTCTTACAGATGAACAAACTGATTGAATATTACCAGCAGCTTGCTCAGAAAGAGAAGGTTGAGCGAGATCGCAAGAAACTGGCACGGCGTAGAAACTATATGCCTTTGGCTTTTTCGGTGAGGACTTGGTACAAAAAGGAGTTTGCAGTTCATTGATCAAGACCTGTGTGCCTTGAGAACAGTGATCATTTCAGAAGGTGGCCACTGACCTTAGATTTCTGAATGATAGGTAGCAGAGGAAAATTTCTCAAATCATAGGTTTTTAAGTCCAGCAGTTAGGTTTTTGCCATATCATTTACTCTATTTGAGTTCTTTGAGTTTTAAGGACACTTGTGTTCCTTTTTGCATCACTGCCCTCTCTTTTCTGATTATTCCCCACGGCTAGTGTTTAATTTTGTAGGTACCACAGAACTCTTAATCGGAAAAGTCAGAAGAAGATGGGCAATTGTTAGATTTTATTCGTATCACCTAGGTAGGCCACCTTTGACATTCTATAGTAATGGGTTCCCAGCTCAAATGATTAT
Organism: Callorhinus ursinus; assembly: GCF_003265705.2. Lineage (NCBI taxonomy): Eukaryota > Metazoa > Chordata > Mammalia > Carnivora > Otariidae > Callorhinus > Callorhinus ursinus. The sequence continues at coordinate 50,964,664 of NW_027397065.1, forward strand.
TTCTGGCACCTTCCTATAGTTCTCCAGGGTGAAGAACACTGACTCTTACACAGTGCCTTTTGCATGGTTAAATAAATAGTAATATGTGCCAGTGTCATTGATAGGAATTCTTTAAGGAAGTCATTCTCTACTAGTTTGTGTACTAGCAATCCAGAAGCAAAAGATTAGGATTTGGAGCTTTTGTTATTGTCCCCCAAGTTTTATTTGCTCTCATAGAACAATTTCTTTTCTGTATGCTTGCTTGGGGTCGAGCAGGTTGACATTGAATAAGTAACATTTATTGAAGGGCAGTGGTGTGTCAGGCACTGTTCTAATAAGGATTTTTCACATACATTATTTAATCCTCACAACAATCCTGTGGGGTAGATTGACAGTTGAAATGTAACTTGTCATACTGCTTCTGCATGAGAATTAGTTAAGCCATTGAAACCCTAAGCATTGGTGAGGTCCATATAAAAATACTTAGTTTAGAACTTAAAAACATTAAAATATGCAAAGCATGTACATTTACCAGAGACTTTAATGAAGTCTAAATGAAATTTTCAGAATAGCCCAGTGGTATAATCAGCATATGCACTAGTGTATGTAGGAGAGAAATTTGAATTAGAGGCATTATTCTTCTAGCTTCCCCTATAACCTGCCTGCTGTATGAGTTTGCTTCTGTCTTATGCTGCATTTTTTGTCTCTGTTGCAACCTGCTGCTATTTGGGGGCCTACAGCAACACACTATTCATGTAGTGGTAAGTTCTCTTTTATGATTCTTGCTAACCTTGAAGAAGTTAGCAGATGATCACTGGTGTTCCAAGAAGACATTCATCATTTGCCTTAGACACTCCACATAGTTCTGGTCTAAGTCATAGCTTAGATATTTTTAGATTAATAGTTTTAAAAAAAAATCACATTTAGTTCAGTTTTACTCTACGAATGTATTTCAGTCTCCATGTTTGGTGCTTTTGCTATTATTTTAAAAATAAGATGATATGGGGCTACAAATTACTTTCTTTAAAAGGAGCTTTAAATTAGCTTTTTTTTTTTTTTTTTTTTTGCTTATTTCCCTGAGCTTCTCATGCTGTCCCACCCAAAAGTCTTTCTTTTGGTAAATAGGATGTATAAAAATGGGATTTGTAATTGGAATTTCTGAACTCTGTTTAGGACAAATATGGTCTTGGAACCAGGCTTCAGCGACCACGAGCTGGTGCCACCATCAGTACCCTTGCTGGACTGTCGTAAGTTTGGACATTAAATGGCTTTGAGGAGAAAAGCAGGTATCAAAATGAATATTGAAGGAATGTGACATTAAACAGTTGCTACTGGGGAAGAAGATTGTCATGCTTAGAAAAGACCTGAACAGAGAAAGAATATTCTGCAATAGAAGAATACTTCAGTTATTGATATCATAGACTTTGGAGATGATCAGGTGGACCTTTGAGAAATTAGTGCTTTTTATCTTTTAGCCTTAAAGAAGGAGAGGACCAGAAAGAGATAAAGATTGAGCCAGCTCAGGCTATAGACGAAGTGGAGCCTCTACCTGAAGATTACTATACAAGACCAGTAAACTTAACAGAGGGTAATATTTTTATATTATTTTGCTTTGTTTCTATTTTACATCTAATTTTGCTTTTGTTACTAATATGCCGTGAGTTTTGAGATATTTAAGGCATCATGGTTGTTAATAGTAAAATAAATCAAGTAACAAATGAAATAGATACAATCATTTGAGGAACTTTAAAATATCAAATTTCTCTATTGTTGTTTTTTGAAGAACTATTCACAAAGGAAGTATTGTTTCATGTGATTATCTCATAAGTCTGATTTTGAGTGAGTCATTGTAAACTAAGCCTGGTTTCTGCCTTTCATGCTAGTGACCACCCTTCAGCAGCGCCTCTTGCAGCCTGACTTCCAGCCAGTCTGTGCTTCACAGCTCTATCCTCGTCACAAACATCTTCTGATCAAACGGTCCCTGCGCTGTCGGGTAATTATTCCATTCTGTAGAATTGTCATTTGTACCAGAGAAAAGCAGAAATAAATTAAACATTGGTGTCTGGCCAATATCGAAACTTCTGGAATATAGTAAATATAAAATATGCTTATAGAGAATGTCCAGGCACCATTTTAAATGCTTTCAAGATAAAAATCCTCCCAACTATGAGATGAAGGTACTGTTGTTACCCCTGTTCTAGAGATTTGGAAACTGAGGTACCTGAAGGTTAATAAGTTCAGAGCACTGACCCCTAAAAGAGTAGTGAAAGAATATATAACTTAAGCTGGGAGAGAGGAAACAGAGCAGTAATAAAATAATTTAAAAGAAAGCAAGAAAGAAGACACATCAGCAAAATCCAACCTCTATGAATTTATAAAACAAACAACTGAGTTTCTTCAATAAATACACTATAAAAGAAAACCAAAAGAAAATGGAAAAGAAACCTTTTAGATCAGTGCTATTCAGCAGAACTTTCTCTGATGATGGGAATGTTCTGTATATGCATAGTCCAACATGGTAGCCACTCACCACATGTCGCTATTGAGCACTTGAAATGTGACAGTGTGGCTGAGGTGCTAAGTCTTTCATTTTTATTAATTAAATAACCACATGTGACTAGTGGCTACCGTTAACAACCCAGCTGTAGATTAGAAGAGACCTGAGAGGCCTATCAACCAAACACAGTATGTAGACTTCATTTAAATCCCAATTCAAACAAAACCTAAGAAGAAAGGGGCCACGGAGGGAGGGAGGAAGGGAAGAAACTATGAAACCATTGGAGAAAGTTAAACACTAGCTGGATTTTTGATGCTATTACAAGAACTTTTCATGTTTTTAGGGATAATGATAATATTTATTTTTAAAAATATCTTCATCTTTTAGAGATGTATACCAGAATATTATGGATGAAATGACATGATGTCTGATGTTTATTTCAAAACAGGCATGGTGAATGGGTGAGAGTATAGATGAAACAAGATTGGCCATTGTTGCTAACGAAGTTGCTAATTGTTGAAGCTGGGTCACGTGTACCTAGGAATTTCTGATACTATTCTGTATTTTGCATATGTTAGAAAATTGCTATAATGGAAAAGCTTTCTAAGAAAGAAGGAAAAGATACAGGCTTCTAGTTACGGACAGGAATAAAAGGCTCAGCATAGGAATATAGTTAATAATACGGTAATAGTGTTGTATGGTGACAGATGGTAGCTACACTTGTGAGCATAGCATATAGGGATGTTGAATCACTATGTTGTACACCTGAAGCTCATGTCACATTGTGTGTCAACTGTACTCAACAAATACTTTAAATAAAAAGGAAGGAAAAACCCACTTTTTAAGTAAAAAGACACATATAGATTAAAAGTAAGCAGATGGAAACAGATATACCATGCTAACACTACTCACTGGAGAGCAAGAAGAGTAGCTATAGTAGTTTCAGACAGAGCAGATTTCAAAGTAAAGAAAGTTAACCGAGATAAAGAAGGGCATCATATCATGCTAAAGGGGTTAATTTTCCAGGAAGACCATGCCTAACAATAGTGTCAAACTATGTGAGGCAAAAACTGATAGAGCTGCAGTAGATGAGAGAGAAAATAGATGAATTCACTATCATAGTTGGAGACTTCATTATGCCCTTCTCAGAAGTGGACAGATCCAGCAGGTAGAAAATCAGTAAGGACATAGGTGAACTCAACACCATCAATCACTAGATAAAATTGACATTTGTAGACTGCTTCATCTAACAACGGAATACACATTTTTCTCAAGCTCACCTGGAGCATTCACCAAGGCAGTCTATGTTCTGAGCCATAAAAAACAAATAAAAAAAAAAACCCTTAATTTAAAAGAATAGAAATCATACAATTTCTACTCTCAGACCGCCATGGGAGAAAAGTAGAAAGTGTTCTAGAAAACGAGAAAGTCCCCAAGTATGTGCAGATTAAACAACACATTTCTGCTTGAATCCTGAAGCTGCTTCAGGATTCTTTCCCTCTACCCTTTCCCCTCCCCCCCCCCCCCCCCCCCCCCCCTCCCTCATTCACTCTAAAATAAATCTAAAAAAAAAAAAAAAATTCAAGCAGAAATCAATGAAATCGAAAATAGGAACTCAATTGAGAAAAATCAACAAAACCAAAAGTTGGTTCTTTGAAGACCAATAAAATTGATAAGCCTCTCTTCAGTCTAACTAGGAAAAAAGAGGGCACATCTTACTAGTCAGAAATGAAAAAGGGGGCATCACTAGAGCGCCTATGAAAATTAAAAGGGTAATAAAGAAATACTGTGAACAACTTTATGCTCACAAATTTGATAACCTAGATAAAATGGACGATTTTTTTGAAAGACCCATTCTGCCAAAATTCACACAAGAAGAAAAGTATGATCTGAATAGACATATATGTATTAAATAAGAAATTGAAGCAATAATTATCTTCCAAAACAGAAAGCCCCATGCTCACATTTGTTCATTGGTGAATTCTACCACATATTTAATTATACCAATTCTTAGAATGTCTTTTAGAAGGTAGAAGCAAAGCGAATACTTCCTAATTCATTTTATGAGGCCAGCATTACCCTGGTATCAACAAGGCAAACATTACAAGAAAATTACAAAGCAGTATCTCTCGTGAACATAGAAACTCCTCAACAAAATACTAACAAATCAAATCCAAAAAAGTATTAAAAGAATTATACACCATGACCAAGTGGGATTTATCCCTGGGATGCAAGGCTGGTTTAACATTTGAAAATCAATGTCATCCATCACATCAACAGACTAAAAAAAAAAAAATCACATGATCATATTGATAGGTGCAGAAAAGGCATTTGACAAAATCCAACACCCATTCATGATTAAAAAGGGGGGGGGGACTCTCAAAAACAGGAATACAGAACTCTCTCAGCTTGATAAAGGCTCTGTACAAAAAGAAAAGAGTGAAAAGGACATAAAAAACGGGTGGTTCAAATAGAAAGTATGTAGTGAGATAGATTTACAGCCGAATATCTCAGTATTTATGTAAATGCCAGTGAACTAAATGCTTGTTAAACAACTAAATAAGAAAACCAACAAAATGCCTACCCATTACATGCTAATCACAAGAAACAAAAACAGAATTCAGAAAGGTTGGAAGTGAAGATAGCTGGGGAAGATAGATTGTGTAAATACTAAATTTTTAAATGGAGGGATGATTCATGAAGAAATAATTCACAAAGAAGATGTAACAGTTCTATAATTGTATGCACTAAAAAATGTAGACTCAAAATATATAAACATTTGAGAATTTGGGGAAATTCAACATGCTTCTCTTGGTGACCTAGAGAATAAACATGTACCCAATATCTGCAGAATATACATTCTTTCCTAATACACACAGAACACTTATAAAAATTAACTGTATACTGGTCATAAAGTTAGTCTCAACATTTTTCAAAAGATGACATTATTAGAATATACTTTTGATCATAATGCAATTAAGTTAGGAATCAGTCATTCTTGTAGAGCAAAACTTATAGGACGTAACTAAGGCCATGCTTAGAAGTAAATATATTAGAAAAGAAATAAAAGATCAATGATTTCAGGAGATATTTTAAGAAGTTAGGAAAAGAACAGCAAAGTAAGTACAAAGAAACTTGAAGGAAGAGGATACTAATGAATTAAGAACCACTGTAAAATACAAAAGAGTTGGGGCACCTGGGTGGCTCAGTCCTTAAGCGTCTGCCTTCGGCTCAGGTCATGGTCCCAGGGTCCTGGGATCGAGCCCCGCATCGGGCTCCCTGCTCAGCGCGAGGCCTGCTTCTGCCTCTCCCACTGCCCCTGCTTGTGTTCCCTCTCTCGCTATCTCTCTGTCTGTCAAATAAATAAATAAAATCTTAAAAAAAATAAAATAAATGAATAAATAAAAATAAAATACAAAAGAGCAATAAAACCAAAAGTCGATTCCTTTAAGAAGATTAATGATAGTAAATTTTAATATGTAAATTAATAAAACTTTATACAAGATTCATGTTGACTGTATAATTCACCATATTTACCAAAAGTAAATAAGCAGTTTCCTATTGATCCATCTGTCTTCAGCATGGATAGGCCTTCACAAATACAAACCAAAATATGCAGATTATGGTACATCCACACAGTGAGTAGTACTGTAACTCTAAAAAAAAATGTACTAATATGTCGTATATTTTTAAATGCAAAAAGCAGGGTATGTGGCAAGTACACAACTTTTTGTGTAAGGAAGGGAGGGAGGGAAGGAAAATTAAAATGTGTGTATAAACAAAAGTTTTTTTCAATATGCATATATATAGATTAATAGACTTGGAACAGAATAGAGAAAGCAGAAACAGACTCATGGGTGTGAGGAAACTTGGTATTTACTAAATACAGCATTGCCGATCATTGGGGAAAGAATAGCCTATTAAATTTTGCTAGGTCAAATAATTACATGAAAATAAAATTGGATCTCTGTCTCACGCCATACACAAAAGTCAATTTCAGGAACATTAAAAACTATTTTTTTAAGATAATTTTTATTTATTTGAAGAGTGCATGAGCAGGAGGGAGGGGCAGAGGGAGAGGGGGAGAAGCAGACTCCCCACTGAGCAGGGAGCCTGATGCGAGGTTCATTCCCAGGACCCTGAGATCGTGACCTGAGCCGAAGGCAGATGCTTAACCGACTGAGCCACCCAGGCACCCTGGAACATTAGAAACTTTAATGAGCACATATGAAGAGCAAAACTTCTAGAAGGAAACAAGAAAATCTTTGACTTCTGGGTAGGGGAGTATTCCATAAATAAGACAAATCAGCACGAACTATAGAGGACAATATTATATATTTGACACATTAAAACTTTCACCTGCACTCCAAAGAGCACCTGTCGTAATGCAAAGATAGGCCATAGCCTGAGAAAAGTAATTTGTAAGACATGTAATTAAGGGATTAGTGTCCAGAATATGTAAAGAACTTTAGCAAATTAGTAAGGAAAAGATACCCCAGTCAGTATACGAATACCCAGTAAACAGTATCACAGAAGTCACGGCAGAGGAAATCCCAGTAGCCAATAAACATGAAAGATACTCCTACAATAGTCAGAGAAATGTCTGTTAAAACTACAGTGAGATACCATTTGATAGTTAACCAGATTAGCAAAAGTTAACACATGTGGGAAATGGCTGATATACAAGAATACTTAACTGATTGCTGCATTATTTATAGTAGCAGAATCAGGGAAACATCCTAGATATCCATCAATTTGGGTATGGTTGAATAAGTTTTACAGAAATGATTACAGTAAGATACAGAGGTAGCTCTCTGTGTGCTGGCATGGAATTCTAAGATAAGTCAAACAAAGGGCAGAAGAGTATATAAAATACTCCCTTTTATGTTATTGGAAAAAAGACGTGTGTGTGTACTTGTATGTGCACAGGCTGTTTGTGAGAAAACACATGAGCTGCTGGTTGGGCTCTGGGGAGGAGGACAAGGGGACAAGTAATGGGTACCTTTACGCTATTCCTGTTTTGTACTGGTGAGAGAGTTTTTTTTTAACCAGGTATATGTAGTATCCATTCAAGAAAGTAAAAAATTGTTACTGTATTTTAAAGCATGGGATCTGAAATCACACTACTTAGATTTAAATCCCAGCTTTGATTCTTTTTTTTTTTTTTAAGATTATTTATTTTAGAGAGAGCACGAGAGCGTGAGTGGGGGGCAGAGAGAGAGAGAATCTCAGACTCCCAGCTGAGCGCGGAGCCTGACTCGGGGCTCAGTCTTATGATCCCAAGGTCATGACCTGAGCCAAAACCAAGAGTTGGATGCTCAACTGACTGAGCCACCCAGGCGCCCTGACCCAGCTTTAATTCTTATTGGCTCTGTGGAGTTGTACAGACGACTTACCCTTCTTGTGCCCCATTTTCATCATGTGTAAAATGGGGACAATAATAGTTTTGGTACTTACACTAACCTTATAAAATCGATGTGATGTTTAAATCCACTTAAATTAAGGAGCACATGGTTCAACACACCTAGTATGTACTGAGTATGTGTCATTATTATTTCAGTAGTTATTAAGTACCACAAAGGTATAATAATACCTGATAATGTTCTTGCTTATGTCCAGAGATGTCCAAATCATCATCTTTTGCAAATTTTGGCGATCAGTGGCATACACAGTATTTCAAAACGTGTGGTATTGTAGCAGAATAAAACTGCAAAACTCGAGTCAATGCTGTCCTTCTGAATTTAGCAGCTCTGTGGATCCAGCAGAGTTTGTTATTTTCCTCTGATACACCATACTATAATTTTTTCTTTTTAGAAATGTGAACACAATTTGAGCAAGCCAGAATTTAATCCAACATCTATCAAATTCAAAATCCAACTGGTTGCTGTGTGAGTATTTTGGGATCAGTGTTTTTAGTTACTGTTCTTTGACTTTTTCAACACAAAATTATTTACTCTGGGCTTAAAAACAAAAGAAAAGAAAAACTACATCAGAATAATCTTGCTGTTTCTTCTGTTTAGGTTTCAAGTTATATACCATGAAGTTTAAAACAAATTATAAACCTAGAATCCAGGCTGTTTGCATCAGGGACACTGTGATGATGTGGTCTGAGGCAGTGATTGTTAGTTGATTATTGGACAGAGAGTCACTGGTCATTGATTACAAATTACAAAGAACCTGATTTTGGTAATGATCCAAAATATTAAAGTAAAAAATAAGCATAGCAAATCAAAGAGTATCCCTGCAACAGTGTTCATATTATGTTCTGATAACAGTCATTGAGTGGGATAAAAGTGATTATTAGTGTTAATTCACTGAGACTTGTCAATAGAAGGGAATTTTGTGTACAAAAACCACCTATCAAAAATATTTTGAAAAACTAGGAAAATATTGTCTTGACTTCAGGGCAAGAAATGCTTAGAGGGAACTAAGTAAGGCAGGAAACCCAGAAACCACTAAAGAAGAAAATAGACAGCTGGCCCTTAGCAAAAAAAAAAACAACAAACATGAGTTGTAGTATATATATATACACATATATTTGACAACAGAATCTTAGGACAGACAATAGAGCAGGAAAGAATATTTGCTACTCCATGACATAAAAATTCAATGTCCCTGGAAGACATAATTCCCACAGATTGGAAAGATAAAAATGTGAGTGGGACAAAGGATTTGAACTGGCAGCTTATAGAAGAGGAATTTCAAATGGTCAGTGAATACATGGAAAGATGCTGAGACTTGATAGGAAAAGTTTAAAATAATAAAGAGCATTTAGTGCTTGTGAGAATGTGGGGAAACATATTTGCATACATTGTTGGTAGGCTTGTGGATTGCTAGAGTCTTTTTGGAGAGTGGTCTGGAATATCAAGACAAAATTACAGAGGCTAAACCAGCAGTACTATTTAGGAATCTATTCTGTTGAAACAAAACCACCAATATCTAAAGATACCTATGTAAGGATGTGTATTGGAACATTTTAATGGCAAAAAGCTAAAAACAATTTCAGTGTCAAGCTGATGAACCATTAACAAATAGTTGATTAAATTGAGGTACACTCAGGTTGTAGAATATTGTGCAGCAATTAAAAATAAGTCCTTCCAGCAGTCAAAAATGTTGAGAAATGCTGGTCTGTTGACTTTGGAGGAAAGAACAGGTATATAAACACTAAGCTGAGATTTGACCCTGGGTGATTTTGAGTTCAGACTAAGCACATGTGAGTATAGTGTTCTATTGTCTTAACTTAGAGAGGCAGCAAAACAGTGGTTAAGGGGAAGGACCCTGGAGCTACACTGTCTGAGTTTGAATCCTGGCCACTCACCAGCAAGTTACTTCTCCCAAGCCGAGTTTCTTCATCTCTGTAATGGGAGTGATAATAACACCTGTCTCGTGCAGTCACAGTGAAAATGACATAAGTTAAATTTAAAGTGTTGAAAACATTGCCTGACACATAGTGCTTTATAAAAGTGATAAGTATGTGGTAGTGTGTTTCCACTTCTGCAGTGTGTTACTAAGTCAGTTATGGGTCCTGTAACCTGTTGCCTTTTAGATTTATAGAAATGAATAAAATCTCAAAAAAAATATATCTAGCAAATGTATAAGGAAGATACCTAACCGTGATGCACATAGATATATAGGCTCTAAATAGAAGTGTACATACGATTTCAGAAAGAACTCATTACCAGTTGGTTTCATGTCTTAAGTTCTTACTATGATGGTATGATTCTTTAAAATTCTTTTTCTGTGACATGTTCTAATTAACTTGAAGAAATCTTCACTGAAATCACTTTAAAAAAAGTAACAATAATTTTAAGTGACTTCAATGAACATTAATGTATTTTTTATTCACACATAGCAATTATATCCCAGAAGTGAGAATCATGTCAATTCCCAACCTTCGCTACATGAAGGTTAGTACTTTGCTTATTAACTGGAAGATAAAGGATTGATCAGAGATGTGTGTGTATGTGTATGTGGGTGGCTGTGTGTATTTAGAATGAGATTCAGGAGCAAGGGATAGAAAAGAAAGTTTGAAATCATTAAGGGATTGGGATTTTTAACTTCTTTAAGCTGGGATTTTTGGCAACAGCATCTTTGACATACATTTAAAAGGAGCAGCGTGCACATTATATAAAGATGGAATCATGGGTGGGGAAAGAAAGAAGATGTTTTACCCCACAGACATCTTTAGCTCTTCTCCAGCCAGGAGACTCTCCACATCCCGTGTCTGTGCGTGTATCAGATACCAGGAGTGAACAGGATTTCTTCTTTACCACAGCCCCTCTCTTCCTTGAGTTCCTTATCTATGCCCTCTCATCCCCTCCATGAGTTGTAGAATATTCTGCAACAGTCCCTTTTGTTGTTTCCTTTCATGCTGCTTATGAAGACATTTATGGAGTCCACGTTCATCTGAAAGATTTCGCTAATCTCGAAGTACCAAACAAGGGCAAATTATGGGTCAGGAAATCTTAAAAGTCTTTTAGAGTCCTGATGAATGATCTTTTTCTATGTCTGGCTACCCTGTGACTCTCATACTTTTATTTGTGAGGACTTTCAGACTAAGCATACTAAGTTACTGCTCAGGAGTCCTTACATGGAGGACTGGATGGAGCAAGAGTTGTAAACTTTAATCACTTGGATAATGTACAGTCCTCAGAATTTCTGAATCTGGTACCTGGCCCTTTCTATGGGATCTGCCCTATTTCCTCATGTAATTTCGGGAACTCCAGAGCATATATAGCCTAATCTATAAATATAGAATAGGAAGCCGTGAGCACTTTGAGAATGTAGTGATGTAGAGGTGTAGGTGGGTGTTACTGCTCAGGATTGATTTTGTGAAATGCTTGGTACAGCAACTAAGAAAGTGGACCTGGGTGGCAGTAGGTGGAACATGTCTGAGAAAGGCTTGTCCTGTTCCCCAGGAGAGCCAGGTCCTCCTGACGCTTACGAATCCAGTGGAAAACCTTACCCACGTGACACTGCTGGAGTGCGAGGAGGGGGACCCGGATAATATCAACAGCACTGCTAAGGTAGGAGCATTTTGCCTCATCCTGAGGGACCCTGACTTTTCCTGGAGGGGCCTGTTGACCTGGCTTAAAGGACTCCATGCTGTCTTCCATTTCCGCATCCAGGCAGTCATCATGTTCTTTTGATTTCACCTCCTGAATTTTTTTTTACTTTATGCACAATCACACTGCCACTGCCCTGTTTGAAGGTCTCATCCTTTCTTATCTGGACTGTGCCAGTAACGTCCTTGTTGACCTGTTTGGAATCTACCCCCACTTCCATTCCAGCCTGTCGTCTGTCTTGGACACCAGAGTGATCTTTCTAAAATCTAACTTTGATCATGGCATACTGATCATTTGGCATCTCTCTGACTTAGGGAGGAAATCCAAATTCCTCGGCATAGCATGAGAGGTTCTCAGTGGTCCCCCCTCTATCTGTTCTTCCAGGATGACCTTCCCCCAGATCCCCAAATCCAGCATTCTCCAAATCATACATATTAATGCATATAATCCAAGCAGATGCAGTGCTTATGAGTTTTCACGCTGGAGAATTGCAGATGCTATTCTTTCTTCCTAGAATGCCATTCCCTGACATACGTACATACCCACACCTCTCTGTCTAACACATACTCAGGCTTCAAGACTCCTAGGAAATAACATGTCCTTTTAAACGCTGGTATGCTTCCTCTAGATGCCCTTCACTTACATACAGCGTGCATAGCACTAAATATTAAAAGAGGTGATTTTGACTTTCAGTAAATGTTAGTTGAATGATTAAAATGCGGCCTTTTCTCGTTTTGCTATTTGGTGATTCATCTAGTACTTGAAATTTTAGATCAAGAACTTTACTCAATGGGCAGTCTATTATTGACTCATAATTCAGCATGATACAACAAAAATTGATAGAAATGATGCCTATGTCTTTCATTAGCTATTATTCAGAGAATACTTATTAGTAGAGAATTTCTTTATCCCCTTTTTCTTTTTTCCTTCTTTTTAATGATTTCACTTACTAGCATCACTTTCAAAGAGAGACGACACTCATCTCTCCTTGCTTTTTTTATTAACACTAATAACCTGTTCCCGTGAGACAGAAATAAGTGCCTGACATGTACACCCAGTTTGTAGACTTGCTGTCTTTCTCTTTATACCTCCCAGCCTCATTCATATCCATAATTATAAATGTGGTTGACATTGTTACCTGCTAACCTCTGACTTAGGAAAGTTGAGGCCTAGTAACAACATAAGGCTTAGTCTGAAGAATGCTTAACTGTTCTTTGTTCTTGTACTTTTACTAGAAATGTCTGTGTTCCTAAACAGTAAGTTTTTAAACTCTGTAAAAGTGAAGTAATACTCTGTTTCTTGAAACTTGAAACTTCTATATGTTTAGGTTGGTGTTAGCATGAGAGGTTGTATTGTATTTTGTTGAATGAATGTCCTACAGCACACTGACCCATTCTGAGGCAACCCTCTCTGTTTTGCTCTCCAGGTGGTGGTGCCTCCCAAAGAGCTCATTTTAGCTGGCAAGGATGCGGCAGCGGAGTATGATGAGTTGGCAGAACCCCAGGACTTTCAGGATGATCCTGAGTGAGTGATCTCTTAGTGATCCCCCCGCAACATACCACAGTTGGCTAATATAGGAGGCCCACTTACAGATCTCAGTTTTTTTAAGATGATTTTTTTCTTCTTGTTTATAAAAATAATTACTGTAGAAATTTGCAGAATATATATAAAACTATGAAGAAGGAAAATAAAATCCCACCGCCAGAGATAAGCAGCATTAACATTTTGATCTTTGTCCTTCCATATATTTCTTCCATTGTTGGGATCGTTCTGTAAGCAGTTTCTAATCCTTGTTTCATTTTATTTTATTTTATTTATTTAAAGATTTTATTTATTTATTTGACAGAGAGAGAGAATGAGAGATAGAGAGCACAAGAGGGAAGAGGGTCAGAGGGAGAAACAGACTCCCTGCTGAGCAGGGAGCCCGATGCGGGACTCGATCCTGGGACTCCAGGATCATGACCTGAGCCGAAGGCAGTCACTTAACCAACTGAGCCACCCAGGTGCCCCCTTGTTTCATTTTAAATAGTAAATATTTTCCCCTGTTAATAAAAATTTTCAAGAGCATTATAGTTGTGGACAGGATACAGTATTCTCTCCCTTTAGTTTTATCGTTGAATTTATCCACTTACCCCTCCCCACCTGCCCCTTGAGTAATAGATTTGACTCGCTCTTACCTAATAACTGAGAAGTAAAAAACCAAACCTCTCCCTGGATGAGGATACATCAGTCAGGATGCAGTCTAAAAAACTGCAACGGGGGGGCGCCTGGGTGGCTCAGTCGTTAAGCATCTGCCTTCGGCTCAGGTCATGATCCCAGGGTCCTGGGATCGAGCCCCGCATCGGGCTCCCTGCTCGGCAGGAAGCCTGCTTCTCCCTCTCCTGCTCCCCCTGCTTGTGTTCCCTCTCTCTCTGTGTCTTTCTCTGTTAAGTAAGTAAATAAAATCTTTAAATAAATAAAACTGCAATGGGTATTTCCCCCTCCTGGGTGAAGAAGCATTGCTGGAGTGAGACCCACAGGAACCACACACACACAGGCAGCTCACAGGCAGGAGGAAGTCCCTTCCCTCTCCAGGTTTCTAGTCTTCTTTAGAGCCCCTCCATTTGACATTAGCCTGAGAGGGAGCTAGCCTACAAAGCAGAGAGACATGGACAGCAGAGTCCTGTGTCACAAAGCAAGATATAGAAGGTAGACTTGGAGCTGAAAAGAATAGCTTCATATACTGGCACAAGGAACATGTAAGGTCTTTTTAACAGAATGATCCAAAGCTCCCTCGGCAAAACATTGGAAAGAAGAAATAACATGAGATGGGTGGGAAAAACAAAGGGCAAAGATGCGTTTAGTGCAGTGATTGCCAAACTTGAGTTAATTCAGAAAGCACCAGGGCAGGTGTTTTGTTTTGTTCTGTAGAGTTCCAGGCCCCACCCCAGAGATTTCTCTTTGGCAGGTCTAGGGGTGCACCAGAAATCTGCATTTTTTTTTTTTTTTAAAGCTTCCCAGATATCAGTGGTTGCCTGGGAAATTAGGCTAGAAAGACACTAACTTTTTCCTTCTTACTATTTGTAACTGAGTTGGTTTTTTTTTTTTAGTGAATCCTACAAATCAAGGGTTTAGTTATTTACTACAGTACAAAATGCATTATTGAGTTAATAACAATACAAAATACATTCTCTGTAATCCTTGCTTTATGTGGATCCTTAAATGACATGAATTCAGTATAGAGATTTGTTAAACCAAGGTCAGCTGCTGGAAAGATCATCTGAGATAGCAAATTCTAGTCAGATTACATGACAGAGTAATAAAAAATTGAATTAATTATATTTCACATTGCACTTTCAGGACTTTCAGATATTTGGAAATTAATACTATATAATACTACGTAAATGTTTAAATTCAATAACTTCTTAGAGTATCATTTGAATCGTAGATCAAATTCTGTTTCATTGCCCTTTGACTTTTTGTTTGAAGCTAAGTTATTAAAGCACAAACTTCAAGTGCATGTCAGAGAAAATCAAAATGGAAATCTCAACTAAAGAGATTATTTTTCTATTCTAAAAATTTCTAATTTACAAAGCTTATTTACAAAAACACTAATTTTATTACGGTGTTCCAGAAATTCATGTAAAGTTCTGAGTTAATATCAGTCTGTATCCTATAGAAACATTACCACATGCACACAAAGATAAATGTAAAGGGATATTCACAGCACCATTGTTTATGACAGGAAAATTGGTAGTAACATCAGTATATACCAATTATGGTAAATCTATAATAGAATACTATGCAGCCATTAAGTAGAATGGAGAAGATCTATATAGACCAGTATGGAAAGGTGTTTGTGATAAACTGAGTGGAAAAAACCAAGTTAATAGAATAAATAGTGTGTTCCTTTTGTGTTGGTTAAAAAAGCAGAAAGGTGTAAACTCGTAGAAAAATATCTGGTAGGGTAAGAAACAAAGTGTTTGTAGTTTTTCTGTGTGCTGAAGGGGAAAATAAGGGAAGACTTATTTCTTCCCGTTTGAATTTTTTAGGACTGTATTTTACTTTTGTAACACTAAAAAGATAGATTGACATTTTGCTGAAAGAACTCTTTATTGCTAATAAGTGAGATGGTGGTCTTGTCATCAGATAAAATGTTAAGTCTTAGTGGCTTGGCTGACTTGTGACCTGCTTAACACTGTACTTATTTTTTTCCATAGCATTATAGCCTTCAGAAAGGCCAACAAAGTGGGTATTTTCATCAAAGTGACACCACAACGTGAGGAGGGCGAAGTGACCGTGTGCTTTAAGATGAAGCATGATTTTAAAAACCTGGCAGCCCCCATCCGTCCCATTGAAGAAAGTGACCAGGGCACAGAAGTCATCTGGCTCACCCAGCATGTGGAACTCAGCTTGGGCCCACTTCTTCCTTAAAGGTGCCACTGGTGGGGCAAAGGACACCATGAGCCCACGTTAAAATGTGGAAGCCGCTGCTTCATTAAGCCTTGTCTGTAACAACGTACCCATGCACTACTGAATCCTATTCCTAGGAGGGTGGGGGCACTGGCAAGGCCTTAGGAACACAGGCTAACTGCTGTTCTCTCGCTCTCATTTTTGTTAATACCAGTAATCTCTCCCTCACTGAACCCTGCACGTCGAGTAACAACAGCATAGTTCCCTCCCAAGATAGGGATGGCTGTTCTTTGGAGTGGCATTAGATTTACCACCTGAGAAACTCTGACCATACACTATCTCCCAGTCTGATCTCAAAAAGGATCACAATCTCACAGATAAAATGATAACAAACCTGCTGTTAATGATCGAGCGTCGGTCTCTGTACTGGCTGCTATCTGCGTTCCGTGTAGCTATCTAATCTAGCAGTCTAAACATACCCCTTCACTTGCCGCCATGGCTCTCCTCTTGCCGAGGTTTCCATTGGACAGAAAAATAGAATTGTCACATTGTCTTTAGTTTTGTGGTGTTTGGAAAAACCCGTGAGATTCTTAAGTCGCTCCCATTTGCCCTCTTCTGAGTAAATACAGGATGCATATTTATCGGGTGCTTTTAAAATTTCTTTCTCATTAGAATATGGAACTTTTTCCTTTAAGAATTGGAGAAGCAAGCAATCACATGTCATGTCAAGGTGGTGGCGAATTCCATTCATTTTAAATGTTGCCACAATATCCAGGGGTTAACGCTGGTCATCTGGAGGTAGCCCTTCTATGTCTTACTCCCTCCCCTCCCCTCTGCTCTGCCTCTTTAACTCAATAAGTTGTTCTAAATACTTGGCACCTGGAAAGAGGCCAAAGAAAACTTGGTAGACAAGTTCACTTCTGGAATGCAGAAAACATTTTAAAGGTCAGATTTTTAGCATGATCCAAACTAATGTTCTTTCCATTGATTTGAAGGGGGAAATAGCAGTTACAATCTCTTGAATCCCAAACTGGATATTAACATAAAGAACCTTTCCCCTTCCTGAGTTTAAGACTTTTATCATATGGTGTGTCAAATAAGGCCGTTTTGATTGTAAACCATAAAAAAGTTCATCTAGTACCCCAGAATACGTGCCTGACAGCACACATGCTGTTTTCTTTTGGTATCCTGGAGTTGGCTTGCTAACCTTAATTTCTGTGACGTTTTCTAAAATGAGACTTGACCAAGTAGACCACTGTCTGCACCACATTTTCTATAAATGTATTGTTAGCAAGCAGCCAACACATTTTTGGGGGAAAGAGAAATTTCCTGTTTATCCTGGTTTTGTTTTTAAGTTCAAGCCTTTAGTTTAAAAAAAATTAAGATGTGTAGTAATCTAGAATACAGACAGGACGTAGTAACTTATTAGCTCCTTCTGGAAGATAAAAATATTTAGGAAGCCTTTGAAAGACACTAAATTGTACTCGAAAGACACTAAATTGTACTCGAAAGAAAGATCTGACTTTATGAAACAGTGCTCCACAGAGTAATATATATGCTGCAGTATAAGAAAAAAAATACACATATCTGTAATATTATGACAATAATAAGTAAAGTTTAGCTTCTTAGGAGTTGTGGCAGGGGGTTGTGTAATGACAAATTTGCAGACTAGAGAAATAGTTTAATTTTTTGTGACCCCACAGAGTGTCGGTTTTTATTTCACTACCTGCTAGAGCCTACTCTGAAGCCATTGCTCCCCATTTGCCAGTGGAGGACCCGGATTTCAAAGGAGAGCATGGCTTCCTGTGTTTACACGTTTGCAGGCCACACACACTTGTATATTGTGCGTTTACGGCATGTAGCTAGTATTTGTTCCCCAAAGTAATAATGTTGAAGTAATGGGTCTCATCACCCCCATGTGACACAGAAACACAAAAATACTTTTGATCATCGAATTTTTTTTTCTTCAGAAGCCAAATTAACTTGAAGAAATAACAGAGCCATTGTTTTAATGTTTCCTCAAGATAGTTTTCAGTGCAATCCAGTACTCTGTGTATTAGTAGAAACGGTTCAACACCTGCAGGTGGTGAATTTGGAATTTTATTTGGTGCATTTTTATATTAGATCAGGTGCAAGATGGTCAGTGCATAGGCAGTGTGCACCACTGCAGACGAGTGAGATGTCATTAGCACTAGGAACTACAGTTTTGGAAACATAAAGCTAAGTTAATTTGTATTTGTGGTTTGATTAACCCACCGAGGTTTCTTTTGTTCAAAGTGCTTATAGGTGTAATGAGCTAAATAAATGTCACTCCTACTTGTGAAGAAACATTCTTTTTGGTCCCTTTTGGGAATGAGAGGCTCTCCTTGATCTTTATGAATTTACAGGTTCCTGTTTTGCCTTCTAGCTTAACTTAATGTAGTGAAATAAAGCAGACGAAGCTTGAGTGTGTCTTTCATTTGCTTTCATGAGGACTGAATGGAATAGTATGGCTCAGAGTCAAGACTGTCTTGGAGTGAAGAGACTTAGTAGGAGAGTCAGTGGGGTGTGCTCCCTCTTCCATTTCTTTAAATGAACTAAGCTGAAACCTCCTATCAAGTTAGTTCACTATAACATAGAGGTAGATGATGCTTGGGCTCTGTATAAACATATTCACAGAACCGTTATATAAATGTTATGTTGTTAGGTCTCTATCAGCTTTTATCCCGGGTCATTGCTCCCAAAGATACCTTTTCAGATACCTAAAGTGGCCCATGCCTGACAGGTAAGCTCCCCCCCCCCCAAATCCTCCTGGCACTCCTCCTTCCCTCCTGGGCCTGTAGGTGATCTGTTGACACTCTGTCTGGCGCTGGGCCCACCACCTAGCGCAGCTGGTCACATCCTCTCACCTGTTCAAGGGTATCACTTCTGCAGCTCTCCCTCCACCCTCCTGCATATTTCCATTAGTGTGTTAGAATTTCTCTCCGCTTAGAAACTGACCTCACACCCCCCTTCAGCTGCCACCCCATATCTCTACTCCCTTTACAGCAAAACTCCTTCAAAACCCTTGAGTTCCTCTCCTGTTCTCACCTGAGCCTTCCACTTAGGCTGCCACCCCAGCTTATCACCAAAATTGTTCCCGTCAAGTTCTCCAGCAATCCACACTGTTAAATACATGGCTGATTCTCAGTCCTTATCTGCTTAATCTCTCAGTAACATCTGGCAGCTGATCTCTCCCTTCTTGAAAACCTTTCTTGACTTGGTTTCCAGAACACAAAGCTCCTGGTTTTGCTTCTACGTTAATGGAACTTTTCTTCCATAAGGAGTGTGCCAGGTCTCGTTTCTTACACTTTTCTCTCTGCTCACTCTTAGTGATCTCACCGTTTTCAGACCGTCTGTTAAATGTACATACTGGGGCACCTGGATGGCTCACTCAGTTACACGATCAACTTGATTTCGGCACAGGTCATGATCTCAGGGGCATGAGATCAAGCCCTGTGTAAGAGCATGCACAGCATGAGCCTGTTCAAGAGTCTCTCTCTCTCTCTCCCCCTCTGCCCCTTCGCCTGAGTGCACTCTCTCAAATAAATTTACATACCAACTCTAGAATAGTCTCTGAAAGTTCAAAACCACATTGGGCTTTCTCTCACCACATCTGCCTCTCCTGCATTCATCCTTAACTAAATGATAACTGTATCCTTTCAGTTGCTCACAACAAAAACCTTGGCATCAACCTTGACTCTTTACATGCCCCGTGCAGTAAGTCAACAAATCCTATCAGCTCTGTCTTCAAAATGTGACCACGTCACACCCTCTCCACCATTACTATCCTGGGCCAAATCACTATAGACTCTGCAGACCCCAAGGTTATTGCAGTAGCATCCAAACTGGTCTTGAAAGCACTCTGGCCCTCACCCCACCCTTGAGTCAATGTTCAACACAGCAGCCAGAATGAATAAGGCATTTTCCCACTTCAAACCCTTAGGCTTTTTAGCTTGCTCAAGAGCAAAACCAAATACGAACTCCTTACAATGACTAATGAGGTCCTACAGGATATGAAACCCAGCCCCTGCTGCTGCCTCCCTGAATTCATCTGTCACTTCCCCATGCTCCATCCACCGCAGCTACATGAGTGTGCTATTCTTTTTTTTTTTTTAAAGATTTTATTTATTTGACAGATCAAGAGTACAAGTAGGCAGAGAGGCAGGCAGAGGGAGAGGGAGAAGCAGGCTCTCCGCTGAGCAGGGAGCCCGATGCGGGACTCCATCCCAGGACCCTGGGATCACGACCTGAGCCGAAGGCAGCCGCTTAACCGACTGAGCCACCCAGGTGCCCCTGAGTGTGCTATTCTTGAGTTACCCTGGTAGGTGTCTTCTCAGGGCCTTTGCACTAGCTGTTCCATCTGCTTAGAAAACTCCTCCCACATACCTGTATAATGCACACCCTCGTCACACTCAGGCCTTTGCTCAAATACTTCCTTCTTAATGAGGCTTTCCCTGACCACCCTGTATAGGGGTGTTAAAACTGCCCTCCCCTCCCTGCTCAGTGGGAGTCAGGAGTCTGCTTCTCCCTCTCCTCCCTGCTCGTGCTCTTTCTCGTTATCTGTGTCCCTCTCTCAAATAAAATCTTAAAAAAACCCAGAAAAACCTGCCCTCCCCTAAGCAATTCCCTATCCTCTTTGGCTGTATTCTTTTTTTTCCATAGCACTAAACACCAGCATAATATATACTTTATTTTCTGACACATCACACTAGAACATGAGCCTTATAGTGCAGGGATTTTGCCTTTTTTTTTTTTTTTTTAAGTTGCTGTATCTGCAGAGGCTAGAATACCTGACAAATAGGCACCCGATTATTTGCTAAATAAGTTAATGTCACCCTTTCCCTTATGTATGTAGCTGTTGGTCTTTTAGCTTTATTTTTAAAAAAAGATTTATTTGAGAGAGAGAAGAGAGCACAAGTGGGGTGAGGGGCAAAGGGAGAAGCAGACTCCCTTTGAGCAGGGACCCCCGTGCAGAGTTCAGTCCTGGGACTCTGGGATCATGACCTGAGCTGAAGGCAGATGCTTAACCAACTGAGCCACCCAGGCGCCTATATATATATATATATATTTTTTTTTTTTTTTAAATATACATAAGCCTCTTTTTTGTCATTAAGCCAAATATCTCACTTGCCTTGAGCTTTCTTGTTCCGGTGTTTTCTCTACCTAGAATATTCCTTCCTTCTGCACCTCGTCCAGAATTACTTCCCCGTTCTCCCTTCCCATCTCCCTTACTTCCATCTAGACATGACCTTGAGCCACAGCACTGTATCTCTCCAGGGCATTTACCTCTTTCTTTATGGGGTTTTGTATGCATGTAGCCCAGTTACTGGATTGCAGACTCTTTCAGAGACAAATTCAGGACCCTTTTTGTCATCTGTCTCCCCTTTATTCCATTGAAAGAGCAGCCTAGACAAAACTCAGAGCTGAGTCGCTTGCTCAGTGGCAATACTTAACTTTGTTTATCCTCATTTTCTGGCGATCAGGGACATATATATTGAAATATACTTCACAGCGTGAGGCATCTATACAAGGTAATGACTTTAAGTATTAAATGAAAGTAACATTAAATAATATGGAATCAGCCAGGGAAAATAGTTTCCTCATGCTTTTTAGCCCTATCTTTCTGTTAGGGAAAAAGTATCAATACTCAACATTTGTAACATCTAACACTTCCTCTTTTTTTAAAACCTAGGCATCTAGATCAGAGCCTTTGGCAGACCACAGTAGCTGCTTACTAAAAAATACTGTTTCGTTTTTACTGTACTTGTTTTTAAGGCTACATCTAAACATGTGATACTAATTTTCCATTTACAGAAGTGATAAAAGTGTTCCTCTTAAAACTATATTTCAAAATGAGGTCACTCAGGAGTTCACTTCTGCCTGTGATGTAGGTATCTGGAAAGAGTGTCATTCCCTGCTCAAAAAGAAAAGGTGGGTAGATGATAAAATCATACATTTTATTGGATCTGTCAGCTGATGTGGCAAAGCAGCCAAATAGCCTGAATTTCAAGGAGGGACAGACCCTTCCAAGGAGAGATCAGACTTGTAGACTGACTCACCCGTAGCACAGCACGAGAAGAAGTGTTGACCACATATGAGAGGTAAGAGGAAATCAAGGAAAACCTTAAAGAACTGTTAAAAAGGCCAAACTTGGGCTAACAAGACAGTATAAAATCCCTGGGAGCCTAAGACACTAAAGGAGTTTGCGTGCACTCACAAGCTCTTTCTAAAACGTCCACCAGGTATTCATTAGAAAGACCTGCAGGGAAAGGAGGATGCTGGAGCTCTACAGAGCTTCCTTGGTTTGGAGGCATGTGGGAGAGATCTGCTACTGTGGGAAAGGCAGGAGAGCTTGCCTCCTCCTGTCCAGGCTCTTCCCTCATAAGGAGTAAAAAAGGCCTAAGCCACTCAGGGAGCAACGGAAAATCATGTCTCCCCAGGGCACAGGTAAAGACCCATTGCTGCTGGGACCTGGTAAGAAAAAACCTCTACTCTTGGGGGTGGGGACAAGACTCAGTCCTGAGCCCCAGGATTCCATACCAATCAATACCATGAAAGTTCTACCACTGTGGGAAGGACAGGAAACTCTCTCCCACAAGGCCCGCTCTGAACACAAGTCATGGTTTGGCTGCCACAGATAGGAGGGGCAAGAATGTTGAGAAAAATCCATTCCCAAGGCCTGGCCACAAAGGACCTACTGAAGACTGAGGCTGAACTGAAACAACCCCCAGCCCATTCCCAACTACCAACCTAGCAAGGAGCTAATAACTAATTAACAGCTGCAGGGGGATAGGCAAGGCCATAGAGACTTAACACTATGGTTCAGGTGTGCAGGACAGCTGAAAGCTAAGGATATGAAATATGAACACTTGAGAAAAGTTCTTCAGCCCCATCCGAAAGCACAAAGTAATGCTAGAGGATATAAAATCTGTAATGCACTGAAGGCAACCATAGCAACAACAAAACCCAAACCCAGCTCAGTTTCTGACTGGATTGACCAAATCCTACACAAAAAGCCTGACTGAACAGATCTGCCCATTTCCAAGCATTAATACTTGTCTATCTCAGTCTACTGTTAGATAAGCAATGGCTGGCATTCAATAAAAAATTTGAGTTACACAAAGAAGCAAGAAAAAGCAACTCATTTTTCATAGGCAAAGTAAGACCATATACAGATATGCCCCAAATGTTGGAACTATCAGACGGGGACTTAAACTCTGATTAATATGTTGAAAAATCTAGTAATAAATACGGATAATATGTATGAACATTTCAGCAGAGAGGCAGAAACTATAAGAAAGGGACAAACTGAAATAAACACAGGATCAGAGATGAAGAATATCCTCTATGTACTCATCAGTAGACTCATCATAGCTGAGGAAAAAGAGTGGAAACACAGTATTCAAGATCTATGGAACAATGACTGACATGTATAATTGGAGTCCCGGATGGAGAAGAAATTAGGCAGAAGAATATTTAAAGAAATGATGTCTAAGAGTTTGCAAAACAGGGGTACCTGGCTGGCTCAGTCAGAAAAGCATGTGACTTGATCTCGGGGTCGTGAGTTTGAGCCCCATGTAGGGTGCAGAGATTACTTAAATAAAAATTTTAAAAACTGTGGGCGCCTGGGTGGCTCAGTTGGTTAAGCGACTGCCTTCGGCTCAGGTCATGATCCTGGAGTCCTGGGATCGAGTCCCACATCGGGCTCCCTGCTCAGCAGGGGGTCTGCTTCTCCCTCTGACCCTCTTCCCTCTCATGCTCTCTGTCTCTCATTCTCTCTCTCACAAATAAATAAATAAAATCTTAAAAAAAATTTTTTTTTAAACTGTAAAAAAAAAAAAAAAGAATTTGCAAAAGATAACAGACCATAGGGGCACCTGGCTGGCTCAGTCAGTAGAGCATGTGACTCTTGATCTTGAGGTTCTGGGTTCGAGCCCCAGGCTGGGCATAAAGTTTACTTTAAAATAAAAAATAAGAAAGGGGTGCCTGGGTGGCTCAGTTGGTTAAGCATCTGACTCTTGACTTCAGCTCAGGTCTTGATCGCAGGGTTGTGAGATCGAGCCCTGAATCCAGCTCTGCGCTGAGCATGGAGCTTGCTTAAGATTCTCTCTCCCTCTACCCCTACCCCCCCACTAAGAAAAAATAAAATCTTTTTTAAAAAGGTAACAAACCATAGATTCAAGAAACTCATATAAATCCAATAACTTTCTCATCCGGGAAAACATATACTTACATTTGATCAAGTAATCCCCCTCTTTTGTATTTAAAATGAAAACGTATGTCCATACAACATGTATGTGAATGTTATGATGGCTTTATTTATATTCACGAAATCTGGAACAACTCAAATGTCTATCATCTGGGAATATGGATTTTTTAAATCCCCCTGGTTCATTATACTTCTTAGTAATAGAAAGGAACAAATTACTGATACATGTAACAATATGGATTTGTGGCTTCATTTTTAGTTCCATGACAAGAAGTTACTTAATTTCTCTAAACTTCAGTTTGCTTTTCTATAAAGAAAAGGGGGGGACAATCATACTTGCCTAGAGGGTAGTGGTTGCCAGATAAAATATAGGACATCCAGCTAAATTCGACTTTCAGATAAACGAGTCATTTTTTAGTATAAATATGTTTGGGACATATTTATACCAAAATATGGTTTGTTGTTTATCTGAACTTCAACTTTAACGAGACCTTCTGTGTTTTTGTTTGCTAAAGCTGGCAACCTTACAGAGAAATTGTGAGAATTAAGATATTGGCACAGCAAGACGTTCGCTCACCATTAGGCATAATAAGCGTTCCATGGGAGCAAACGCTGTTTTAATCCCAGTCCCTCATTCCTTACTTTTTCCTTTATTTTTTTGCTCCATTTAAAATAAATCAACTGTTCTTGTGGCTCTTCTTCCCAAACACGGACCAACTTGAAGAGAGCACCAGGTTTCAACCCACTAGCACTCCAACTGTTAAGCGAAGAAATTCCAGGTGACGTCATGACGCACAAGGACCGCCCCCAAGGGCGCCCACGACGCATAAATAAGACGTCAACGGGCCGGGAGCCTGCCTCGGGGTCTGACGGGATTGTGGCGGTCCTCTTTCCCAACTCGGAAGCCACCGCTGCCTCCAGACGCTCTCAAGATGGCGACCTCTCTGGGATCCAACACCTACAACAGGCAGAACTGGGAGGATGCGGTGAGTATGCCTGCCGGAGGAGGACAGAGAGAGGCGGCGGAGCCGGGCCTCCTTCGGGCAGGCAGGGCCGTGGTTATGGAGCGGCCGAGGGAATTCCGGGCAGGAGCCAACGCTGCGGCCTAGCTCGGCCAGAGCGGGAGGCTGGAGGGCGGCCCTCCTCCTCCGGGCTTGGAGGGAGGGGGCTTAGCCAGGGTCTCGGACCAGCCCGCTTTCCACCCCTGCCCTCTCCACTGACTTCGAGCTGGTCTTTTCTCCCGCCACCTGCCGGAAGTGCAGACAGCGCCCCCTCCCGCGACCCGGCCCGTCCTGGACCTCGGGTTCCTGCCCTACCCTGTCCCCCACCCTCGCTCCTCGCCTCCCCTCCCCCCCCCCGCCCCGTCCCCAAGAGTGTGGCAGAGATGGCAGGGTCTTCGGAGCCTGGCTCTCAACCACATTTCCCATTTTCACCAGGACTTCCCCATTCTGTGTCAAACGTGTCTTGGAGAAAACCCATATATCCGAATGGTGAGTGATCGCGTGTGAAAAGGGAGTTTATTCAGGTTCTGTCAATGTTGTGGTATTTGCACGCTGTCCGTGAAATGCTTCTCTTAGCCAAGCCAAAGTATTGATGCTCCTTTACTAACCGAAAGCATAGGACGATTTGCAAAGGACTGTCATGCTTATTCTGTCTTTAGGACTCAGCAGCAGTCCTGCGATGTAGGAGTCCTAATATAACAGGTAATATTTGTTCAGCATTTATTTACCTAACAGTTAGGTCTGTTAACCAGAGGCAGAGACAGTTACGTCTTTTCAATATGGCAAGTAAGGAGTGGAGCTTGGATTTAAATTCAGATATGCTGACTCCAGGAAACTTAGCAAGGTAGGAGGAGAACCAGGACTAAATTAAGCGTCCTGACTCCTAATCAAATGCCTTTTGGCCACTGCACCTTCTAGTCTGTTTAACGTAAGGTAACCCCATCCTTATAAATGAGGGTAAAATAATCAGTAATTAACATTTAATAATTAGAATAGGGCTATGTTGTGATCGATCTCAGAGATCTTCATTGACTCTATATAGAGTATCTGACAAGATGGGTCTATAGGAGTTACCCCTGACTAACTTGTAAAATGGGCTGGCCAGAGCTATGTCCTCCGTGATTTGAGGACTGTAGAAACTGTTAGGAATTTTAATTCCTAGGGAGAGAACTTGGGAGCCAGAAGTGAACCTAAGAATTGTGGCAATGGAAAGATACATATTAACTTAGAGCCAAAAATTCTTAAGAGGTTATGATTCACAGTAGCTGGTTAGAATATATCTCCTCTCTCGCACCTCCAGTAGTGATCCATCACTACCACCTTATTAAGATGCCGGGGATCTACAGACACATTTCTTGGGTTGTCTTTATGGAAGGAGCAGACATCTAGTTTTTGTTTTCTGTAACTTGCTCTTTTCAATTTTTTCTGTTTCAGACCAAAGAGAAGTATGGGAAGGAATGTAAAGTAAGTATGTCTGTTAAAGAATAATGATTTATTTTCCTTTTCTTTTCAACTTGCTGGGCTTTGAGGTTCTCCAATAAAAGCCAGTGCTACACAGACTTTCATATATCATTTGTATACTAATTGACTGTTAACAGTTTAGTGTGAGAGGTAAGAAAGTGAGCCCTTTAATGTAAAGGTTCTTAACCTGGTGTCTGTGGATGGGCTTTGAACCCTCTTGAGATGATATACTGAGTGTTGTCTGAAAATTCACATAAGGATTTTAGCAGAGGAGGAAGGTCATAGCTGGCATAAGATTCTTAAAGGAGTATATGGCACTCCCCAT
The DNA here is from genome assembly GCF_003265705.2 of Callorhinus ursinus. Lineage (NCBI taxonomy): Eukaryota > Metazoa > Chordata > Mammalia > Carnivora > Otariidae > Callorhinus > Callorhinus ursinus. Next base: position 50,991,614 of record NW_027397065.1, read on the forward strand.
TGCCCCCTCAAAAGGATTAATGGTCATATTATTAGTGGTGGTTGTCTCTAGTGTGGGGAGGACTTTGACTCTAATATTTCATTTCTGTACTATGCGAATTTTTTAACTCCTGGGGAAGGGTGTTATAAATGGGATTGAAACATCAGATGGTATTTAGACTACATAATTGCTAAGGTCTCTTTTAAACCGTAGATTCAAGGATCTTTTCTTTCAGTCTCCCATTGTTATTAAATCTTCAGGCCTTAATTGTCCAGATCAGAACCATTAACACTCTTTGACTCTTATTTTGTTTTCCCAGATCTGTGCCAGACCATTCACAGTGTTTCGTTGGTGCCCCGGGGTCCGCATGCGTTTCAAGAAAACTGAAGTGTGCCAAACTTGCAGTAAATTGAAGAATGTCTGTCAGACCTGCCTCTTGGACCTGGAGTACGGTATGTTTGCCCTGTCTAACAGGTCTGAAAGCATGCAGGTGCCCGTGCCCTAGACGACAAACCAGTCTTTTTCTTTTCCCATTTCTCACCCCATCTCTGGTTCTGACCCCACTTTGGAGGGCCTCCTGTGCTCTACTTTCCGTAGAAGAGGAGAATCATACTAGGCCATTCTAGAGCCCTTCTGAGTAACAGGAAGGACTTAAGGAAAAGTTGGGAATTAATCAGAACTAGCCCAAATCTTTCTCATATACATCCCTATAGCCAAAGTGAGGGAAAGGCATCGTTCCTGTGATAGGTAATTGCTTTGCCTTGGGCTTCTTTCAAGATTCAGAGCTCATTCCCACAATCCCTACCAGAAGCATTGGCTAATTATGTTTTAGATTTTTCTCTGAACTGTGTTTTTAGGACTGATATACTGTAACTGCTACTATTTTAAGAGTAACTGCTTTGGGAGTGATTTTTTTTTTTAACTAAAAGTGACTTTTTGTTAATGAGAAAAATAATTTTTCAACAAGAATTTCTACTATACAAGAAAAGGGAAAATATAAGTTTATATATATGTGAAGTTCAGAAAGACAGCTGCTAATCAAAGTTCTGGTCACATATTGTTTAATATTATTTATATATTTGTTAAAAGAAGTGTTCCGCTTCTGGAAGACTGTGATCCTTACATGCCTGTGACTATCCAGAGGACCTATAAGGATCACTCACTTTTGGGGCACCTGGGTGGCTCAGTCACTTAAGTGTCTGCCTTTGGCTCAGGTCATGATCCCGTGGTCCTGGGATCAAGCTCCACATCTGGCTCCCTGCTCAGTGGGGAGCCTGCTTCTCCCTCCCTGTACCTGCTTGTGCATGTGCGTGCATGTGTGCTCTCTTTCTCTCTCTCTCTCTGTGTCAAATAAATACGTACATACATACTTTAAAAAAAAAAACCCACTTTTTACACTTATTTAAATAAACGCTGTTCTAGTAAAAGCTATTATTTATTATTTAAGCCATTATTTATTAATTACAGGTCAAGTTTGACTGTAACCAAATGTTGTTCATCTAAAATATGTTCTAAAACATTGATTTCAAATTTCATGACAGCTCAGGAATTTGGACAGTTTCATAGAATACTCTGTGGTAGTTTTGGCCTGATGGTAATAAAGATTTTGAATAAAAATAAAGCCTCCAATACCTAGGAAGCTGGAGAAGGGAATAATGATGTTGTATTCCATGTGCAGGTTCAGTATGGATTTGTTTTAAAATATATCTTGAAGTTTTTTCCTCTTTTCCTTTGTACTAGGGCTGCCCATCCAGGTTCGTGATGCAGGATTGTCTTTTAAGGATGACATGCCAAAGTCAGATGTCAACAAAGAGTACTACACACAGAATATGGAGAGAGAAGTATGCTGTCACTTTCTTGATGTAATTTTATATTTGGTAGAATCCTAGTGATTTTACACAGTCTATAAAATTTATCTTTGGAACTTGTCGTTCCTTTATAGATTTCTAACTCTGATGGAACGCGGCCGGTTGGCATGTTGGGGAAAGCCACCTCCACCAGTGACATGTTGCTCAAGCTGGCCCGGACCACACCCTACTACAAGAGGAATCGACCCCACATTTGCTCCTTCTGGGTAAAAGGAGAATGTAAGAGAGGAGAGGAATGTCCATACAGGCAAGAACTGAATTGGCACTTTCGTAATTGGCTTTCAGATGATTAGTCATTTAAGAAATGGGAGGTGCTAGTTTAAAGTATTTCTGATTTAAAATCTACAAGTGTATACAACTAGTATGATAGATGTCATGTCTTAGGGCTATTACATTTAGAAGAGCTTGTTGAAATTGTTGTTTTTATTTGTAATGGGACTTTTACTCATAACTAGGCCTTGGGAAACTAAGTTGTTATACCATATAATACAGATGTTGACTCTAAAGGTAAGTCATCATTGTCATGGTATAACTAGCTTGAATCTCAGTGTATAGTTGAAGTCCAATGAAGGCCAGGCCTCTAAAGGGTGTGTGAGTATGTTTCAGTCAAGACTGCCGAGCATCTGGACTAGGAGTTTTTTTTTTTTTAAGATTTTACTTATTTATTTGACAGAGAGAGGGAGATAGTGAGAGCAGGAACACAAGCAGGGGGAGTGGGAGAGGGAGTAGCAGGCTTCCTGCTGAGCAGGGAGCCCGATGCGGGGCTTGATCCCGGGACCCTGGGACCATGACCTGAGCCGAAGGCAGACGCTTAACGACTGCACCACCCAGGCGCCCCTGGACTAGGAGTTCTTAACTTGAGGTTGGTTAACCCCACACCCACAAAAAAAGATTATGCTTTTTTCTGGGGCTGGTCCATTAGCTTTAACGAGACTCAGTGGCATGCAAGACCTCAGATACATTAAGAAACATTTACCGAGAGAAGGGGAACCATGTTTTGGTTACTTCTTGTTTTGGAGCGGATTGTGCCAAAAGCATTTCTTGATTAAAAAAACTCTGTTACCTTAGATGGCCATTTAAATGGCTTTTAGGAGACTGGCAAGTTTTTGTGTGATACAGTAAATCCTTTGGTATTAGCTCCGTCTTGATAATTGTGTTTCGGTGTGGTTTCTAGTTCAGAAGGCATTTCCGGTATGTGTATGTAGCTGCTGTTGGGTGATACCTGTAAATTCTTTTCCCTTGTTTCACCTTTATGTGCTGTTCTTTTCTGAACCATAGACATGAGAAGCCAACAGATCCAGATGACCCCCTTGCTGACCAGAACATTAAAGACCGATATTATGGTATCAATGACCCTGTGGCAGATAAGCTTCTAAAGCGGGCTTCAACAATGCCTCGTCTGGACCCACCAGAGGACAAGACTATCACCACACTGTATGTTGGTGGTCTGGGTGATACCATTACTGAGACTGATCTAAGGTTTGTAGATAAAATTTTATGAGCTCTTTCTGCTTTTAACTGCCCTGGAATACTTTTTTAGCAAAAACACAGCAAGCATGATAATTCTGTACAAAGTACATTTTTCTTTAGCCACTCTATAGTTAGTATCATGCCAACTAGAATTTTTATAAAATTATCCTTTCCGATGCCAAAGTGGTAATGTTCATCAACAGTGCTTGCTTAGTCCTTGCGTATAGTAATGATTACGTGAGATTTTTTTTTTTTTTTTTTTTTTTTGGAGAGAGGGCACGTGAGCAGGGAGCCAGGGGGATGAGGGGCAGAGAGGGAGAGAGAGAATCTTAAGCAGGCTCCACGCTCAGCATGTCACTGACACAGGGCTCAGTCTCACAACCTTGAGATCATGACCTGAGCCTAAATCAAGAGTCGGACGCTTAACTGAGCCACCAAGGCTCCCCTATGTGAGATTCTATTTGACCTAATAGCCAGTTAGAATTTTTAAAATATGGCACATATCCAAGTATGATTAATTATGTCAAGGAGGGAGAACTTGGCAATTATAAAGCTCTTACAGTTTAAATTGTTGACTTTTTAAAGAGATTTGTATTTGCTGTATTTGTATTATCCTTGGCTTGTATTTTGCTTGGCTAGATGAGACATCTGGATAGATAGTGATGGAAATTGCCTCTTGCAAAGAGATAAATGAAGAAGAGTCTCCTATAAGTATATAACATGCCTTCCATAACCTCTGTTAAACCTGATCTGAGTGAGCTAGACTGTCCCTGCAGTTGGCAGATGTTTCTGTGCTCCTCCTCCTCCCTTTTATTTCGTCATTGTCATCGTTGTCGTTTTACAATCTTAAATTTTTTGAATATTCTTGGTTCATGGGCCATGGGGGCTGTAGTTTGCCAGACCCTTATGTAGGGCTTAGGTCCCTAAGGAACCTGCTGGACCCCTTTTTCCTCCATGGGAAAAACCTCTGAGATGTTTGTAAACCTTTATTTACTCATTATTTTTCTTACTCTTTCAGTAAGTAGCACCCACAGTAGGGCAGGGTACTGGGGGGACTACCTGCAGGTGGTTAGACAGATAACCATGGGGCCACCTGCTTCGTGAGTCAGCGGAAGAGTGAATAATCCATCACAGCCTCCTGGGAGGATACCATTAACTCTCCTGTTTCTCTGCCTGTATCCCTTCAGAAATCACTTCTACCAGTTTGGGGAAATTCGGACGATCACTGTCGTGCAAAGACAGCAGTGTGCATTCATCCAGTTTGCCACGAGGCAGGCTGCAGAGGTGGCTGCAGAGAAGTCATTTAATAAGTTGATTGTCAATGGCCGTAGACTCAACGTGAAATGGGGAAGGTGAGAATTAGACTCTTAAAATTTCTTTATTGAGATTTTCAAGAAAATGTTCCATTATCTGGGGACCAGTATGTTTTTGGTGAATGGATTTAAATCAGTAGGACCGTTAAAAAGATTTTTTCATTTTCTAACACTGCAATCTTGTGGATGTTGGGAAGATCCTGCTTTGGAAATTCATTCAGGGTTTTGATGTAGTAATCTACTCCTTTGAAGGTTCGTGTTTTTTATGACCAGCTATTATAGGCCAAGTGTGATGCCAGGGTATGAAAAGTGGATTTGAGAGTGTACAAATGCCTTAGACCTAGATTCTGCCCTTTAGAGGCCAGTTGTCCAGTGGAGAAGAAAAGCTAATTCAAGTTTTTGAAAGTGATGATTGTGTAAGAGAGACTCAGGTGAAATGCCCTGAAGGTTCAAAGGGAGGACAGGTTTCTGGCTTAGAAGCAGGAAGGAGATCACTAAAAGCAGCGCCCCAGACCAAGTGCTTCTGGTGTGCTAAGTCAGCACTGTGCCAAACACACAGAGGTAGCCTCTTCTCGTCCATACAACATTTTCAGCAGATTTTGGATCCAGGTCTTTCTGGCTTTAAAACATTTGCTTTTATCCACTCTGCACTGTGGCCTTTATGGGGAAGGAGTGTTTGCCGAAGACAAGGCAAGAAGCGAAGGATCTCTGCTTGACTAAGAAAATGAGAAGCAGACGTGTGAGAGAAGGTGGGACCAAGTGCTGACATTGTGTGTGTGTGTGTGTATGTCCCTCCCAGGTCCCAAGCAGCCAGAGGAAAAGAAAAAGAGAAGGATGGAACCACAGACTCTGGGATCAAGCTTGAGCCCGTTCCAGGACTGCCAGGAGGTGAGTGCAGACTTTCTGGCCCCCCTCCCCCGCCCCGTAGCTGGCTGACTTCAGATGCTCACACTGCCCTAATGTTCCTCATTGTGAGGAGAGACCAGCTGGCTGGGTCTCTGGCTCCTGCAGCAGCCCTTCTCTGTCAGCAGGAGCCCAGGACTTATAGGAGGGGAAACAGTATTGCACCGTTGTCTTCCCTCCAACTGTTGGCTCTTTTCTGTTCTCCAGCTCTTCCTCCTCCTCCTGCAGCAGAAGAAGAAGCCTCTGCCAACTACTTCAACCTCCCCCCGAGTGGTCCTCCAGCTGTGGTGAACATTGCACTGCCGCCACCCCCTGGTATTGCCCCGCCCCCACCCCCAGGTAACATCCATCGTCCTTCTCAGTAGATAGGTCTAGCTTAGCCCAGAAAAATCCTTGTGAGAGTCCTGTCTTCGCACCTCATTATCATGTCTAAATCCTTTGAATTTCCCCCATAGAAGTTTGCAAGTAAACCTGATTTGTTAGGGTCCCTGATCTTTGCTTTTTTTTTCCGGCCTGCCAAGGAGAGGAAAGTTGCCAGAACTAAAGATCTGAGTATATATATAATCAGAATGGGAGTTACTGGATTACAGTTATCTATCATCAGTTTGTCCCCTGTTCTAAACTAAATCCTAACTAATGTCCTAGAGTGTCATTGCTTAAAGTGGATGTGTGTCACTGTACAAAGCATTCATTACCTGTCTATAAGATACAGAGCTTGTGCCTGGATATAAATTCATTAAGAGAGTCTTGTTAGAAAAGTGTGTCAGATGAACTAAACAGGGTGCTTGGTCTTGTAATTAAGTTAAATTTTGGCTCAAGTTACATATGGCTTTATCTTTGGGGGTGGGGGGTGGCAGTAATAAACAGTTCCAGGACCAGCACTTTGTATCGTGCTGCTCTAGAAGCTGTCAGTGACAATGTGAAAAGTGTAGGTCAATCACAAGTGGCCATTTCTCCTGTGGCAGAGTCCCCATCCTCTTTAATGAAGTCCTGGTTTTTGAACACCCTCCATTCTAGGATAAAGCATTGATGTTGGTGGTGGCAGGGTCTTGCCTCCGCCTGATTTCTTCCTCCCCTCCCAAATCCTGATTGAATCCTGGCCAGTAGGGGTGGCGTATTTGATAGATACCAGAGGTTCAGATGACATACTAGCAGATACCTTGAGTCCCGTGGAGTTTTCTTTTAACTTGGTTTGAGGGGACATTGTAAAACCAAGGAAGTATTACAGGTAGACGTTCCTAAGCAAGTCTGTGAACTGACATTTTCTGAAGCCCCTTGTCAGCTTGGTTTCTGTGTAGGTGGTTTTGACCTTAGAAAGACTCAGAGGTTTGAAAGGTTGTCAAGGAAACTGCAAGCCTAACAAATTTGTCCTCTCCCATCTGCAGGTTTTGGGCCACACATGTTCCACCCAATGGGACCACCCCCGCCTTTCATGAGGGCTCCAGGACCAATCCACTATCCTTCTCAGGACCCTCAGAGGATGGGCGCTCATGCCGGCAAACACAGCAGTCCCTAGCACATTATCACCACTCCGGGGCTTTACAGAAGAAAGGGCGCTTAAAAATCCCAGTACATGAATCTTGGAATAAATATATTTTTCCTTCCTTTGTAGTTTCCATGGTAGCTGAATGTGTTCAGATGTGGGCAGTCGGAGAACGACAGCCGTGCTTCCCTACACGTATTCCAAGGATTGATGGACCTCAAATAAGCTGCCATTAACACATCTGGTTACTACTATAACATTACTAATCAAACTTAATGCCTGTTCTCCTTACTTCTATGGCGAACAAGCAACTGGGTGAATTGGAATGTCTAACGGAGTTACCATCCCAATTGTATGTTCATTTTGTATCTTTTTTGGGGGGAAAAAATTGACCTGCAGTAAAATCTTTTTGACCATTTTTATGTCCATTGGGTATTTTTCCTTTTATCATCTGCAAAAAGATTACTAGTACTAATCATTGTAGTGGCATGAGTGTGATTTAACACTTCAGAAGTCACCATTAAAGAGACAAGTAGAAACCGGCACCCAGCACAACCCAGATCTTTTCTTACCTCTCCTTTCCTCATTTATTACTAAAGGAATCTGGCGGATAGTTTTACCTCTCTGTGCTACCAAAACAAGACAAAAACAAAAACTGCTTTTTAATTCCCGTCAATTGGATGGAATTGGATCCAGGTCTTTCTGGCTTTAAAACATTTGCTTTGGAAATGTTTCTGGAAACAGAAATGTCATGGAGCTGCGTATTATTGAAGAAATCTGGTGTCTGGGATGAACTTATGTTAAAGAGCTTCCTGTAAAACACGTGAGCAAACTGAGCCGAAAGGCACCGGCGCGTGTTGGAAGACCTGTGACCTGCAGCTAGCTGGGACTGTCACCTCTAGCATTCACCTTCGTGTGTCTTCAGTGTCACGTCTTCAGCCCCTGCTTCTGGCCAGGGCACTCTGTTTGGTCTTAGAATGGTCTTAGAATGTTTGGATATAACTGAATTGTAGATGGTAAAAATAATTGGATGTTGTATTGTGTTTTTTGTTTTTAAAAAATTAAAACGGGTCAATTTTCCAAACGTTGTCATAGGCTTATTTCTAGATTTTTGTTTTCCTTATCCTTTGGTAGCTCACCTTGAAGTTGGTAGAAGTTAGAAACCAGTACATTTTTGGCTTTAGACTGTTTTGATTTTTATCTGTGCCCATTTTATGATGGAAAAAAAGGCCCAGGCCATTTTAGTAAGTACTTAAGGGTTTGAGATTGAAATAAGATAATGCACAGAGGGCACTCCGTGCAGAACCTGCCGTGTGGTGGTTGATAAGTGGTAGCTTTAAAAAGTCACTGCCATAGTTTATACAAGTCATTTTAAAGGGAAACAAGCAAAAATTACCTGAAATTCCATTTCTCCGGGAGCTGATTCCGTGTCACTTACCTAAAATATATACTAATGGGGTGGACATAACCCATATAAAACCCATTTTTAGCTTCTCTGGAGAATTTTTTTTTCCTCTAGAAGCCTTCATCGTGGGGGTATTTTTTGTTTGTTTTTTTATTAAGTTTTTTTAAGTTTTAAAAATCTAAAAGGATTTAGAAAATCTGATTTAATTTCTAGTAATACCAAATGTGAATCAATGAGGGTACTTCCAAGTATTTTGACACCATTTTGGGTAGGGTTGAGTTTGTTTTTGTTTTTGGCCTACTTCTGAACATGTAAAAGATTTTTAGCCAATTTGTGAATAAGATGTGGATTACATATGGTGTTTTAATAATTGCCAAGTTTATATCTGTACATGTATATATACATATATAAATATATGACTCCAATTGTATATTCTTGCCTTTCTGAGAAGGAGGAGAGTCTAAATTTTGTGCACTGTCTGGCTATGGATATATATTTTTTGAAAAACATAATATGCCAGCATAAATTAAAGTATAGAAATGATGCTCAATCTTTCTTGAGTAAATCAGAATTAAGAGCAATTAGATTTTGACAAAAACTCTTAAGTACTTAACCACCTCCGTTTCCTTTTCCTCTAGGGCACACAGCTGGGGGCACACTTGGTGAAAAGTAACCTTTGCCATTCCCAGACCAGGTCTGTAAAAACATCTCACTTAATCCTATGAGCTCTTTCGCCCTCCGGCTAAATACACTGGAGAATGATGAAGATGGCAGAATCACACAGAAGGAGCCTAGGTTTTCTATCACTGCTTTGAAGATAGAGCATTGTAATGGGAGGAATTTTTGTTATAGTAAACTTTTGAGACAGATTTATCTGTTAACAGCAGCTAGTGTTACTCTAGTAACAGAGATGTAGCTGACCCTCATCACAAAAAAAAAAACCCCATTTTTTTTTTATACCGAGTGGTTTAAACAAACAGACTCTGGAGCCAGCTTACTGCGTTCAGATTCTCACTTAGGCACCTCCCAGCTGTGTGCCCTTGGGCACATTACTTAGCCTTTGTCTACTTGTCATAATGCCTCCCCCACCAGCTCTTGTTGCTGCCTGTAGTATTTTGAGGTCCTCCCCTCATGGAGAAGGCTCAAAAGGTACAGCATCATGATAGCTGAACTAACGCAGCTCATGGGGCAAAGAGTGATGTGACAGATGTTTTAGAAGCCAAGTCAGTGAACCAGTGTAATGTCACCTGAAATAAATGGAAGTGAAAGAGCGGTCCAGGATGACCCCCCAGGTCTCTGGTTTGCTCAAATGGGCAGAAGGATGCCTTTTCCTGGCAGAATGATGGGTAGGGGAGGAGAGTGAGATTGGGAAATAGGGGTAGGAGAATGAGTCCAATGTGAGGTTTGGTAAGTTGAAGTTACCTATGAGACCGGTGGCAATTCCCAGCCCAAAAGGAATTGGGGCTTAAGAAAGATCAAGATTTGGGAGTTGGTGATGAAGTAGCATTTGAAGCTCTGGGTGTGGAGTGAAATCCTGCGGGATAGGGATATAGAACATTTGTTCTTAAACTTCAGTAGGTGAGTTCTTTCCATGGGTCTAAGTAAGTGGGTAAGGCAAAGACCGCCCTCTGAGAAACACTAGTATAGGACAAAATGGCTTTCTAAGTTTAGATAAAGTTATCCTCCCCAGAGATCCTCTAGTCTTCATATTCTCCATAACATTTTATTATAAAAATTTTCTAACATACAGGAAGGTTGAATGAATTTTACTGTGAGCAATCCTATATGCACTCACTAGATCCACAATTAACATTTGGCAATACTTGCTTCACCACGTATCTGTATTCCTTATGCATCCATCAATCTGTTTTTTTTTTGCATTTCAGAGTAAACTGAAGACATCAGTATGCTTCATCTTGAAGCACTTAAACATTTATATAATTAACCAGAGTTCAATATTTATAGATTTTCTAGGTAAAATTTACATAGATTGAAATGCACAGATCTTGAGTATGTTATTCAAGAATTTTGACATTGTATCCATCTATGTGACTCAAATCTCTGGCAAGATGTGGAATGTTACCATCATTCCAGAAAAATTTCCCCTCTTCTCCCCAGTCAATACCCACCGCCCCCCACCAATCTCCAGAGGCAACTACTGTTCTGATTTTTTCACCATAGCTTAGTTTTACTTATTTTAGAACTTTATATAAATGGAATCATGCATTGTGGACTCTTTGTATTTGACCTCTTTCCAACAACATGATGTTTTGAAGGATCATCCATGATGTTGTGTATAATTCCTTTTTTTTGTTGAGTAGCATTCCGTGATATTACACCATCACTTACCTATCAACTTTTTGCTATCATGATTTGAAGCTGCTATGGATATCCTTGTACACATTTTTTTGTGAATATATGTTTTTATTTCTCTTGAATAAATAGAGTGGAATTCCTGGATCACAGGGCTGGTGCCTGTTTAAGTTTTAAAAGAAACCGTTGGACCTTTTCCCAAAGTGGTGGTACCCTTTTACATTCCCACCAACAAGAGTTCCATTTGCTCTACAACATCACCAACATTTGATGTAAAAAGAATTTCTGGTGGGTGTATCGTAGTAGTTCATTGTGGTTTCAGTTTGCATTCCATTTTGACAAATAAGTTCAGCACCTTTTCAAGTAGTTGTTGGTTGTTTATATCTCTTCTTTTATGAAGTGTCTTTTCAACTATGTTGGCCATTTTTATTGGCTTTCTGACTTTTTTTAAACTAGTTATAGGAGTTTAAAAGATATATATATATATATATATATATATATCTCCTAGATATTAGTCTTCTGTCAGATATATGTTTGCAAATATTTTCTTCGAATCTGCCTATTAACTTTCCTAATGCACAGATGATGACCAATTTTCTTGATGGTCAGAGATTTCTCATTTAATGAAGTCCAGTTTATTGTCCAGCATACCAAAATTTGTATCAGTTTGCCAAGGCTGCTGTAACAAGTGTCATAAACTGGATGCTTAACCAACAGAAATGTAGTGTCTCCTCTTTCTGGAGGTTAGATATCCAAGATCAAGGTGTTGGCAGGGTTGATTTCTTTTTAAGGCTATGAGAATGTGTTCCAAGACCCTCTCCTAGCTTCTGGTGTTTGCCAGCAAGCTTTGGCATTCCTTGGCTTATAGAAATATCACCCCCGTATCTGCCTTTGTTTCCATGTGGTGTTCTCCCTGTGTATATGTCTCTGTTTCCAAATTTCCCCTTTTATATCACGACACCAGTCAGATTGGATACAAGCTTATCCCAATGACTTCATTTCTTGTTTGTTGAAAAGATATTCCTTTGTTAGGTCTTTTGCATTTCCATATATATTTTAAAATCAGTCTGTCAATGTCTACAAAAACACAGGACTATGACTGGGATTGCGTTGGACTTGTAGATCAGTTTGAGAAGAACTGACATCTTGACACTACTGAGTGGTCCAGTTTATGAGCATGGTATATGTCTCCATTGCACCAAGTCTTCTGTAATTTCTCTCAGCAGTATTTTATCCTTTCAGTATACAGGTCTTGCATGACATTTGTTAACTATTACTGAGAATTTTGTGATTTGTTCCTATTGTAAATGGAATTTTTAAAAAATGTACTTTCTAATTGTTGCAGCTAATATATAAAAATATAATGATTTTTGTGTATCCACCCTGTATCCTGTGACCTTGCGAATTTCACTCAGTTTTTCTAGTCCTTGCTTTATAGATTCTAGCAATAATACCATCTGCAGATAGAGACTATTTTACTATTCATTCTCAATCTTTATGCCTTTTATTTCTTTTTCTTGCCTTGCTGAACTGGCTGGGACCTTGAATAATATATTAAACAGAACTGGTGAGAGTGGACATCTTTGTCTTGTTCCCAGTCTTGGGGGGGATACCTTCAGTATTTTAGCATTAAGTAGGATATTAGCTATAGATTTTTTCTTTTTGTAGCTGCCTTTTATCAGACTGAAGAAGCTACCTTCCAAATTCTCTGAGAATTTTCACCATAAAATGATGTTGAAGTTTGTCAGCACTTTTTTAACCTCAGATGGTTTTCTCTTTCACTATGTTAATGTGGTGAATTACATTGATTGATTTTTTTTTAAGTTTTTATTTAAATTCTACTTAGTTAATATATAGTGTAATATTGATTTCTGGAGTAGAATTCAGAGATTTGTCACTTATAACACCCAGTGCTCATCACAAGTGCCCTCCTTAATACCCATCACCCATCTAGCCCCTCCCCCATCCACCTTCCACCAGCGGCCCTCAGTTTGTTAAGAGTCTATAGTAGAGTCTCTTATGGTTTGCTTCCCTCTCTTTTTTTTTCCCCCTTCCCCTATGTTCATCTGTTTTGTATCTTAAATTCCACATATGAGTGAAATCATATGGTATTTGTCTTTCTATGATACACTGATTTTTGAATGTCAAAGCAACCTTGCATTTCTGGGATAAGTCTAACTTAGTCATAATTTATTTCTTTTTAAAATTTTTGTATTTTGTTTTTTCCACTCTTATTGAGATATAATTGGCACATAGCATAGAATTAGCTTAAGATGTACAATGTGATTTGATACTTGTATGTATAGCAAAATAATTACAAAATAACTAGTTCACATCCATCATCTCACGTAGTTACATTTTTCTCTTGTGATGAGAACTTTTAAGATCTATTCTCTTAACAACTTTCAAATATGTCATACAGTATTGTTGACTATAATCACCATGCTGTACATTAAGTCCCTAGAACTTACTTATCTTACAGCAAGAAATTTGTGCCTTTTGACCACCTTCATTTGAAGCCCTATCACCCAACACAGTTATAATGTATTTTATATATGTATTTATACATCATATATCTTTATATTTATGAATTATATATATATCACTTGGTTTTTTGTGTTTATGTTCATGAGAAGTATTGATCTTGAATTTTCTGTAACATCTTTGTCAGGTTTCTTCTGGCTTTATCAAATATCTTTGGAAATGTTACCTCTTCCTCTATATTCTGAAAGAGTTTGTGTAACATTGCTATTATTTTTTTCTTAAATATTTGATACAATTCACTGGTGAAGCCATCTGGGCCTGGAGTTTTCTTTGTGGGGATTGTTTTTTCTTTAGTTTTAAAACTTTATTTTGGAATAACTTGAGATTTACAAAAAAGTTGCACAGATGTACAGAGAGTTGTTACTGTTCACCCAGCTTTCCCTAATGTTAACATCTTACGTAGCTATGGTATTTTTGTCAAAACTAAGGAATTAACATTCATATAATACTATTCATTAAACGAAGTCTTTATTTGAATTTCTCCATTTTTTCCCTTTCTGATATCCCTTTTCTGTTCCAGAACCCAACACAGTCTACCACATTACCAATGAGTACTGGTAAGCTATTTTGTAGACTGTCTCTCAACTTGAATTTGTCTGATGTTTTCTTATGATTAGCCTGGGATTATGGATTTGGGGGAAAATATCTCAAGGGGCAGTGCCCTTCTTATCATGTTATGTCAGGGATCTGAATATCATTGATGATGTTAACCTTGATCCCTTGATGTCTTCCACGTTTCTCCTTCATAAATTTACTGTTTTTCCCTTCCTATGTTCTATTTTTTGGAAGCAAGTCAGTAAGGCCAATCTATAATCAATAGGATGGGAATTACATTTCATCTCCTGAAGAGGAAGTTTCTACATAATTTGGAAGTCTTTTGTGAGGAAGAAAGGTTTGTCTTTTCTCCCCCATTTATTTTTTGTTCAATGATTTATTTACATCACTGTGAATTCATGGATACTTACTTTATTCTTTGAGTTATAATCTTTTATTCTGTAGATTGTCTTGATCTTACACTGTTGGTGGGAATGCAAGCTGGTGCAGCCACTCTGGTAAACAGTATGGAGGTTCCTCAAGATGTTAAAAATAGAGCTACCCTATGACCCAGGAATTGCACTACTAGGTATTTACCCCAAAGATACAGATGTAGTGAAAAGAAGGGGCATATGCACCCCAATGTTCATAGCAGCAATGTCTGCAACAGCCAAACTGTGGAGGGAGCCGAGATGCCCTTCACCAGATGAATGGATAAAGAAGATGGGGTCCATACATACAATGGAATATTACTCAGCCATCAGAAAGGATGAATACCCACCTTTTACATCAACATAGATGGGACTGGAGGAGATTATGCTAAGTGAAATAAGTCAAGCAGAGAAAGTCCATTATCATATGGTTTCACTTATCTGTGGAACATGAGGAATAACGTGGAGGACATTAGGAGAAGGAAGGGAAAAATGAAGGGGGGAAATCGCAGGGGGAGACGAACCATGAGAGACTCTGGACTCTGGGAACCAAACTGAGAGTAACAGAAAGGAGGGGCGTGGGGGAATGGGGTAACTGGGTGATGGGAATTAAGGAGGGCACGTGTTGTGATGAGCACTTGGTGTTATACGCAACTAATGAATCGTTGAACACTACATCAAAAACTAATGATGTACTATATGTTGACTAATTGAACATAATAAAAAAAAAGGATCCTTTGATGCATAAAAGTTTTAAATTTTGTGTGTTCATTTTATGAAGTGTTTCATAGTAGTTGAAAATAATGAGTATTCTCTAACCTGGTGGTGCAAGATTCCACATTTTCCTTTTATTGTACAAATTTCCTATATCCTTACGCTGTCTGATGACTGATCAGTAATTCAAAGAACTGTGTTAAATCTTCCACAATGACTATGGGCTTATCATTATGCAAGGATCCTCTTTATCACAATAATGCTTTTTGCCAGGAAGTCTCCTTGTCTGATGTTAATATAACTAGATCACATTTCTTCCGGACAACATCTATATCCTTTTCCGTTTCTTTTTTTTTTTTTTAAAGATTTTATTTATTTATTTGACAGAGAGAGACACAGCAAGAGAGGGAACACAAGCGGGGGGAGTGGGAGAGGGAGAAGCAGGCCTCCCGCGGAGCAGGGAGCCCGATGCGGGGCTTGATCCCAGGACCTGGAATCATGACCTGAGCCGAAGGCAGAGGCCCAACGACTGAGCCACCCAGGCGCCCCTCCTTTTCTGTTTCTTTAGTTTGCCTCCATGTCATATTTTTAGGAGTACTATTTGTGAAAGGCATAGAGCTGGAATTACTTTCTACCCAAACCATGAGTATCTTTAAATTGGTGAGTTGTATACATTTACATTTATTATGATAACTGATATATTTAAATGCATTTATACCTTAATTCATGTCCCTTTAATTGCTTCTTTTTCATCCTTCCTGCTGTCTATTGAATTGATTGATCTCTGTGCTCACCATTGCTTCTTAGATTCTATACTTTTTTTCTGGATCCTTCCTAAAGCATGTTCTTTGGTTCTTTCAGGGGTTAGTGGGAAATTCTCCTATTACTTATTTGTCTGAAAATGAGTTTATTTTGCTCTCACTTCTTGAAGATATTTTTCTATTATTGCTGTCATTGTAAGTATCCTTCTTTTGTAGATAATCTAGCTTTTTCATCTGGGTAATTTGTAGGTAATTTAAGTTTTCTTGAAATTTCTCTGCGACTTTGGAGTTCTGCAATTTCAATACAGTGTTTTTTTTTTTTTTAAGATTTTATTTGAGAGAGAGAGAAAGACAACGCGAGTGCTTGACAAGTGGGGGAGGTGCAGAGGGAGGGGGGAGAGGGAGGCGCAGACTCCCTGCTGAGCAGGGAGCCCTCAGGGCTTGATCCCAAGACCCTGAGATTGTGATCTGAGCTGAAGGCTGATGCTCAACCGCTCAACCAGCTGAGCCACTGAGGCGCCACTCAATACAGTGGTTCTTAAGTGTAGATTTAATATCCCTTCTCATGACAGGGTGAGGATGGTGTGAATTTATGTCTTTTATCGAATCTGGAGAAAACCCAGTCATTTTAAAGCATTTTCTGGAATTCCTATCAGTACTGTCAGACCCTTCCATTTTATTCTCCATGTCTTTTTAATCTCTCTCTCATACTCTCTGTCTCTTCACCTCTCTGTGAAACATTATGGGCACTTCTAGTTCACTAATTCTTTCATCAGGTACATCTGATCTATTACTGATTTGTCCATTCACTTTTTGAAAGAAGGGATTGTTTTGGTAAAATATAACACATGCACAGAACAAGTGCATAAAATACGGATGTACAACTAAATTTAATATTCTAGAGTGAACACTCATGTAACAGTCACCCGAATCCAGCAATGGAAATTGTCCTGCTTTCCCCAGAAGCATTTTATCCCTTCCCCAGAAGCATTTTATTCCTCCCAAAGTTAACCCCATCCCGACTTTCATATGAACACTTCCTTGCAACAGCATACATACGTGTTTGTATCTGCCTTCCTTTGCTTGCCGATTTGTGTCTGCGCCCACGCCCAAGGAACCCAGCTCCTCTCCACTCATCCCTGCCATAGCTCATGTCCACTTTCCCAGCGTCCTGGCTGGTCTCAGTCCTTTTCATTTCCATATCGCCCGATGATTTCATTTAGGTAAGGAACAGAACAGGCAAAAGCATAGAATTTTCTATGAACAGGCAAAGAATAGGATTTTATATGAAGGGCTCACTAGGCCCACAAATTACACGAAAAGTTAATGGCCTGCTTTTTCAGGATCCAAATTTTACTTATTGTTGAATAAAGATGCAAAATACAAAATAGTACATATGGTATGATCCCATTAAACAAAGACATATTTTTGCCCCTATGCACCTTTCCACACTACGTATTTATCTAGTCAAATAATTTTAGAATTCTAGAAGGTCCAAACTGTTACCCATGGTTACCTCCAGTATGTGGGGATGAGGCAGAATGCAGGAGGCTGGGAAGGTCTATGAGCATGGGAGATACTATGAGCGTGGGAGATGGGCCAATCTTTCCACATTTTACTTATTTATTTAGATAATAAGCATTCTTTTTTTTTTTTTTTTTAACAACATCAGTGAAAGTCACATCATCAGAAGAAAGAATGTGGATTTGCTTTCGGGTGCAGTAGGCCCTCCTCTCCTGTAGCTGGGGGCAGCCATCACTGTCCGGAACACAGCAGCGCCAAGCCAAGGTAGTCCAGATCCTCTCTTCTATGTGTCAGACACTTTCACGGTTGGTTTTCAGCTCATGCAGACATGGCTTTCAATAGCAGCGCCCCAATTCAAGACAACACATCAATGGCAGGCAAGTCTAATAGGCTGCTGGCCCCTCAAGATGGTGTGGGGTGCAGTGAAAGTTCAGAACAAAAGGAAAATGTAACCACTATCCCACGCACCCTGGGAACTAGCTGGATTTCTCACCTTCTCATGTCCCCAAGAGAGGGAGTCAGGGAGGAGGCAGAGGGAGGTAATTCCATGTCCATGTCCACAGGGAGCCCTACAGTAATCAGAGGCTCTCCTTCCAGCTTAAGCTTTGCTGACCCCAATGACATCTTGCAGCCAGCTTCTCAAGTACAAGAACGTCTCTTCCAATCAAGACCAGTAGTAGCTGCATGAAATCTAATGACTGAGGGCTTCTTAAGTATGTGTCCATCACTGTGCTCACAACAGCCCTATCCAGGAGCTTCCGGCCTTGTCCTCATCTTACAGGTGTAGAGACAAAAAAATGACTTGCTCAAGTTCACACAGCCAGTAGTAGCTGTTAGAGCCCAACCCATCCATTCTGACTTCCCAACCTGCACTTTTCACCTCTAAGCCTGAAGGCAGGACACCATGCTTAGATGGTTCCAGAGTGAGTGGGCATTGGCCTGGCCACCCAGTGCAGTGAAAAGGGACAGCCGGTGGAATTAGACATTCTCATTTTGGCTCTGTCCCTGGATAAGCCACTTCCTTTGAGCCTGGATATCCACATCTGTAAAATGGGACAATACCTTTCCCTTAGGGTTGAACTGAAAATAAGAAATAGGCTACGTGGAGAATCTACTAGCAGCCCAAGCACTGAGGCACCCGATAAAAAGCAGCCACCACCACCATTATTGTCATTGTCCTCCTCATCACCAGTTGAACTAAGAGGCATTCCTTTCTCTCCTTTTCCTAGTGAGAGGAATACAGCCTTGAATAGCCGTGGTGGAGACTAGGACGAGATTTACCCTGAGGCTCACACAGGATGGTGAGCGGAAGGAGAAAAGAAAGAAGGGGGCCTTACAGGTACCCCACATTGCACCTGACCTGACGAAGGTGCACAGAGGGGCGCCCCTTCGTTCCATCCCCATGGCCATCTCCCTAGTCTAGACCTTGTTCCCTGCCAGGATTCCTGGCTTCTGGCCTTAGTCCTTGCCACTCTGTCCCCCACATAGCAAGATCCGTCACTCCCCAGCTTAAAAACTGCCCCCATCTCCTTAGTAAAGCCCCCCCAGTGCTGGCCCTCACTCACCCCTCTAGCACAGCCCCCTCCTTTTTCCAGAACACACCTCCTCCTGTGCACAATTCCACACTTTGCACATGCTGGTCCACTTGGCAGGAACGCCCTCCCCATCACCCCCTCTGCCCTTGATGGCTCTCAGTCCTCCTCTGGGGTCCCACCCAAAGTCTCTGAGAAGCTTCCTGGAATCCCACCCCAGCCCCAAGGTTAGGGACCCCCTCTTCTGCCTCAAGCCCCCTTTCTTCCTCTGTTGTCAGTCAGTGTGCTGTAGGGAAAAGGAACATGATTTCCTGCTTTCAAATCTGTCTTCCCTCCTGTCCTCTCTTCCTCTAGGCCAGGGCCTGGGCATATTCGCCACACACTCTCCCTGGGGCTGGCAGGGTGTCTAGCACACAGTAGCTACTTAGCAAATGTTTAGAGCTGCATCTCAATAAAAGGAAAAACTTTCTAATTATCAGAGTTATCCATAGGTAAATGGGCTGCTGTGAGCTCCCTGTCAGGGGAGTGTAAGCTAGAGTCCACAGCAGGGAGGAGTGGAGGCATGGATGTGAATTCACTGGTGGCTTGGATGTCTAAAGACGCAAACCATGAACAAGTTTCACTGGAATCACCTCGGAGTGTTGGTTACTAATAGAAATTCCCCAACTCAGGAGATCTGAATACTACAAGTTTGGGGCAGGCCAGAAATCTGTATACAAAACATCATCCCCAGGAAATTTTGAAACACCCCATTTGGGGACTACTGAACTTTGTGGCCTTTGAGGCCATTTGCAGTAAGGTTTTGTGTGTGAAGACCCTTCATAAACTGAAGTGCTGTCCAGAAGTCTTGCCTCCAAGATGTTACCTGAACACCAAGACAGGGGAACTGAATATTCAGGCTGGGGCTACAGCTCCTCGGACTCTGGGAGGTTGCGGACCCAGCCCTGGGCCACTCTGTTGAAGCTGGGTCTGAGACGAAGGAGTTCCAAACCACTGATGAGCTCCGGGACAGATGGGGTGCCTGCCCTGGGAATGGTCTCTCCGACCAGGGGTCCTCCAAAGGGCACCGGGGTCCTGGAGATAGAAGAGCAGCAGGAGAAGTGGGCTGTGTGGGAGAGCACTGGATGGCAGAGCACTGACATGCGGGTCACCATGTAGGGCCCCCTCCCTGCCTCCCTCTGGGCCTCAGTTTCCCCACCTATACAGCAAGGCTTTGTATTATCTTTAACAGGTTTCTTCAGTTCTGCCCATCCCCCGATCTGCCTCTTGTGGGGATGGCTTGTTGCTTGGGAATAGGAATGAAATTTTCGAAGCTAGAATTGGCTTATCCTAGGCAAAACTCTAGGTTCCCCTTAAGTAAGCTCCAGAAGGCAGTGGAGCTGGAATGGAGTTTTTCCTTGCTCTGCTCATCTCCCCTCAGAACAATATACCCGCAGGCCGGAGAGGGAAGAGAGGGTTAGAAAGAGCACCGAGAATCAGGAAATGCAAATGATAACAGAGACATGCCACTTCTCACCTGTAAAACTGGTGAGAAGAAATAATTTGATAGTGGGGCAAAGTTGGTGAGATGGTGGGGCAGTTTCACTCAGATACTGCTGGTTGGAGGGTAAATTTTGCTGCTACCTTGGACAACTTGCATGATCTTTTTAATTCAAAAATGTGAACCAGCAATTGCACCCGTAAGCATAGGGCTTAGGGGAGCACGTGCACGCACACACAAAGACATGGGTATGAGCAATGAGGTCACAAACCAGAAACAGCTCAGATGTCCATTAGCAGAGACCCAGACAAGACAGATGTACTGTATTCGCATGGTGGAATACCATACAGCCGCTTAAAGGGAATGAAAAGATCTGTGTACAGTAAGTAGGATAGATTTCAAAAGTTTCAAGAGGCAAGCAAGTTACAGAATGAGATACAAAGTATCAAAACGCACACATACACCCCAAACAATGCATCCACTACAGGACTGGAGTTGCTGGGAGAAAATGATCTGAAAACATACACACCAACCTGACCAGTGTTACCTTTGGGAATTTGGGAAGGGAACTGGGATTGGAGGATGCTGAACAAAGGGCTCTCTCTATTTGTAGTTGTGTGTGTGTGTGTGTGTGTGTGTGTGTGTGTGTGTGTAAGAGAATATAAGTATGTTATTTTTAAACTTTTTTATCTTAAGAAAACTTAAAAAGCATTGCTCATGTAGTGTTTTCCTCGAAGCCTTGGAGCAGTGGGAATGAGGGAGTGCTTGCCCCTGGGGTAGAAAGGCAGGCCTCGGGCCAGGGCCTGGGCTCCAGCCAGGAGAATGGGTCTGCCTGGACCACCCCAGCTGTGGCGGCAACAGCCAGGCCCTGTGGGAATAGGCTGGGCAGTTTCCAAGCTGCACAGGCCTCACGATCCAGCCCTTGACTGGAAGCCCAGAGCCCTGGATCCTTAACACAGCTTGGCCACTAACACTGCTGCTCAGCCCCGCTGCGGCATCAGTTGGCTCTTGGGTCTCAAAGGGGGCCTGGGCTCAGGGCCCCCTAAAGCCCTCCTCCTGTTGGTGGGAATGTGCTTCGTCCTGTCCTGGCTGCAGCGTGAGATGGATGGGGCCAGCCTGGAAGCCAGCGCTCAGGACTGAATGTCTGCCGAGGGTCCGAACTAGATGGGCAGGTAGGGGCTGAGGGCCCCAGGAGCAGAGAGAACACGGTCTGGCCTGGCAGAAACCCCAGAATGCCTGCCAATGGCTCGTGGCTTCTGTGGTGCCTGTTGGGCACAGTTCTTCCCGTCGGGGCCCTCCCTGGCTATCAGCTGTGTGAGGGAGGTCACCTCTCTTCTGAGCAGTCTCTTCTCAGGGCTGATCGCCCCCGGCTGTCACACAGTCTCGCATGTGGTCTGAGCAGGTGCCAGAAGAGCTGGACCATAGCCTCCTCCTGTGGACCCTCCTCTTTCTCACTTAATGCCGCCCAGGCCAGAGGAGCATTTTTCAGAAATAGCATCAGCCCGAGGAAGCCAACTGCAGTTGAAATGCATCCCCTAGCCTAAGGCCTCCCTCCAGTGCCAGGCTCCTGTCTTGACGCCTATGATTTGTCTTTGGGCCCCTGGGGCAGAACACTAAATTTATCCCTTTCTAGTTTTCTCTGTTAGCTTTTCCAACCATTATTTCAGCCTGCAACTAATACTAGTACCAATACTATTACTAATAGCTACTGTATACTGAGAGCTTATTACTTACTAGAAACTTGGCCTACGGCTTCTCATGCCATCCTCACAACAGTCTTACAAAGTAGATACTGTAATAGTCTCATTTTACAGATGGGGAGATAGAGGCTCAGAGAGGTTAAGTCACTTGCCCAAGGTCACACAGCGAAGTGAGGAGTCTCAGTGTAAGCCCACGTTGAGGCCGCATGCTCTAAATAGTACAAGCCACTCCTCTGCGTCTCTCAAACATCTGGCATCCAATGTTTCACTGCCACTCCGCACTGTGATACACCTCAAAGCCATCTCTAGGCCTCTTCCAGACCTTTGAGCAAAGTGAGGAAAAGGCTGAGCTGATCTAGGACTAGTGAGGTTGGGGCCCCACCCAGGGAGGAACGTGCATCAAAGGGATGGCACACAACAGGGAGGAAACAAGAAACCGGGCTCTGGAGTCAGACAAATGCAGACTTGGATCCCACACCTGCTGCTTCCTTGCTTTGTGACTTTGGGCAGGTTGTTGATGTTCCTGAGTGGGTCCCTTCACTGGCAGAATAGGAAAAACTGCAGCACCTCCCTGCCCTGTTGTGTGGAGAAACCAATAAGATGTGTGGCACATTCACCCATTCACTCCCTTTGCATTTCTTGAGCACCTACTATGTGCCGAGGCAAGAGTTCTCTTGAGTTCTAGCTAGAGCTCCGTCGATGTGAAAGTGCTCAGATAGAGCTTGGCCTGTGGAAGGGCTCAGGAACTGCCGCCACAGGCACCTGCGCACCCTAGCCATCTCTCCCCAAGCTGCCCCCCGCCCTGGCCTTACTTGTTGAAATTTCGATACTGGGCAACGCTGGGGGTGTGACTTCTGCCATCCGTCTGGTAGTACCGGTAGCTGATGAACTCCTGCCAAGGACAGCGGTAGCCCTTGGGGATGGCTGTGTGGTTGAACTTCTCTGGCGGGACACCCTTCAGTGGCTTGGCATAGCCTGGGGACAGAGCAGGGCTCATGGGGGGCAGGCAGATGGGGGGGCAGCTGGGTTCTTTTCTCCCTCAGCTCCCACTCCTGCCCACCCCACAGATATGGTTGGGTGAGGGAAGCCTGGAGCCGGGATGGGGGGTGGGATATAACGCCAGAGTTGTTCCAGCAAAGGGGACCGATCCTTCCCCATCCCTGGAAGCAAGGAGGACTAGAGCAGGGGAATCGTGAGTTGGGGCACAGACTGGCTCAGTGTGTGACCTTGGGTGCATTGCTGCACCTCTCTGGGCTTGTGTTAGGTCTGTGGAGGGGCGTGGGGGATGGGGGAGGTAGACTAGACACTCTCTGGGCGCTGGTTCCTGCCCCACA
The DNA here is from genome assembly GCF_003265705.2 of Callorhinus ursinus. Classification (NCBI taxonomy): domain Eukaryota; kingdom Metazoa; phylum Chordata; class Mammalia; order Carnivora; family Otariidae; genus Callorhinus; species Callorhinus ursinus. Next base: position 51,014,902 of record NW_027397065.1, read on the forward strand.
GTGGAGCACCGCATGGGCTCTGGTCCCCCAGCCCCAGCCCCAGTACCAGGACCCAGGGAGGCACTCACCCGGTGCCAGGGCGTTGGGGCTGCGGGCACGCTCTGCGGGGAAGGCTGCAGACTGGGCGTCCTCAGGGCCCTGGGATGAGGCTGGGAAGATGTGGAGCTCAGAGCGGCAGTTCTGCCCCTCAGGGCCGTTGGCAACCTGGGCACAGGGGCGGGTGCTCAGAGGCCATGGACTGCCACACAGAGCTGCCTGGCCCCTTCCCCCAGCTTCCCCTCTTGTTGGGGCTCCCTGCATACTCACCGTCCCCAGCTCCACTGTTCCTGTCACCTTCGATCCTGTTACCTTCCCCTTGGCACTTCCATCCACGATCTGTGGGGGCAAATAGACCACAGGGAGGCTCAGTGCAGCAAGGAGCCAGGGTTCTTCCACCAAAAAAGGGGTGTGTGTAATCTTAGTGCCCACATCCCAGGGATATTGGGGGGATGAATTAATAGCATAGGGTGCTAATCCCAGTGCCTGGAACAGAGAAATGCTCTCTGTATGTTAGTTGCTATTCTAATATTGACCTTGGGCAGATGACCATCCCAAGTCTCAGTTTCCTTATCCATAAAATGGGAGTAGTGTTGATAATTTCTAGCTTATAGGGCTCTGTGAGCATTAAATGAGATGATACACATGAAGTGCTTGGCTAGCAAAGGTAGGTGTTTTGTTGTCTTTACTATTCTGCATTCTGCCACATCATCCCCTCTCAGTCACCCCCTGTTTAGTCCAGATACTGAGTGGAGTATGAGTGGAATGACCCCGAGTTCATTCCAAGTAACTGAAACTGCCTGCTGACTTTTTGAAGCCTGAGGATAAGCCATTCTTGTCTCTACCAGAAGACCGTTTTCTGGCCTTTTCGTTCTTCTAGGGGCAAGAAGAGAAGGAATTTTGTGTTTTCTCACTTAGGTCAAGCTCAATGTCTAATCTAAATCCTGCTCACTGCAAAGTCAGCCCAGAGCACTTTTTGTAGGAGCCAGAATCCCTTCACCTACAGCTCGCGATGCCCATTCCACTTTCTGTTTTATATCTGGGGAGAGATGCCTAAAGAGATACCACTTTTCTAGGATCACAGAGCAAGTCAGGGGCTGAATCTGATGGGAACATGAACATCACAGCCTTTCCGGCTGGAGCTGGAGGGACTCCCCAGGGGCCAGACGTCCTCACCTGGCTCACTGTTTGGTTTTAGGCTAACCACTGGCCCTCTCTGGGCCTCAATTCCCCTATAAGCACAATGGGACTAACTTACCACTCGTGGGCTGGCTGCAAACTCAAAGGTGAATCTCTGCACCCGGCGCTGTCTCTTCTGGAAGAGGAGGGATCCTCTGTTGTTGCGCAGCGAGAGCTCCTCCATCATCAAGTCCTGGGGCACGCTCAGCTTCTTGCCCAGGTCCAGCAAAGGGACTGCCCAGAGAGGCCAGAGTGAGCTCTTACCGCCAAATCCTCAGTGCCCTCGGGGCTGCCAGCCTCTAAGGGTGCCTGCCTCCGAGCACTCTCCAGGGTGTAGGAGAATGCCGCTTTCTCCCCACAGCTGCTGACACTGGGTGTCACCATTCTGTGGGACCTTTCCCTACCTGGTGGGCAGAAATGACACCTCCACCTAATTTGCATGTGTTTGTCACTCAGTGAAATTGAACTCCATTTCAGATGTTATTTGGCCATTTGTATTTATTCCATGAATTTCCTCTGCAATTCTTTGCCCGTAGTGGTAGGAGTCGTGAGAAATGGTCAGATTCTAGTTTAATCTAACAGTAAGCCATGGGTGTGAGCTCTGCCACGGGAGGAGGGGAGGTTTTGGGCCTGACCCACTCCGTCCTCGTCCCCGGAGCAGCCAGTCACTGAGACAGGAAGGGTGGGGCGGGGGGTGGGGGGAGATGGGAAAGATCAGGAGCTCTGTGTTAGACATGTGTTCTTTCCATTTTAAAATAGCCTTTTCTTATTATAAAAATAGCATATATATGTGCACTGAAGGAATTTAGAAAATACAGATATAAGGGGAAAAGAGAAAAATACCATTTCTATCTCCCAGAGGTTGCCACTTTAACACCTTAGTGTATATCCGTTCATATCCTTTTCAAAGACTATATAGTCCTGTATGAGGGACGCCTGGGTGCCTCAGTCGGTTAAGCGTCTGACTCCTGATTTCAGCTCAGGTCGTGGTCTCAGGGTCCTGGGATTGAGCCCCACCTGGGATCCACGCACACCTGCGAGTCTGCTGGAGGATTCTCCCTCTCCCCCTCCCCCTGCTCATGTGCTCGCTCTCTCTCTTCTAAAATTAAATAAATAAATCTTATAAGAAAAAGACTATGTATTCACATAAGAGTTTTCAGCCAAAACGAAGTCATAGTTATACATGGCTTGTAACTTGCTTTTATCAGTTAAAGAGCTCCACCTGTGCAAGTGGACACTTTTGTTTTGTTTTGTTTTGTTTTATTCAATGCCTAATCCATATTCAGGTTCCCCTAACTGCCTGCAGAATTGGGCATATAAGGTTGGAAGAGCCTTGCAGATGTCCAAGCGGAGAAGCTGAGAAGGAGGGAGCCAGATATGGGAGCCTAGTGCTCATGGGAGAAACTGACCTGAGGTGAAAGTTGGGGCATCATGAGCTGACAAATGGTATTTGTTGTTGTTTGATGAAGACCATTACATTTCTTTCTTTTTTCGGAGTTAGGACTCATCGTGATAGCCACATAGAGGGTTTCCAGGGCTGATGGCTGTCCTTAATAGTCTGGAGCCCATCCGTAACCTTTGTGTTTCCCCCACTGGCAAAACACCCACTTTGACACACTTCCCAACAAGGAGAGGCTTTGGGAGGAAGGGGGTGACGGTGGGGTGAGGACACTGGTAGGAAGAGGATACGTACGGACAGCATGGCCAGCGTTGTCCACCTCTAAAATCGGATACACGGAGGTTCATGTTCCAGCTCTATAAATGGTGTTTAGAGTTGGGAGCTTGGGTAAGATCACCAGGGTGGGGAGGGGGAAAGAGATCCGAAGCCTGAGCCCTGGGCTGGCTTCTGGCATCCAGATCGAGGAGGTGAGGAACCAGCCACAGAGCCTGGCAAGGGGCGCCCCGTGAGGCAGGAGGAAAGCCAGAGTGTGGTGCCCTGGAAACCAAGGGATAACAGCGTTTGGGGGAAGATGGAGTGCTCACGGAGCCGAAAACTGACTATCCTCTTTAGTGTCGGGGCACTGTTATTGGTCATCTTCATAAAAGTAGTTTCTATGGAGTGTTTGGGTGTGAAAACTGTAATGGAAAGTGTTACGAGAAAATGGACAGAGGAGCATTTTAACCACACCTCGAGGAAGCAGTGAACCAAATTGAGAATGTGAGATATTTTATAGGGCAGCTGGCCTGGGTTCTTTAAAGGGGGGAATGACCTGGAAAAAAACAAAAACAAAAACGATAGGGCAGGGCAGGAGTGGGGCTTATAGATTCAAGGAGATTGAAGAGCCGTGGCCACCAGATAAATAGTGGTCCTTCTTGGAGCCTCATTAACACAAACTAGAAAATTGGAGAAAGTTGACTGTGGGACTGGTCATTAGGTGGTATTAAATCAAAGTTGCTAATTTTGTTCGGTGTGCTACCGTCTTTGTGACATGTAAGGAAATGTCTTCTTTATTATTCTTGGTGCACCCTGAAGTATGGAGGAGATGAAATGACATGCTCTTTGGGTTTTGCTTTGGACTCCAGGGACGAAAGGAGGGCCGTGAGGATTTGCACTCCCTATTTTGGTGTGTTTGGAAGTGAGCTTAATAAAATGTTAGAGAGAGAGAGGAGGTGAGAAAGTACAGACAACAGCTTTGAGGAGTTGTGCTCCACAGGACCGAGGCAGCAGGAGAATCAAGAGGTGTGTGTTTGTTTTTAAAAGGGAGAAATAAAAGCATGTTTTTTAGCTGATGGGAAATTTTGACAATACAATAGAGAGGGAAGACTGCCTGGAAGAATGTCCTTGAGCGGGACAGAGGGGAGGGGAGGGGAGGGTGTGGACCGGAAGAGGTCGTCCTCCACACGGGGACGGAAAACCGAGAATGCAGACGCAGATGCGAGCACAGGGCCAGGTATGCAGGAGGCAGCTGGCAGAGGTGCTGTTTTGGTTCCTTCACTCTCCTCAGTGCAATAGGAAGCAAGGTCATCAGCTGAGAAGGAGGACAGGGGAGGAGGCATCGGGAGTTTGGGGCCAGAGGTTGCCGCCATCGTCTAAGCGAGTCCTATGGGACAGGGAGATGGACGGGGCTGCCAGGCAGCATCAGGGGGCCATGCAGGTGCTGTGACTCATTCCAGTCAATGGAATCCAAACTGGCTTTTAAAAAAGGAGGCTGATGTTTTTTTTTAATTCTTTCAGCAAATATAGAGAGAAGACCTCCTACATGTTAGGAATAGAAAGAGATCCATTGTAGGTTAAGAGGGGGGAAAAAGTAAGTTTCAGAAGAATCTGTATTCTAAGATCCCAGTCATTTATTTAAAAAAGTAAGTACTGTATGTTTATGCATGCAGTGAAAAAACTGCACGGAGGCATGCCGAATATCAGTAGTGACTATTTATAGGATGTAGGAAGAGGAGGGCTGGAAATTGCACTATTTTTTTTTAACAAGAAAGGGTCCTACATACTAAAAGCATGAAAGACTATTTATATCTAAGTACATAATAAAAAGTCCCCTGGCATCATATTATCAAATACTACCAGATGAATTGAGCTCAATATTTAAAAAAAAAAGTTACAGATAAAGTCTATTTGATGAAACAGTTCTATTGCTAGGTATTCATTCTTAGGGAGAAAAGTTGAATAAACATGCCTGAAGACAGACATACAACGATGTTGATTGCACTGAGGTTTCAGATTGTGAAAACCGGGCATCCGTGTTTTGGGGGCGCTGCCCAGATGCCCTTCATCAGTGGCTCAGGGTCACAACTGCCCCCCTTCTGCAGAGGGCTGCCCTCCTGAGCAGAAGCGTTCATGGCCTCCTCGCTGAAGACAGGGTGAGTTCTGTGGAGCCATTCGTGCTCTGGAGCTCCCACGGGATCAGACCGAACCTGGGCTAACAGCTGAGCCCACGTCCTTGCTTAGCGGTTTCCCCTGCCCTATCCTGCTTCCGTCATTTCCCTCTTCCTGAGGGCGTGACCTCAATCAGTCACTTGTGTGAGAATCCTCAGCTCGGCTCCTAATGGTCCAACCTGAGATGAACCTTCCTGACCATCAATACGGTGTGTGCATGTATCAATATACTTAATATTACATGCTGGGGGAGCAGGGGGAGGGGGCGGAGAGGTACATCATACCAGGATGGAAAGAAGTCTGTGGTAGGCTGCTAAGTGGGAAAAAAAAAGCAAGCTGAAGAATACAGCGTAGAGTATTTAGCCCACATATATATGTGTTTTTATAAATATGTTTATATATGAACAGAAGATGGATTCACACAAATACGTTAACAGTGGTTATCTCCAGATGGTCCCATTATGAGGAACTTTCACTTTCAAAGTCATTCATGTCTGTTTTGTCTGAATATCTTATAAAAGGGGTGTATTATTTGTACAACTGTGTAGTAAAGCAGCAGCTCTGGAGACAAAGAGATCTGGAGTCCAATCTCAGCTCTACCAACAATTAGCTGTGTGACCACCTAGCTCCTCTGAACCTCGGCTTTCTCGGCAGCAAAACAGGGGCAACAATATCTAACTTAGAGAGTTGTTGTGAGGGTTATATAACATAAAGCACAGAAGCTCTTAGCACAGGATCTGACACCGATTAAGTACATAATAATGGTGTTAGTAGTAGTATTACAGTGGCTGTCTTTTCATGGTAAAACCATGAGGGTTTTTTTCTTTCTACTTTTCTTTAGTTTCAAAACTGTCTTGAGTTAATATCCTAGCAACGGCCAACAGTTTATGTGTTTCCAGTCTGGCATAAATGATATGTGCCCACATTTGGGGGACTAATTAATTAATTACTTAGCCAAGGGAAAAGAGAATGCATCGCCTGGTTCTTCTAGTTAGAGCATCAATACCTCACGAAGTTGTGTGTTAGCACCCAAAATCATGTATTTAAAAAAAAGAAACTTGACCCCCACAAAAGGCGGCAAGAACACACAAAATAGGTTAGGACCACTCCCATATAAAGTCATACAAGAGGATAAATACTCAGAACCTGCATGGGGCAAAACCTCAGTGGTGTCCTTACGGGACGGTTTGTCAGAGCTTGGGTCACGGTCCATGTGCTCCAGAATTCCCCGGGCACTTGTCTCAAAGACGCATGTCCGGCCCCCTCTCCAGGTCCACTGAATCCGGATCCTGGGGGTGGAAGCTGGGAATCTGCATTTTTAGCCAACAGCACCTCTCACCATCATTTGCACTATAGGATGAGAGCCCTGACCTAGCTGAATTTGTTTTTAAAATACTTGAAATCCCCATTTCAAGCCTGGGTGGCTCAGTCAGTTAAGCGTCTGCCTTCAGCTCAGGTCATAATCTTGAGGTCCTGGGATCGAGCCCCGCATCGGGCTCCACACTCAGTGGGGAGTCTGCTTCTCCCTCTCCCTCTGTGTGCACACTCATTCTATCATCCTCTCAAATAAACAAATAAAATCTTTTTTAAAAATTAAAAAAAAATACTTGCAATGCTCTGAAGTAGGCCAAATTAATAGACTCCAAAATTATGCCGAGAGTTCTGGAGGAGGTCTTATATGGGGATAAGCGTGTGTTTTAGCTGATTTCTTCGTTGGGTGAGCCTACTTTTAAGTGAAGGGGTCTGAGTCACACTGGGGAGCCTGCTCTGGCCAGCCCCATGCCTGTCCCCACTCTCCCCTGACAATTGTCTCCTGCCACGGGGGCCCCGGGAGACCCACAGTGACAGGAAGCAAGGGCAAGTGTTGGGGGGGGGGCTTGGGGCCACAGTTAGGGCTGGAACTGGGACCAGAGCCCTCAGTACTCAATCTGGGGCTGAGGTAAGGACTTAGTGAGGCCAAGGGCCCAGTGTAAGGCATTCAGTCTCAGCATGTGGGGGTGTGGGCATCAGGGCAAGGCCCCTCCCAATGCTTTGGGAAGTGTCCCAGCCCAAGTGGCAGATTCCACAATGCTCCCTCAGGGCTGGCCTGGAACTCACACCTGTTTGCCCAGGCCTCAGGCCAACAGGCCCGAGTGGCTACACTTTGGGACCAGGAAAGGATGGGATCTGAGGACCGTACAAGGGCTGAGTCCACCTTACCTGGTCCAGTGAGGTCCCCCATGGCAGCCATCACTGGCCCCTTCTGCTCCTTAGGGATCATCCTGTGGAAGAGAGATGCCTGCAAATGGCCAGCCCCCCTGCGTCCCTCCCCAGACGTCCTCCCAGTCCCTGGTCCACGCAGCCTCAGCTCTGAACTGCCTTGGCTCACCCCAGGCTCAAGGAAGGGCTCTGAGCTGGACAGGGCTTTGGGGTCTCTTTGTACAGAGGAGGAGACTGAGGTCCAGGGAAGGCAAGGGAGGTGCTAGAAGCCACACAAATCTGCTTCCCATGTTGCCAGGGAGGCATTCTTTCTTCAGGGGGCAATCCCCGGGACACGACGGGTAGGGGGTGGGGGGTCTCAGACGACTGTCATCTGCTGACGCAGATGAACTCTAATCAGGGGCTGAAGGAGGTTGCAGCCAGGGAGAGGAGGGTATGGATGGGTTGTTGGCCTGGCCCACACTGGGGTCTACAAGGCTGATCCTTTCCTTCTGTCTCCAGTACTTGGCTCTGAGGCCGGAGGGCACAGGCTGGTCCAAGGAAGCCGAGAGACCCATCACCCCTTTCCCCATGCCCCATTCCTCAGCTGACTTGCAGGGTGCTCTCCTTCAGCCTTCTCTACCTCCCCCTTTACCCCCCCCTCCCCATTTGTACCTCATGGCACTTTCCAGCGACCTTGGAAGAGATTTACAAACAAAATGAGGTCCAGAGCCCCAGAGAATCCCTGTAGGTTCCAAATCCAGATTCCCTAACTTGGCCCCAGGAGAGAAGGCAGAGCTCTTGAGTCTCCTGACAGACTACCCCTGTGTTTTGCTTCCAGGTTTTCCTTCACTCCTTCCTTTAGAAAAAACAGTCTACCTCCATCTATACCCCACACCCACACACGGCCCCGCGTCAGTGGGCACTGAGCTGGGCAACCTGGGGTCTAATCCATGTCCTTGACTTCCTCTGTAACTGTGAGCAAGTAGCTCTCCCGCTTTGTGCCTCAATTCCTCTTATGTGTCTCTGTTACATAAGGAGGTTGGGCCAGATCATGGGATCCACAGATGGGTTTCGGGGCATCCACAATCCCCCACCCGGCAAACCGTATCAGATCTGAGCATGTCTGCTCGCATTTGGGATGAGGGCCATGAGTTGACAGAGAATGCTCCAACTGTGACCACTCAGGAGTCCACAATGCATGGGTCTGTTTCTTGACAAACACTCCCCTTACAGACATTTACAGACATTGGGAAGGGCTTTCATCTTACAGACAGGGGCCCTGCTTCCCTCTGCAGCCTAAAGACCTTGAAGTCCTACGCAGAGTCATTACCTCTGCCCACCTTGAATCCCAGCCACCCCTCCCCATTTAACCAAGAGTGACCTAGAGCTTAGAATCTCTCCCATCCCAAATCAGGCACCTGGCTTCCTTGAGGCCCCATGCTCCCCAGACCCTTGGCAGGGCCCTTCCTCTGCTTGGGGGCTGGGGCTCTGGCAGCTGGCTCACCTCCTCTGCCCACACCCCATAGCTCCTCAAGCTCCCCTAGGATCCTGGTACCTGAGTGGCAGGACCATAGTGTGCAGGAGGGAATGTCAGACCCTCAAAATTAACACCTCTGTCGGGAAGCTGAGAGCTGGGTAGTCGTGTAGGTGCTGGTGGTCCTCGGTCCAGTTTGAGCGGGGTGCGTCCTTGCAGCCAGCTCTGGCCTCAGCTGACGAGAAGCAAGAATCTTTCCTGCTTTGTCGTGGCTCACAGCCTTATTTCGGGCTGCAACAGGATCCAGGGACAGATGCTAAAAGCACCAGGCCCCAGGGGAAACAGGTGCCCCGGCAGCAGGCCCTTGCAGACAGAAGGGCTTTCACACACACACACACACACACACACACACACACACACACACACACCCCAGAGTCACCTGGAAATGCTGAGAGTCAGTTGCCAGTCGCTTGAGCTTGCTAATTGTATCCTTAGTGCCTAGAACGGGGCCTGATAGGAATTCAATAGATATTTGTTGAATGAATGGATGGATGGATGGATGCATGAATCAATGAATTTTCCCCTGATATCCTTGCTTGACTTATTCTTCTTTCCTCTTTTCTTTCCTGCCTTTCTTTCTTCCTTCTGCTCCCTCTCTCCCTCCCTCCCTCCACCTTCTCACACCGTCTGAGTCTCTATGGATGGAAGATAAATAAGGCAGGGCTCTGTCCTCAAGGAACTTAGCCAGGCCCAAGTCAGACCCGTAAATAAGCCTTTGCGATGCATGATGGGAAATACTCTGGGCGTACCCAGGGGAGGGTGCCACCAGCTCTGCCTGGGGGTGGGGTGGGGGATGGGGAAGGCGCTTCCCGGAGGAGACATTTGATCTGGGCCTGGAAGGCTAGTAGGAGTTCAGTGGGCAGAGGGGCATAGGCCCCTCTGTAACAATGCCAGGGGTCCGCAAGCAGAGCCAGAACTTGCCCGCAGAGCTGAGAGATGGCGCTGGACAGGTGGGCCAGATCACAGCAGGCTCTTCCAGAGGGAAGTATGCTTTAGAAAGGACTGCTGAAGCGTTTAAAGCGGTGGAATGGAGGGGTCACGTTGGCATTTTTCAACTATATCTCTGGGCTGCCAGGTGAAAAATGAGTTGGAGGGGGCCATACTGGAGGCAGGAAGATTTGACTGTGGTCAGGTGAGAGACGGAGAGCCTGCACAGGGGCAGGGATAGAGACCATGGAGAGCATGGAGGAGGGCCCGAGCAGCAGCAGCTGCGGAATCACCAGGTCCTGCTCTGAGATTAGATGTGGGGAGTGCAGGAAAGGCCACTGTGGCTTGAGTGACTGAGGAAGGTAAAGGGGGAACCAGTTTGGGGCGAGCGCGGCTACTCAGCTTAGCTTGGAATGAACTTGATTTGCGGTGTCAGGGATGGGAATCACCCAGTAGGCAGGGGGATGTTGTGCTCAGGAGGGGTTCTGGCTGAAGATAAAGACTGGGTCACTTGCAGGGAAGGGTGGGCTGGCAAGGATGCACTGGGTCCAGGGCGGGCAGCACCTGTACCCGTGTGCCAGGACAGAATGTCCAAGGGCCTGTTTCTGACATGCCCTTAGGAAGAAGCCGGGGCTCTGAGGACTCCAGGAGCTCCACGTTCTGCCCCTTAGGTTCCTGCCCCCAGCCTCTGCTGGGCCTGAGCTTTTAGAGAGGAAGGTGAGGGGTGTTCCCAGGGCAGGCTTGGCTTCGTCTGGGAGTGGGGCCACAGTCCCCTTCTCTGGACAAAGGACACCGCCATCAGGTGCGGCGCACTCCTGATAGTCTGGGTCCCGAGCTCACCTGGACCCAGATGGGACCTCTTATAGGGGCTTCTCCTGCTGCATGGAGCCCCATCCTACCATGAGGAACCCGCCCCACAGCCCTGGGCCCTGACCCAGCTTGGCCCTACCTGCTCCAGTGATAGTGGCTTGTGGTGAGGACCAGGGCAATACCACCTCACCCAGCTCACTCTGCACAGATAGGGAAGCTGAGGCTGGCTAAGCAGGGGGTTTACTCAGGGTCACCCAGCTGGTAGAAGACAGGATCAGGACCTCAACCCTGGGACCTCGTCTATGGCCGTTCCGTTGTTCCCCGTCTCTCTCCATGGTTGCTACGCCCCAAGCTCCCATCCCACCTGTGTCAAACATTCTCGTCCCCGCAGAATCCCTTGGACTGTTCCTAGGGGAGAAGGGAGGGGCTTTAGACGAAGCTGAAAATGACACAGGAGGCAGAAGGACGCAGGAAGCATTTATTGAGGGCCAGAGATGAATTCTGCAGGAGGCAAGAGGCAGAACACAGGCAGTCTCTAGTGGGCTAGAAGGGGAGGATGGGGGAGAAGGCAGTGACAGGAACAGCCAGGCAGAACTGCAGCTTTCCAGGGCTGCCTTCTGCTGGCTCTTTGGGGAAATGCAAGCAGAAGTGGATTTTCTATGCCACTGCATCAACCAGTGGCCTGATAGCGTCTCTTTTGTGAAAGGGGCCCTTAGCCCCAGTCTCCCATGCTACAAAGGAACCCTGAAGCAGATGGGGACTTCATCATTGACCGTCATCGACCAAGCAGGAACACTCCCTTATCTTCCCTCTGTCAGGGCCCGTGTTCCCAATCCTTAGGCTCTAGGCACCCTCTGGGATCACTCCTTAATTCCAAAGACCCCCATCTGACTCTCTCCCACCCCGACCCCAGCTTTCCCTAGCCCTCTGTGGGGGTTTCAGGTCTAACATCACCTGATGTTACCCACCTGGCTGGGTAAGTCTACCCCTAACCCCAAATCACACTCGGTCCCTCACCGTTAGCAACATCCTGGTATCCTTTCTCTTAATCTTTTATCCTACATCTCTTTGATCCTCAGTCAAGTCCAGTGCCCCATCCCCACCCTCCTCTGTGCTTAGTATCCTGAAGCTGACATTTTGAACCTCTAGAGGGCACCACCAGCCAACTTTGGAAGCTATAGAATTTAGCCGTATTCCTCCCATGTCCCTCCTGGGGATTGGAATGAGAACCACCCAGGTCTAAGGGACAGGCCAGAGTCTGCAGCCAGGCTCCTCAAGGTCACTGGGCACCAAGCACTAGCCAGGCCAGAGTGTAACAGGGAAGAGACGGGGCAGAACAGTGCCCACTCATCTGGGCATGGTATGGATACTGGGGCCTAAAACTGAACCATGGGGTATTTCCCAAGGAGCCAGAAACACAGGCAGACTCTAGTCTAACCCCTCCCTCACCCACCCATTCTCATCTGCCCCCAAATTCTGCCCAATTAATCCTCCACCACCATCTGCCTTCCTTCCTTCCTAACCCCATGCAATGCATTTCAGGACTGGAAGAGCCCTCAGAGGTCATCTGAGCCAATCCACTTCCTACTAGAATCTCCTCTGTGCATCCGGGCTACTTCTTGAATACCTCCCATAACAAGGAACTCTTGCCTCCCCTTTTCCAAGTGGGCAATCTCAAACTCAGGGCCATTAGGTAAAGTCACAGGTGAGCAGATAGCTCCATATCAACTCTTCTTTCCCCAGCTCAGCGTTGAGCCTGGAACCTGTCATGAAAGGGCCGAGAAGAGAGAGATGGGTTGGAGCACCTACAGCATTCCTGGAGGCCCAAGTCCTGGGGCCGGGACCATAAGTCAACCCCTTCCAGCTCTCCCCTCTGGCGGCAGATAAGTGGCCCTGACAGTCTGAGCTGGAGCGGGAAAAGCGTGAGAGGGACCTGGGAGGAGGAATCCTTCCACCTCTTGTCTCCTGAGGGGCCAGCGGGGCACCTTGAGCTGGCCTGGGAGACCTCTCTAAAGGTCACCATGGTAAAAATAGAGCTTGTCTGGGAAGGGGTGGCAAGCAGCTGCTCCTGCCTGGCTCTTGGTGCCAGGGAGGTGGATGGTCAAGCCAGGGCCCAGGCAGGGGACTGAGGCCTAGGATCTTGTGAACACACCCCCCTCATTTGCCAGACTCCAGAGAGCAGAGCCAGGAACGGAGGGAGGAGTGTGGAACCCTGAACCGGAGCGAGTCTAGGGGTCCATATACACAATACCCTGACTCTTTCAAGGCAGGTGTGTGTGGGTGCGTGTGCGCGTGTGTGTGCGTGTGTGCATTGATGGGGAGGGGAGGGGAAATTTAGACCTGTGAAGATGGCTTTGGTCCAAGTCTCATTAAACGGATGGGAAGGCTGAGGGGTGGGACAGAGGAAGGGTCTTGCCCAAGGCCACACACAGGCTAGAACCCAAGCTTGGATCACTACCCCAGCCCCAAGCCCAGAGCACTCCTCCCCTTACCCCTTGTCCAAAGCGGCCAGACCTCACCCGCCCCCCCAACCCCTCCACCCCCGGACGTGGTGCTGGGATCCACCAAGCCCCACAACTCTTCTTCTGACTCAGCCCTCCCGGGGTGGGGACGGAGGGGGAGCGGGGGAGGCTTTAGGTGGTGCAGGAGGTCTCGGCGGGGAGGCTGCCACGCTTGAGCCTCAGGCTGCCGTTCCACCCGCGGGGACAGATGTTGTAGCCGAGGATGCCGGGCGACTTAGCCCCGGAGTCCTCGGAGTCGAGGGACACGTCGGAGTCCGTGGGCGAGCGGCGGTAGGGGAAGGGCCTGGGCGTCGCGGGCAGCGGGCTCCGGGGGCTGGCGCAGGGCGAGGGCCCAGCGGGCAGCGGGCTCCGCGGGATCGGGGCGAACGTGGCCCCGGGAGCGGCGGCGGCGGCGGCGGCGTCGGCGGCAGCGGGGCCGGGCCGGGAGGGCTGCGGCGAACGCAGGCGCGGCGGCGGCGGCGGCGGCGGCGCCCCGGGCGGAGAGAAGGGCCGCAGGCTCTCTGCGCCCGGCGGCCGCGGGGAGGCGCTCTTGCGCCGGGCCGCGTTGATGATGTTTCGCGCCAGGAGGGCCTGCAGCTGGCGGCTGGGAGGCCGCCCCTCGGCCTCGGGTCGCAGAGGGGATACGGAGCGTTCGCTCCACGAGGGAGACATGGGCGGCGGCGGCGGGAGCGGCGGGGGGCTGCTCATGCTGCTCCCCCGGCCCGGCTCCCACGGCCCCGGGCTCACCCAGCCGTCCAGGCTGCTGGGGGGCCGAGAGGCGCCCGGCGTCCAGGGCGGGGAGGTGGGCAGGCTCTCCCGGCGGTCCTGGGGAGAGAGCACAGAGGGCAGGGCAGGCGTTAGTGCTGGGGTCCTCTAGCCCGGGGTTTCGGGAGGGACTGCGTCTGCTTTGTCCTTGTACAGAGTCGGGAGGGCAGCGACCTGAGTCAGGGAAGTAGTGCCTGCAGTAAAACGCGAGGTGCTCCAGCTCTCAGCCCACATCCTCGGAAAAGCCCGTGCTGCCTGCTCCTGAGCTTAACAGGGAGGCAGGTGACTAGTGGTTAAGAACGCTCGCTTCCGAGACAGACCCGTCTGCTTACTGAACGAACTTGGGCAAGTTGTTTCAGCATCGGAAGCAACCGGAAGCCTCTGGGCTTCAGTTTCCTCCTCTGTGAAATGGGGGTATAATAGCAGCACCTACTCGTTGGGGGCTGTTAGGATTAAATGAGATGACTCATGTAGAAGAACATTATATGGATTGAAAGGTTCCCTGGAGGAGAGTAAGTGCTCAGTAGATGTTAGTTACCATAAAGAAATACTGGAAGGATACACGTGAAACTAGCCAAAGTGGGTCTCTGTTAGGAAATGGGGCCAACAGGGCAAGGTATGCAGCCACAGGAGTGGGAATAAAGCTTTCATGTATTACTTTTTATATTAGTTTAGGTTTTTGAAAGATATGGACGTATTATCTATTTTAAAAATTTAAAACGAGGGTTCCCTGGGTGGCTTAGTCGGTTTGGCGTCTGCCTTCGGCTCAGGTCATGATCCTGGGGTCCTGGGGTCCTGGGATCCAGCCCAGCGTGGGGCTCCCTGCTCAGCAGGGAACCTGCTTCTCCTTCTCCCTCTGCTGCTCCCCCTGCTTATGCTCCCTCTCTCTCTCTCAATAAATAAAATCTTTAAAAATAAAAATGTAAAACGATAATATTGATCATTATTACTAAGCACTTAGGGAAAGGCCCTCTTAGCCCCAATCCCCTTGCCATGTTGCCATGGTCACCTCCTAATTTTTCCTTGCATACCCTGAGCAGAGAGGAAGTTCCCACTGACAGGTGGGAACACAGAAGAAAGTTGGGTCCTTGTGCCCTAGGCAGCACACTCTCCTGACTGGACCTCTTGCCAGCATGGGGTAGGGAGTGTGGCTTCGGTGAAGCCAAGTTGGTGAACATCTTCGAGGTGATAAAGCACTGCTCTGCTCTACACTACTGTACCTGTTTCCTACCTATTTAGGGATTTTCCAGTCCACAAATTTCCATGTCATCCTTTATGTCTCATTAGATCCTCACAACATGCTGATGAGGTAGCTGGCATTATCCCACCCATTTTACAAGGATGAAAATGAAGTTCAGAAGTGTAAATAACTATCTGGTGTGTTCTGCCCCACCAGGATGTGTGTGTGTGTGTGTGTGTGTGTTGACTACCTCCTGCTCAAAGGCTACACCATGCTAAAGCAGTTTGGAGAACTGGTTTGAAAGTGCAGGGCTTGGGAATCATACCCAGCTTGTATCTGCTAAACCGTCCAACTCTTCATCCAATCAGATTCCAGCAGTAAACCAGTCCACTCAGCCTTCAGTCCAATACAGATTCACCAGCAGTGATTCCTCAGAGTCCAGAACTAGCCAGTCCATTCAGCGTCTTCTACCCAGTCAACATCTAGAACCATTCATGAGATCCAGTCTTTCATCCATTCAGTAATCAGCCACAGTCAAGCCAGTCTGCCTCTCCTCCAACGAGAATCTGATTTCTCCCAATCAAAAGGAAGTAGTGAAGTGTTATGTTTTCTCCCTACAAGGCAGCAGCTACTAGATGAGCTGACTCAGAATGGCATCCCTTAAACAGCAGTCCGGATAGGAGATTTTTCATGGGATGGTAATGCTGGAGGGACCCTTAGGGACCTCCTGGGGATATCCAAGACCCCAATCATCCATTTGAAAAGTTAAAGCTCAGCATAGGATCCACCCCTTTCACTCCAGGATCAGAATTGTGTATATGTGAGCCAGAGACCCTGGGAGCTGCTCTGTCTGTGACACATCCCAGGAAGCTTTCAGTCAGCCCAGCTGTGGGAAATGGGGCCAAGAGTTCATGATCCCAGCCCAGCAACAAGCATGGGGGCCCAAGGACCCGGGCTCTGTAGCCAGGACAATGGCAGGCTGGGGCAGGAGGAGTTATGATACCTATCTGAAATCTCTAAGGGTTATCTCTGCCCTTGGTGGCCACGAGGGGAAGGCTAGGGCCAGCCAGTGGAAGGAGTAACAGAATTGACTTCCCAAGCCTGGGGTGGAATGTTGGGCACTGGTAAGCAGTTCCTCATCATTTGGAGGTGGGCCAGAGCGTGACCTCATCGGAACTGCCATGTCTGGGTACTGACTGTGTGTGTGCAGTGAGGGAGGTGGGGTGCACAATACAAAAAAGCTGTGAGAAATCAGGACTGTTCACTTTCTGACAAAGCTCTCAATGTCTTATATAAGCCAGAACTCCCTGGCAATGCACATGGGTGAAAATTCAGAAAGCAGCGCCTACTTACCCCAGCACCAGCCCCATTGCAGGGCACGTGCAGGGGGTGAAGACTTGGGCAGAACAGTCAGACAGGAATTGTCAAAGACCAAACGGAGCTAGCTCCCAGATGGCCTTCTGCAACCCTTTCCTTGTATGGAAGGGAAACTGAGGCCCAGAGGTGAGAAGGGGTTGTCTAAGGTCACGCAAGGAGTCAGGTGCAGATCTGGGACTACAACCCACTTCTGATGCTTGATGGCAGTTTGTTCCTCTCCACCAGGGGCAGAAACTGTTTTCAGGAGCCCGGAGGTGACAAATATGGGAAATTGCCAGATGAAGATAACAGGGAGAGGGGGAGGGGGCCCTGAGGGAACCAGAAAGTATATGCTCTGGCTAAAGAGGCATTTACATTCCACTTACAAAGAATTCAAACAAACCTGGACTGTAAGGGGCTGTGGGTTTTCGCCATGCTCTCTAGCCTTTTTGGCCAAACTCTGGAAGAAGGAGAAAACAGAAGAAGGATTTCCATAGGATTATGGATGGTTCCCTACGTGCTGGCCCAGGGAAGAGGGAGGGCAGCCCTTGTTTCCAGGCCACCACATCCCTGTACCCACGGCAGATCCAGACGCACAGCGGTCGCAAACAGCCCGCAGGGACACGCTACACGTTCACGCACAGTCACGGAGTTGTCCTCCCCCACTTCGCAGGCCAGAATCAGCGAGGAAGCGGGGAGAGCCCGGACCACCAACCAGGGAGCGAGGAAGAAAGAAAAAAGCAAGACAGATTTGAGGCTGAGTGTATTGAGAACAGGAGAGAAAACAAAGTTGGAGGACGAGTTCAGCCAGCCTGGCCACAGGAGCTGCAGGATGGAGGGTGGGCTCTTCCGTTGCTGGCCCTCTGGGGTCGAAGGAATCAGGGGTCTGGGGTAGGGGCCTCACTCTGTCCTGGGAGGGGCCTGGCATGAAGAAGCTGAGCTCACTTACGACTCCCCCACGCATGCCCCCAAGTTCCGGGCAGAATGAACTCACTAGGAAGGCACCCCCCGTTCCCATGGAGACGAGCCCAGAGCTCACGAAAACTGCAGGCTCAGCCCAGCATGGGCACCGCCTCCACCACCCCTCGCCCCGCTGGGGAGCCCAGAAATAGGGCTGGGGAAGAGAAAGTGGGTGGTGCTCGGCCCCCAGCCTTGGGAGGCTTCCATCTGAATTCTGCCTCTTGCGTCTGTATCCTCTCACACTTCCCCCCCCCCAAGCCTGGTTTGGGGGCTGCATCACATCAAACATGTCAGAGGTGGTGAGGATCTCACACTACCTGACTCGGCACCCTCACTGTATGGGGAAACTGAGACCCAAGGAGACACAGGGAATTAATCTGTTAGAATCCAGATCTCTTAGATCCCAGGCTTTTCCTCCAAACCTTAAGGTCCCCTTCTCCGTCTCACCGTGCTGCTGTGCTCCTGCCCTGGCCTCCTATGCGTCTACAATCTCCAGGCCCTCCGGGCCTGCGCCCTCCCAGCCCGGGCTCCGGTCCCCTGGCCTCCCGCAGCATCTCGTTCCAGCCACGCCCTCCCCGGGGCACCCTCACAGACCTCTCATCTCCAGCGGTTCTACCGCAACAGCCTGTTGCCGCCCCCTTTCTCCCCCAGGGGACTGTCTTACCACTTCCAAGGCCTTTCTCCCGAAGCACCAGCCCTAACCCCTCAATCCTCACAGATGGTCACCGCGAGAAGGGCAGTGACTGTATAGATGAGAAAACTGAGGCCCAGAAAGGGAAAGTGACTGGGCCAGACTCACCCAGCAAAAGGGAGGCTGGGACAGGGCCAGACCCCCCTCTCCGGCCTCTCTCCCCGTTGGCCCCCTCCATCGCACAGACAGAGCTACTTTCACTGGGACAGATCTCGGGTGAGGCTGAAGCCCAACTGGCTGATGGGCCTCTCTCACTGCACGCCCACACCCGCACCTCCTTCTACGGGGCCCTCCTGCTCTCGGGGACTCCCTGGGACCTCGCACGCCCCAGGACATGGAGGGCCAGCCAGGTGGAACCGGGACCGAGGTCTGGTCCCCAAAGTGGAGCCAGGTGTTTGGAGAGGACAGGGAGGCAGGGCAGCAGAGGGGCAGGAAGGAAAGCGTCAGACAGCCGTGGCGGGCTGAGTCCTCATCCAGCGGAAGAGCCCGCGAGAGGAGAAAATGTGGCGGCCAAGGCGAAGCTCTCTGAAGCAGCGGAGAGGAAACGGTGTCCCGAAGGCAGAGGTGGAGGAGACAGACCAGTGCAGGTGAGAAGCCAGCGACAGGCAGAAGGATGCCAGGAGCTGGGGCGGCTGGGAAGGCGGACCCTTGGCTGGCTGGCTACACGGAGGCACTGGCCGGCTCTCTTTGTTCCAGAAGCCCATGTTGGGGTCCCCTCCTAGGCCATTCCCCAGCAAGACGCTGGCATCCCTACAGCTCACAAAGGCCCGAGGAAGCCCCCCAGCCTCACTTCGGCCTGCCGAGGGAGTTCTCTCTTCGTGACCCTCCCCCCCCGACCCAGTATGGGACGGCAGGCCCCTCAGACATGGAGTCTAATGACCCTTGTGGCAGCCACAGCCCAGAGAGCGGAGGTGACTTGGCCAGAGTCACAAAGCTAGCTGGTGGCAGCATCAGCCTTTGAGCCCCGAGGCCCCATACTCCTGACCCTCAGCTCGGTGCCACTTCCAGCCACATCTGCTCTCCATCCAGCCCTCAGAGAGGGGTTCCTGCCAGGCAGTGGGATCCCTGCAGGGTCCTTTACTTGAAGCAGAAGGAAGGCTTCCACACCTGAGCCTCGATCCCAGCATTCCGGGTGGAGAAGGAGGGCCTGGGGGCCTGCCTGGCACGGGGAGACCACGCCCTGGAGGGCGACACGGGGGAGAGATCACTGCTGTAGGTCGGGCTCACGGCTGTGGGCTGGAGGCCATCCTGGCCGGGGGAGGTGTAGAGGCCCGGGGAGGAGCGGGAGGGCCGAGGCAGGGCCGGGGACGCCGGGAGGGCCCCCTTGGGGAGGCTGGGCACCAGGTCCAGGGAGCTCGGCTTGGCAGGAGAGGCGGCTCTCGGTGAGGGCTTGACAGGCTCCTTGATGGGCGAGAGGACGAAGAGCGAGGGCCGCAGCTGGTAGGCCGGCTGCTTGGTGGGCTCGGGGCGCAGGACCCCGTTCTCAGGCAGGTAGCCGTGGTAGAGGGAGGCGGGCGGGGTCCGAGCTGGGCTCCGGGATGCCACTCGGAAGGCGCCAGGAGCATTGGTGGAATATTTCCAGGATGAAGGCAGGGACATGGTGGGCGAAGGGCAGCGGGCCAGTTCGGTGTGGCCCGAGGACTCGATGACGTACTTCTCCATCCGGGACTGGCGGCGGGCGTAGAGTTCAGCCCCCTTCCCGGAGGCCTCGGACAGGTTCTGGTTGGGCTTGGGCTTCGGCTTGGCCTGGATGCGCGGTGACTTGAGGCACGAGGCCCACTCCGGGAGGATCTCCTCGGCCGCCGCGGGGCTGGCCCTGTCCCGGGGTGCTGACTCCTGCTGAAAGTTGGAGGCCTCGGCCCCCAGCGCGAAGGGCTCGTCGTCCACGCCTGCCTCCCCCTGGTCCCTCTGCCTCCGCTTCTCATCGGCCGTCTGTACCAGATCCAGCAGGTCTGGATTCGGGGTCACCTTGGGCTTCTCCACGAAGGTGAACATGGATTTCCGGCTGCCCCTGCGGGCCATCGACTCCTCCAAAATGCCCGTCTTGCTGGCAGGAACTGCCTGGCCCTTCAGAGGAGAAGGCTTGGGGTCAGAGCTGGGGTAAAGGGCAGAGTAGGATGGGGGAGACTTAACCCGGGAAGCCAGGGGGGCCGTGGACAAGGTCTCGGCATAGGTGGGGGGTGGGGTGAAGTTCCCCAAGGGGCGTCTCTCCAAGGCAGGGCTTCGCTGTGCCACAGACCTCCTATCCACCATGGGGCTATGGGACATCACGTGTCTCTGTGGCCGAGGGCTCCTGTCTGCCATGCTGGGGGGCTGGGGAGCCAGGGCCTTCTCCCCGAGATGTCGTCTCTCTACCACGGGGCTCCGCTCCATCTGGCTGGTGCTCCCTGGCGCCTGGATCCCAAAGGGTCTGGCGGTCCTGTTGACCACTGATGGGGGCTTGGCCAGTGTGAAGTGGACCTCACTGTATAGCTTGGCGGGCGTGGGCGTGGCCGCCCACCCAGACGTCTCTTGTTCTGCTGACACCGCTGGGGCACTGGGCTGTACATCAATGAGCAGGGAGCTCGACATGAAATCTGGGGCTGGGGTCCCGGAGCTGGAGAGGGGAGTCGTTTCTTTGGAGAAGGTGTTGGTGGTGGTAGGTGGAGCTGACACCTTATCAATTAGGAGTGTGCTGGATCTCACCTCCGCAGCCGGCTCCGGGGGCTGCCCACTGGAACACAGGGTGCCGGGTTTGGAATCTGACACCGTGCCATTGGGAGGGAGCTGTGCCTCCGAGGGCTGCTGGCTGTTTGAAAGCGGCAGGCTCTGCGGGGTGACAGGTGCCGGGGGGTTCTGGTTGTTGTCTGCGGCCGGCAGGCTGTGGGTGCTGTTAGAGGCTGGCACGATGAGGGTGGCACTGAGTGAGGAAACGTTTTTGTTGACATCTGCAGCGGGGCTGTGGACCTCAGCCGTCGGCGGGCTTGCTGGGCTCTGCTGGGCTTCTCGGTTCTGGGACAGGTGCAGCCCATTGGCCGTCAGCAGGGCTGCGTTCTCCTTCAAATAAACCACCAGGGGTACCTCCTCCTCCTCGCTGGCCACCTTCTCCAGATGCCGCAGCAAGGGGTCCTTCTCCGAGCACCCCTCCATGCTGCGAGCAGGGACCCCTACGTCAGGGCTCTGGCCGTGGGTGTTCCTTGGAGGGCCTGGTTCAGGGAGTGAGGTGGGACTCAAGCTGAGCCCTGAGGCATAGCCTGTGGGGCTGGCAGGGGGCACTCTGAGGGACTCCTGGCTGGGCTTCTGTCCCCTCCGGCCGTGGTTCTCCAAGGTGAACTCGTTCACCCTCTGCCGCCGCCTGTTGAAGAGCTGGACGCCGCGGGAGCTGGAGCTGGGAGGGGTGGTCAGCTGGGCTGCGATCTGCTGGCTCCAGGCCTTCGCCTCTTTCAGATCTCTCTCAGTGAGGCTAGTGCTCGGGCCCAAGGCTGTAGAGAGGGACAGAGGTCCAGTTAGCAAATGGGAATGCTGAGCCACACGGGTACAGAGACAGACAGATGGCCACCGTGTCCCTCCTACCGATGATCTTTTCCTCTGGAATTTGATCTTTACTCGCTGTTTCCTAGAATCCCCTCTCCTCATAAAGATCCCTGACCCAACAATCATGGCCCAACTCAAATGCCACCACCTGTGTAAAACCTCCTCTGATTACCCTTTCTGGATAAACTGGCCCCTCATTTGGCTTCCCCTTGAAGGTTGTCAATACTGCGCTTTCATCAAACTCAGCAAGAACACCTCATCCTAGCAGTAGAGGCCCACTATACCCTGACTCATCCCTTACCACCCTTCTCCACTCACTAGGCTCTGCCCTGCTGGCATCCTTTCAATTCTTTGAAAATGCCAAGTTTTTTCCTGCCCCAGGACCTTTACACTTGCTCTTTTCTCTGGTTGGAGTGATCTTTTCCCAGGTGGCATTCCATGTTGGTTCCTTCTTGCCATGTGGGACTCTCTGGAGGGAACTTCTTCTGTAATAAGTCCTCCCCCCTCCTATCCCATCTCTTTGTTTTATTTTCTTCATGGCATTCACCATAATTTGGAATTATCCTTTCCTAGTTTAGCATCAATCACCCCACCTAGAATATAAGCTCTAAGGGGGCAATAACCTTGTTTGACCTGGTCGTCATTCTGTTCCTGGCCTCTAGAATAGTGCTTGGCATAAAGTGGGCACTCAGTAGGCATTACTGAAGGCATGGATGAACCCCCAGGACATTTTCTGTGTGCCTGTCTTAGGGCCCTTTACACTTTCAAACTCACAGTGTGATCATTTGCTGGCACTAACACTTCCTCTTTTTAGAATAGGTAATGCATTCACATGGTCTAAAAATTCAAAAATTTAAAAAACCAAAAAGTATTCAGTAAAAAATGCCCCTCCACCCCTGAGCACCCCCACCAGAAATCAGTAACAACTGCGACCAGTTTCTTCTTACTTTTATTTAAATAATCGTTTTTAAATTCTCATATTTTAGTATCATGAGAGTAAGGCATTGGGCTAATTTCAGCAGCGACTATACTAGAACATTGCATTACTTGATTTTGTCCTCACAAGGACACTGGGAGACAAACATTGCCCATCTCTGTTTTACAGAAGTGGAAAATGAGGTCCAGAGGCTTTTAAGTAACTCATCCCCAGTCACACAGCAAAGAGCGGCAAGGTCGGGGTCAAAACCAGTTCTCTCTGGGTTCATAACCCATGCTCAAGTTGCCCACTTGTCCCAAAAGTTCCCTTTGGGATGTACAGGAGACAGAATCAGTGGTGGGGGGCGGGCTCAGTCTAGGGCTGTGGAGTCTGGGGCCTGAGGTCGGTGATCAGGCTGGTGTCAGACCCCTGTTAATCTGTAAGTTCACTGTAGGCAGCCACTTCTCTTTATATCCCCAGTGCCCAGCTGGTACGCCGTTGGTGCTCAATTTATGCTTATTGAACAATGAATGAACGAAAGGACCAGTGGACAGATGGATGAGATAGCCTGTGTCCACGGCTAACAGCTCAGTCAGTGGCTGGGAAAATTCTTCCCTCTGTCATCCTACCCCCACCCCTCCCTGCTGTGGGAAGCTAATTAGTTCTTGAGGAATCTGACCCTGCCCTCCCTCCGACCATGTCCTCATTAGCACTGGCCATGACATGCTGAATGGGTCTCCAGGGACAGTCTTTCCAGGCATCCTGCCAGCGAGGCTCAGAATTCATGGACTCCCAAAGCTGGAAGGGCCCTTACAAAGGAGCCATTTGACCACCATCCCCATTGTATAGATGAGGAAACTGAGGCCCAGAGAGTCACACTAGGGTTAGCAGGGAGGCCCACACAGAGCGGAAACTCTCTGGTCCCCACCTCCTCCTCCCCTCCTCCCATCAGGATCTGGCTTCCCACCCACATACAGCTGTGCCCACCTGTCCAGAAGAGCCTGCCCCATGCACCCCGACCCTTGTTCCCTCCTGGTAGGGCTCCTCTCCTGCCTGGATACCCCCTCTGTAAAAGATGAAGGATTTGTGAGTTTGGCCGGCTGCTGCCCGGGGGTGGGGTCTCAGGTAGGGGCGAGCTGGCCACACAGAAGGCACCTGAGAGGTTTGCTGGGCTCATGCAATGCTCGCCTTCTCTGCTCTGCTTAGAAACCGGGACTCCTGGCCCGAATCTGGGCTCTGCTGTTTGCTGCTTGTGTGACCTTGGCAAGTCAGCACACCTCTCTGAGCCAGTTTCCTTAACTGAGGAGAAGTGATAAAAGCACCGCCGTTAGGGTTGAGAGGCTGCAATGAGGTCATGAACACCAGTAGGTGCGCATTGTCATGAGGCCCAGGGGACAGCGCAGAGGGCTCATGCTCCCCGGGGAGGAGCTACTCAGTGGTGACCCTACTCTATTCCCTGGAAGGGGTCAGAGCCTCTGCTGGCAAGGGAGATTCACTCCCAAGATCAGGATCCTGAGGGGGAATGTGACTCTCTTAAGGTCACACCGGCAGGGGATTTCAGCGTCATGGAGAGGCAGGGATTACTGCCCCAAACCACACAGCCTCAGCGTCTCAGGGATGGCTGCCACTGGGTCCGACTGCCCCCATAATTCCCGTGTCCCTAAGACCACACCCCTGAGTTACAAGCCTCTGTTTACACACCCCACTGACGGGGAGCTCCCTGCCCTAAAGAGCTGCCTTTCACTAATGAACGCTCCTTTGCTATAAAGTCACTCCTCACATTAACTCCCAACCTCTACTGCCACGTAGATAAAAAGCATTTTCTTTCCAACCCGAGAGCCCTGCAGAGATTCACAGACACAAATCACATCCCCCTGGGGCGTGGTCAGGATACACATCCGTCATCCCACCAGGGTTTCTTATGACACAGTTGCTAACATTGATTGAACATATTACCTTATTTAATTTCCACAACAACACTACGAAGCATGAACTATTATCCACTTTGTGGTGATGAGAAAACCAAGGCTCGGAGAGGTACAGTGAGTTGCCCAAGGTCACAGAGCCAGCAAGTAGTGGGGCTGGCTCCCCACTGACTCCGGAGAGCACCAGGCTTTCTGGGAAACACATTCCCACAGTGTAAGGCTCTCAGAAAGTCACTCAAGGGTTGAATAATCCAGACCTCCCAATGTCCCTGCACTTGCCTGTTTTTCTCCTTGCTTCTCTGCTTCCAGAGACTGGTTCTAAAGGCCATGGGTTTTGAAAATGCTCAAAATGTCAGAGCATGAAGGGCCCTCGGGGGCTAAGCAGGCCTGAGAGGCTGCATGAGGGAAAGAGTGGCAGAGTAGGCCTCGGGCCAGGACTCTGTCGGCTGACCCCCAGCTGGGCTTGGAATGCCCCCCCCCCACTGCTGTTCTGAGACAAGGGGAGAGGAGGGGAAAAGGCCAAGGGGTGAGAGAGCCCTGCCTCCGAGGGAGCTCCGGGGCCCCCACCCCCAGCCCACAGTGACTCCACGGAAAAGGAATCCGGCAGGAGGCTTGGGCAAGACCCTGCCAGCAATCCAGCCGATTTCTGCCACCCTGCACAAACAAAGCTGAGAGAAGGGGGGCTGGGCCAGCCACAGGCAACCCACAGTCCCACACTTCAGGGCACCAGGGGAGGTGGTTCTGCGCAACATCCCCCAGACTCAGGAATTGGTGCCCCTGGCCATGCCCCAGCCAGCCAGGACCAAGATGGTGCTCCTTGATGCCGAAGAAGCAGGAGGTGGCTGAGGGCCACGGGGGATAGGTACCTTGACCGAGCCCCCCATCTGCATGGCTGGGGCCTGTGCCTGTGTAAGCCATAATGCCCCCTCTTTTCAGGGCGGGGTGCTGGCCCTTGAAAGAGCTGCTCTGGACAATGGATCAGGAGCTCTGAAGATAGGCATTCAAGAATGGAAGGGGTGAGGGCAGACACAAGGAAGAGCTGTCCGGGGTCAGGAGACCTGGGTCCAACAGGGGTAACTCCCTAAACAGGCAGGGAGACAAGAAGCCCCAAGTTCAGCTGTCAGAGTGAGGACTACAATGGATGCTGCAATTGTGCAGGGGCCGCACTGCGCACTTTACACGCATCATCCCCCTCGGTTCTTCCCCCAAACTCCGAGAGGTCAGCACTATTATTCTCCCCAGTTTGCAAATTAAACTGGAGCTCAGAGAGACCTGTCAACTTGCAAGTAGCAGAGCTGGGATGCAAAACTCTAAGTCTGGTTGCTGAGGCTCCTTTCTTAACCATTTTGCCTTCTAGACCCAGACTTTGGAGGGACGAACACCAAGAGAAGCTCCAGAGCTCTTGGACGAGGCTCTGCAGAACAGCCTGTTTCTTCGTCTCATGGCCCATGTCCCCAGCAGTGCCCTCTCGCCTCTCAGCTGCCTAGAACAACCCATGCATTCTTTCCCTTCTTCCTCTCAGGAGAAGAACTGATAGAACTCATTCTTACTACGGTAGAAATGACTGGTAGGAGATGAAAGCCCAGTGGAGTGGAAAGGGCATGGTATCAGGAGTCAGGAGACCTGAGTTCCCGTTGTGCTTAGGCAAGGATAAGCCCTTTCTCCCACCCCAATCACCCCTGTAGGCAGTTTCCTGGTCTGCTGACCATCAGGCCTGTCTGGACGGAGGAGCTGAAGGAAGGAGGTGGGGCAGGGGAAGGGAGGCCAGAGCAGAAGTTCAGGACAGGGAGAGAATTCAAGGAAATGCTTCTTCACACGGCTGCCGTCAATGGGAGTGCCCAGGCCCCACGTAGGGTGGAGTGGGACAGGGAGCCAGCGGTGGGACTAGAGACTGGCTGGAGGCAGCCCATTGTGGCCGCCTGGGAGTCTTGGCAGTGGGACAGGTAAACAGGCTGGGTAAACTGCCCCCCTGCCGGGGTCAGGAAGGAACCAATGGCTGGCCGCTGCACAACCTCTGGCTCGGCTGGGGGCAGGAAGATGAACTGGGCCTGAGTAATGGCCTGGCTGCCTTGCCATCCCCTGCCCCATATCCTCCCGGCTGCAAGGAGGAAATGACACAGCCTCCATTCCCTAGGGAGTTCTCCATCCACGCCAAAGTCCCAGGGAGCGCAACCTGACTGAATCTCAGCCGGCTGCAGGAGGAGAATGCTTCACACTAAGGTGAGGAGGACTGCCAGGACATGGGCGATGCATAAGGACAGAAATGGGGAGCCCCAGACCTCGCTTCAGCCTTGCCGCTAACAGGCTGGCAGAAGTCATCACGTGCTTCTTCTCTTGATGCCCAGAGAGGAACTGAGACCAGAGAGGGAGGCCATATGCCCTAAGTCACACACCCCAAACCACAAAGGCACTGCCGCGCTTCCCTCTTACTCACTGCAGCTGGGTCCTCCCTGCCGCCCAGCTTCCCCCTGGATGCTGAGCCAGCCTCGGTTCTCAAAGCCTCCGGGGAAGGGCAGCCAACTGCCCCGCTGACAAAGAGAGGAAAATCCCACTTCGAAGGCAACGGAGGAGCTGGATGAGATTTCTCTCCTCCACAGATGACTCAGCCCAGCTCTTTATCAGGAAAACCGATTTTGCAACAGCTTTTTAAATGGCCTCTCCGCCCCCAGTCTCTCCTCCGCCAATCTACCCGCCCCATGCTGCCAGATTCATCTTCCTCTGCCTGGCTTCGCTCACTTCTCTCTCCTACCTCCCCAGGATGTGGAAGATCCAACAGCTAGTCCTCATCCTGGCATTCAGGGCCCTTGACGCCACAGCCTGCCTGAGAGCTTGCTAACCTGCTCTCTGTGCCCTCAGCAGCGGCCAGAGAAAACCCAATGGCTCGTGCTTCCCACACGCCCCCTGTGAGTTCCCGCCTCCCCTGTGTGGTCTGCCCCCGACCCCTCTACCTGGAACCCGGCTCCCATCCTTTCTACATACCCCAGCCTGCCCACCTAACTTGAATGCCACTACTCCCTCCGAAAAGCCTCGCCCGATCCACCAGCATTTTATCTGCACCACGTCATAATACCCTCATCACTTTGCATACTGTTCATATGAGTGAGAATTACCCTTCAGGGCATGCTCACCACATGCCAGGTCCTTGCTTCACTTATAGCAACACTTGTGGTCAGCAGTACCCTCATATCCGTGTTAGAGGAGACACGGGCTCGGAGGGGTGAAGTGACTTGCTCAAGGCCGCACAGCTAGACGGAGGCAGAGTTGGAATGCAAACAGGGTGGCCCAGCGCCCGGACCAGGGCCCATCCCATGGGCCACACTGCCTCCTCCCAAGGTCTTGCTCTGCAGCAATCACGGTCTAGGTCTTATTTCCCCCCAACCCAGACGGCAGGAGCTCCCACCCCCACCCCCCGCCAGGGCAGGGGCCTCAAAGGCTTCCTTTCTGTATTCTCCCCTATCCCCAACACCTTCCACGCATGCTTGCAGAATAACAATGAAGTCAGTGAGGATGACAATAGCCAACATGTGAGGAGCACCAGCTGCTGCTAAGCAAAGGAGTGAGCATGTATTTTCTCATTGAAACCTCACAGTAACTTATAAGGGAGGCTCCCTGGCCTGTGTTGAGGGAAAAGAGACCTACAGACTTAGAGAGCTCACCCCAGGTCTCACAGCCAGCAAGGGGCAGGCAGAGAAGAGTTGGAGCTGGGAGTCTGATTCCAAGCCTGGGTCCCCTCCTTCTGAAGAGCTCATTTCCCCAACCACTGTTCCAGGCCCAGCGCAACTGCCACTTCTTCCAGGAAGCCCTCATCAATCCATCCAGACTCCTGAGATCAGTGCTCCACCCCTGCTCAAGCTGGCCCCGGGGCCTTAGAGCAGAAGGAGGTCAGAGGAAACAATGGGTTGAGAAAGTTTAGGAGCCAAGGCCTGAGGGGAAGCAGGCCTGGCCCAACTCCTGGTCTCTCTCCTGGAGGTGGGTTAGGATCAGGCAGGTGGGTGGGTTGGGGGGAACCTAAGAAGAGGGCTCTCAAGTCGGCGTGGGCCTTAGCTGGCAGCATCCCTTTAGGCCACAAGCCCTGCTCATCGCTAGGCCTCTGCCGTAGGGTCCTTCTCCGCCAAGGACCAGGAGCCACCACCTGTCTCCTGCCTGCTCTACTGGTCTCAACACTAATCTACAAGGAGATTTTCAGGGACTTGAACATGGTGACCCAGAGAGAGGCAGGCTCAGCCCCAGGTGCACAGCAAACTGGAAACGACTGGTTCACAGAGAACCACACTCAGACTC
Organism: Callorhinus ursinus; assembly: GCF_003265705.2. Classification (NCBI taxonomy): domain Eukaryota; kingdom Metazoa; phylum Chordata; class Mammalia; order Carnivora; family Otariidae; genus Callorhinus; species Callorhinus ursinus. Next base: position 51,043,483 of record NW_027397065.1, read on the forward strand.
GGGCCTCCACTTCCCAGTCCAGCCCTGGTAAGCCAGGCCTGCCCAGCCAAGTCCTCTCCTGTCACACCAGCCTCCATCACCCCAGCCCTGGGAGCCTCAGGAGTACAGAAAGGACTGCCACACCCTGCCCTTCCAGACAGAATGTTTCATCCAGGAGACAAAAGGTGGGGAGCCAGCATGGGGAGAGATGGCTTCCCCTAAACTGCTGCTGCTGGGGGGTGTAGGTGGGCCTAGTCCATCTCTGGGGCTCGGGCTCCAGCACCCAGCCGAGGGCCTGGCACGCTGGGCCCTCCACAAAGATGCAGACCTTTTCTCTTGGCCCTGAGGCAACGTAGGGCCAGAGCAGGTCTCCATCCTCTCTAAATGCCCCCACACTCAGCAGAGGCCGATACTCACTCAGTAATTAATGGAAATTAATGACTGAAGGATGAGCCCTCCCACAATCCAAATCCACCTTCACAGTTTGCCCCACCATTCGTCCTGGGAGACAACTTCTAGGTACCTCTAGATCTCAGATTCTTCTAGATTCTAGATCAGAGATCTAGAGGATACTTCCTAGAAGAAGTGGGGAGAAGGAAGAAGGGAGGGAGCAACATGGGTCTGTGGGTGAAGAGGGAGATGAAACCTCAAATCACAGTGTTAGATCTAAGGGACAGAATATTCCATTAAGCACGGAGAGAATGAAGAGCCTAAAAGAAAGATTAATTAGGATAAAGGAATCCCGGAAGGCTTCCTGGAGGGGGTGGCTTATGTGCTAGGTCTTGAAAGATGGAGCTGTGGAGGCCTTCCAAGCAACGGCCGGCCCAGCAGAGGCTGGAAGGCTCAAGGCAATCCCCACCCCATTCCCCTCCACCGCCCCTACCCCAAATCAAGACCAGCTGGAGAAGAAGGCACCTCTGAGAAGAACACAGCCCTTGGCTGGCCCCGAGTCTGAGGGTGAGTGGGGTATTCCAGGGAGGGTGCCACCGGAGCTGTGTACATTACGTGGCGCATGCCCGGGGACCAGCGGCACCGTGGTACCGGCCCGGGGCCTCCGGGTGGGTTACATGACCGCCCCACCGTCCCCATCCAGGCCGCGCATTCGGCCCGGACCCTCGTCCGCCTCCACTCGGCCTCCTCAGCCATCTGTCTGGGCCGCTCCCCTCTTACAGAAGAGGCCGCTGCAGCGAAAGTGAAGGCCAGCGCCCTGTGGTAAATTCCCCACATTCCTTCCTCACAGAAAAATAAATAGCCCCGGAGGAAGAACGCAGGAGGAATGATAATGACGGCCGGCGGAGTCCCCGCGGGAGCGGGGTAAACAGTGCAGGCAGCCTGAGTGCCCTGCAGAGCCCCTGGCCTTGGGGGACCACTGCCTGACCCTGGAGGTTGCCTGACCCTGGAGGCTGCCTGTCTCCTGGAGGCTGCCGGTCCCCAGGAGGCTACCTGACCCTGGAGGCTGCCTATCCCCGAGGCTGCCTGACCCTGGAGGCTACCGGTCCCCTGGAGGCTGCCTGACCCTGGAGGCTACCGGTCCCCTGGAGGCTGCCTGACCCTGGAGGCTGCCTGACCCTGGAGGCTGCCGGTCCCCTGAAGGCGGCAGCCTCTGGAGGCTGCTGGTCCCCGGGAGGCTTGCTCACCTGCCTCCCCTGGCGGCTCCCTGGGCCATGCCAACTCTCTCAGGTCTGAGGCTTGCTCACATCTGCCCAAGAAGTCTCTGGGAATCCCTTGGTCAGGGCAGGTGACTGCGGAGGGCAAACGTGTCAGGGCGGGACACACTTCACTTCTATCACTCAAGCTGCTGTTAACTGGGAACTTCTTAAGTTCCAGGCATTCGGTTTAAGTATTATCATTATGTTATTATGTTGCTTCATTTTCTCTTTGCAAGCTGTGGCCTGGGGGTGCCGTTATACCCACTTGACAGATGAGAAAACAGGCTCAGAAAGGTTTTTGGGTTTTGCCAAGGTTATTTGGCCAGTTAGTGGCATGCGGTCTCCGCTCTTGCCTCTCACTCGCACGTCCGGTCAGCCCACCTGCCCTTCCCAGAAAGCCTTCCTCGACCAAGTCCAGCCCCAGGCGCGGCCTGTTCTCCTCCCATGCCCTGTTCAACCAGACGTCCTGTACCACTTGCGGGCTACCTTTAGTAAATCACCTCACCTCTCTGGGTCTCAACTTCCTTATCAGCGGAACAGGGAGGATAATACCTGCTTTGCAGAGTCACTGCTGCATAAATGAGATGCAGAAATGGTTCCTACAGTATGAAGTACTGTGCACGCCTGAGGGGGACTTAGCCGTTTGCACAAACCCACTTCTGCATAACTTTGCGGGGATCAGGCTCTGTCTCTCTTCCTCCCTTCTCTGGCCCTCTCTGGGTCTGGTCTTGCTCTTGTGCTCAGTCAGGCACAGCCCAACTTCCCCTCACTCAGACCCCCCTCCCCCAGCATCCTCTCTGCAAGGGCACCCCAGCATCAATCTCTAGCCAACATGCTGTAGCAGAGAGAACCAGGCTTGAATCCCAGGTCTGCCCCTTGCTAGATGTGAGTACCCAGGCCCCTCTGGTCCAAGAGTGCTAGGAGGCAAGGTACAGCCAAGGCTGGCTCCCACCTCTCGGTGCACCGCCCTACAGGGTACCGTGCCCTGGGGCATTCTGGAGGCTGCCGACCCTGCCATGCCCCCAGTGACCAGGCCTATCTGGCTCCCCTCCAGCAGGACCACCCAGCCCCGCCCGCCCCTTGTCCCTCACACTGCAAAAGAACAGAAGACTCGAGGCCAGCAGATTTGGCCCCAGTATCTGTCCTGTCACAATTTGGGAGAGACATTGGACTAGTTCCTGACCCTGTTTGGGCTTGTTTGTCCATGTGTTCAAAGAAGGGATTGGACTGGAACAGTGATTCCTAGAGTATGGTGCCCCCACACCTCTAGTGGAAGCCAAAGGATCTAAGTGGGACCCTGAGACCTGGAATTGTAATAGGTAAGTTTTACATGTATAGTGGCAAAGGAGTATAATGAACACATCAAACCTGTGAAGGGCATATTACTGCTTAGGGAAAAGTAGATATTTCAGTAATGAAAGTTAGACACTTTAAAGGAAATATAGGTGGTGCATGGACTCATTCATTCACCCGATACTTACTGCACCCCAACTAAGGGCCAGGCACTGTTCACAGCCATGAAGAGTAACAGAGATCCCTCCTTGCATTCTAGTAGGGGAACAAGATAATAAATATATGAGTAATGACACTGGTAAGTCAGAAGACAAATGTTAAAGAAAGATAAAGCAGGGACAAGACATATACTGACTGCATGGGGTGGGCTGGGGGGGGTCTGCAAAGGTAAATATGGTAATGAAAGTCCTGAAAAAGTCACGCCTGAGTAAAGAAGCGAAGCAGGTGAGGGAGTGAGGCTTGTGTATGTCCAGGAAAAGAGAGACAAGGCAGAGGGAAGAGCTGGTGTTAAGGTCCTGAGGCAGGCTCGCACCTGGCAGGTCTGAGGATGGTGCACATAAGGTGGAGGTGGGACATGGATGAAGAAACCAAGTTCTCTAACGGCCCTTCTCCTGCTGCCCTTCTGGATTTTAGGGATCCCCCTGCATCACAGCCGTTTGCGCACGCGCACACACACCCTGCAACACACACCCATTCTCAGTAGCTTCTCAATGCTGCCCAGAGCCTCGTCTGCAGCAGCACCTCCTCCTCTGCGCGCACACCAACACACGAAGGTGCTGCTTGCTTCACACCTGCAGTACACGGAGGCTGGCCTGCACACCCGCAGAGGGGGCAGAGCCTACACGCGAATGTGCGTGCCCTGAGCACGTGCACGCATGCAAGCGGGATGCACAGGTCCTCGGGTGGCCGACTGGCCCAGGTGCGCATGCAGCCGGCATACCTTGTGGCAGGACCCCTGCATTTCTCGCCCACCGGTGCGCCCTGTCTGCAGGGAATTGAGTGACCACACAGCACTTGCCTGGAGGGCACATGCTACTGTAGAATGTTAAGGGCGCTGCTGGCATGACTCCAAATTCGCCTCTCCAGCCTCTCTGCCCCTCAGTCATGGTTTCCTCTTTCCAGAGATACGTAAAAATCTACCACCTGATACTCAAATGTGCCAGTGCGTTTTGTCCCTGTGGAGAATGTCCGCTTTTCTACCCATACTGCAATTAAATGGAAAAGCCATGTAAAATGCCTTGCGCAGCACTGTAAATGTTAACCAGCTGCCATCAGCATCACTGCATGTCATAATCCTCGCCCCTGGCTTCATCCCTTCAGGTTGCTGGGGGGAGAGGGGGTGTGGAGCAGCTGATGAGTAGGAGCAAAGGGCCAGACAGGGAGCAGGAGGTCTGGCTTTTAGTTTCAGTTTGGGCCCCGACTCACCGTGAGGCCTCAAGCAAGTCCCATCCCCTCTCTGGCCCAGAGCAGAAACCTGCAGGTGCTCTAGGATCCCTCAGGAAGTGTGTCCCAAATGCACATTCCTGGGCTCCACCCCAGCCCCAGACCACAGATTACCCACCTTAACAGTCCCCCTGAGGGGTTCTGGAGCACTGCCAAGTTGGGGACCCACTGGGCTTTAGAGCGCATGCTTTTATTAATGTGTTTATAAGTGAATTAACATATGGGAAAATGCTGGAACATAGTTTGGTACATAGTAAGACCCCATAATGTTAACAAAAAATTACACTTAAGAAAATATATTTATTTACGTAATATGCCATCCCTTGGCTATACACACTTTTATAGTCTTACCAGCACCTTCACATCCATCAGAGAGAGAAGCAGGGCCGGGGTTGCTACACTATATTACTGACTAAGTGACTGAAGCAGAGAGAGACCAAGGAGCCTGGCCAGGATCTCCCAGGATGCAGCCAGAGACCTCGGCTCAGCTTCATGAGAGGTGCCACCCCGGGGCCTTGTCACCTCATCCCCAATGGCTCTGAGTTCTGGCCCACAGAGTACCTGTCCTTCCCCTGTAGGCTCACAAAAACTCTGGACATGCATGACTTCTCCAGTAACTCAGGGTTCACTGAGAACAGGACAACCGCAAATAGTTAAGTTCCTTCTAGCCATAATATCCCTCTCACTGGGCAGTGCAGGGGCTCCCCAAATTCCTAACATTACATGCGACCATTTGATCCCAAGTGGTCCTTTGTTCCAGTCAACCTGAATTCAAATGCCAGCTGAGTAGATCACTACTCTGAGCACGTCTTATAAATGCTATGCTCAGCTCCCTGCTTTGTAAAGGGTAATCCCTACTCTGCAGGGAGGGGGACTGCAGAGGACTCTGCAGTCCTCTGATTGTGAGGACTAGGTCTCAGATGTGCAAAGCACCCAGCATCAGGCCTGGCACAGATGCTCCTGCGAGGACACAGCACCATGAACTCACAGGCTCAAGTGGGAGATTCTGGAAGGCAGGGATTCTGTCTCATTCACCTGTGTACCCACACCTACCGTGTGTAATATGTGCTCAATAAATATGTGCTGAATGAATGCAGAAATGAAATATCTCCAAAGCCACTCCAAAGCTAGAACTCCTAGTTCTAGCTTACCATTCCATTTCATGACCCATTTCTCGGCTTGGAGGCTGGAGGCTCTGAGCAGGAAAGGTCAGGGCCAGAAGGGATGGGTTATGGGTAATGGGAGATGCCCCCCCCCACATCTGCCAAGGCAGTGACAATGACAGCCATCCGGGGAGGGTGGTGCTCTTGGAGCTTTGAATGCAATCCTGTTGACTCAGAGGCATAAATAATGCACTAGCATGTTCTCTCCTCACTACCCTGTCGCACTAAGAATAGCACTGGCTACCCTTTCAGGAATTCCACAGGGAAGAGAACAGGACACCAAGATGCAAACAAGCAGGGGACGAGGTTGCTAGGCTGTGGATGGTCAAGTGCCTTCCCTCCAAGCCCATCTTTCCAAACCCGTGAGACAAAGGACCCTGGATGTCAGAGCTAAAAATGCTTTTTGAGGCATCTGCCAGGAGCTCTCCAGGGAAAAGGAAGAAGCCTGAGAAGATGGGGCACCACCCCCACCCTCCTCCTGTTATCTTTTCCTCCTCCCTCCCGATGCCCTTCCTAATACGCCCAGGCCTCAGCCACCCCTCCCCACTCCTCCCCCTCCCTATTCATGCGATGAATAAATATAGAGTAGGTGGTTCCCCTCTTACGCGTTTCGCGTTTCGTATGTAAACCTTCAGAGAGAGAGGAAGATTCTATAGCTTTGAATTTGAAAAAATGTTTAAGTTTAAAAATGACTGACCTAGAACAGGGCCTCTCCAGCTCTAATGTACACGTAATATAATTGTTCGGGGATGTTGTTAAAATGCAGATTCAGATGCAGGAGGTTGAGGGTGAGGCCTGAGAGTCTGCCTTTCTAAGAAGCTTCCAGGTGATACTGATAGTGTATCCATGGGCCATACACTGAGCACAGAAAACTAGAGTATTTCCCGACAATAGAGATGGAGAGGCTGAGGCCCAGAGAGGAGAAGGGTGGTGCCCAAGAGCATACATTGGACCTGGGCTCAGAATACAGGCCCCCCGACTCCTCCTAGGGTTTGGCCCTAAGGGGCTTTGGAGTTGAATGGTGCTGCTTGGTGTGGGGCAGGGGACAGGTGGCAGTGACAGGCAGTGGTAGGCAGTCCTGGGGCAGGCCTTCATTCAGCCACAGGCCAAACCTCCTTGGGTCCACAGGCTCTCACAGAATAAAAGGAAATAAGAATTATCCTGAACAGAGGCATTCAACTGAGTGAGTAGCTAAGAACATGCCCTCACCAGCTTGCATGTGAGGCCTGATGGACCACCAGAACCTCCTGGAAGGCGGGGTGCATCAAGGGCCATTAAACTGCAAACAAAGATCCGGACATTGGGTAAGGAGAGTGGGGGAGTGCGGAAAGACCCAGTGGCAGCTCTATCAGGGTGCAGATCCAAGGGAAAGAAGAGAGGAAGGCAAGACCAGCCTCCCAGACCAGCCCTGGGAGCCACTCCTCCTTCCCAGGATGGGCCTCAAACTGCTTCGCAGGCTCCAGGCCCTGCGTGACCAGCCCCACTGCCCATGTTTCCCTGCTGCAGCTCCCCCTCCTCCGCCCCACCACGGTGCCTCACCGCCCTATCCTCCAGCCATGCTGGCTCTCCTTCAAGCGCTCAGACAGGGCCCAAGCACCTCCTCACCCCAGGGCCTTGGCATCGACTGCTGCTTAGAAAGCCTAGAATGCTTTCTTCCTTACCCCCTGCGTTGTCCCTTTCTGACCACACTTCTCACCCTTCAGGTCTGTTTCTGGGTCTCAGGGAGGGCTGACTGCCCTCGGAGGTCACATTCCTCTGCCTCTCCTCCAAACTCTCATTAGATCTGTAATTCCATCATATTTTTCTAAGCGTCAGTCTGCCCTGACTGATGACAGTAAGCAGCCCTGAAGGGCAAGGGCCTTGGCTGTCATTCCTCTGCTCTGTCCCTGCCTCTGTGCGTAGGCCATGGCTGGGGCTCAGTAAACCTTTGTAGACTGAATGAAGGAATAAATGGATAAAAACACGGCTCACAGCAATACTGCAAAGCCTCCCACCTCCGTGGTTTCTGGCCCTGCTCACCCTGAAGAAGTTGTACGGGACTGGGGTTTGCAAGATTCTCTGGGTCCAGTCCTCTGCTCTGCTACTCTCCAGCTGAGTGGGCTTCGCAGGACACATCGCTCTCTGAGGTGGGTCTCTAGCGCGGGCTGCTGGGTTAAAACAAGCGATGGAATCTGGCAAAGACTTTGGAAGCAGTCAAGAGCTTTCATTGGTAGCATTACTCTGGTGTGTTTGAGGCCCAGAGAGGGAAAGAGCCTCACTCAAGGTCACACAGCCAGCATGTGCTGACGCCAGGTCCCACGGGTACAGCTTAAAGCCTACCGCTGAGCTTCGGGCCCACCCAGCCTCAGTGAGAGCGCCATCTGCCTGGAGGCTGGGCAGGGGTGGAGGAGGGAGAGCATTCAGCCTCAGGCCCAGTGCCAGGGTGGGGTGGGCGGAGCCCCCAGCGGGAGCCCTGAGTGGGGCCAGGCAGCCGGGCCTGGGGGAGCCAACTGGCGCCCGCTGGGTGGTGGCATACTTGTTCCCCATGCGCGTGACAGTCTATTTTTTATCAGCGCCCTCCCCCAACTCCATGTACCCTCCCAAAGGGCCCCGTATCAGGAATCATGTCCTGGCTGAGACCAGGGCCACCTTGGGTAGAGGGGGAGTGTCCCCAAGTCCCATTGCCTCATGGAGCCCACAAGTACTAAGCATCCCAGAAGGCAGGGCAGGAAGGCTGGGGAGAAAAAGCACCTCCTACCTGTGTGACTTTGGGCTGGTCCCTGGACTCTCTGACCTCAGTTTCCCCCATCTGTACAGTGAGGGGAGGCATGCCAGACACCACAGGAGTTCATTACAACTCAAGCTCTTGGGATCCACTCAAGCTCTATGACACTAATGACACCCACTTGCCAGGCCCTGGCAGAGCCTCCCTGCCCACAGCCCTCCCAGGGTACACTTGATCCTCCCTGACCTACTCCCAGGGGAGGGGGGTGGGGAGAAAAAAGGCTGAGCTGACTCAGGGGCCAACCTCAGAACCCCAGACTCCAGACCTCAGGTTCCTCTTTCCAAGACCTGAGGGACAGAGGTGAAGAGGATCAAAGAGGAATGCTGTGTGTTCTTAAGCAGGTGGCCCGGCCTCTCTGAGCTTCTGGCACACCATCTAAAGTAGAAGAGATTGTGCAGAAGTTAAGCTCACAGGCTCTGGAGCCAAACTGCCTGGATTTGAATCTGGCCACTTACCAGCTGTGTGACCTTGGGAAGCTCACTTAACCTCTCTGTGCCTGAGTTTCCCATCTTTAAAATGTTGATAATAACAGCACTTACTTCATGGAGTTGTTGACATGTAAAGAACTTAGGATACCCTTGGCACATAGTAAGTAACCATAAATATTAACTTTTTTTCAAGAACTGTGATTTTTATCTCTCGAACACTCTTAGTCTCCAAGAGATTTTATTCCAGAAGATTAGATGTGTGAGTCTCAGGTCAGCCTACCCTCTTGTCTGTGGGGCTCCTCTAGCCTGCCCCTTCCTAGCTGGCCCCAAGTTTTTGGTGTCCACTGAGATCTTTCACTCCCGTGATCCTCTCACATCCTTCCTACCCCATTTCATCGCAGCTCAGAACCGAAGCCTGAGCCCCAGAGGAAACGAATGATTTGTCCCAGACCACCAGCCAGTTAGCTAAGACTGGAGGTTCAGGTATTTTTTTCCTGAAGTGTGGTCCAGGCTCTTTCCCACTGCGCTGTGCCCATCCTCCCGCCATCAAAACCTGTTCCTGGCCAAACATCAAAAAGCTCAAGATGTGAGTCTTGAGCTAGGGTCCATCTCCTCAAAGCCTTGCTATTTTAACAGATCAAAACACGACAATACTATTTAAGAAGAGTTATCTTTTTTAGCATTTATCATCATTTAATTTCAAAACAACAGTAAAGATTGGGTTTATTATTATTTCTGCTTATAGATGAGGAAACGCAAGCCCAGAGAGGTTATATAATATGCTTCAGATCTCCCAGCTAGCCAGGAGGAGGACCCAGGGGTCCAGCCACAGAATCTACAGGTTAGCCACGCAGGAAGCTGGTCACACAGGAGTAGACTGAACTTTGCTTCACCTGCAGTGGGCCTGGGAGGCTGAGCAGGGGAGTAGAGGGTTGCCACAGTCCTATACTATACTGCCTCATCAAGTGGAAAAGATGAAGCTAGGATGGTGGAATTTCAGGCAGTGGCCAGTTGGTAAAGATTTCATTCTGGAGAGAGAGGGCTTTTGTAAGTCTCTGGAATTACAGGGCCTGGAGGCTGTCCCCACATTGATTCCTCCTCTGGCCACATTAGGTAGCGAATGAGCCCCAGTGTCCAGGGACAGTTCACAAAGGACTATGAGCTCACACATACATGCAGGCCTAACTCAGCAGAGCCCAGCCACTCCTCTGAGCAGATCACAGGCCTGGGGCTCCTTTGGGTCCGCAGCCTGAAGCCACAAGGGATGAAGGCATTTTCATAACCTACAGCCAATGGCCACCCCCCACCTGTACCCCCACCCCAGCTCCTAGTTTAAACCATTTATTGTCCTTTGAAACACCCTTCCTCCCAACCAAATCCCTCCCATTCTTCTAGACCCAGGTCCTGGACATGCCTCCTCCATGAAGCCAGCCATGACCACTCTTCCAAATAATATTCAGGTCTTCACTCCAATGGAGTAAGAGAGGCCTTCCCTAACCACCAACGCAAAGTATCCCCTCCAAATTGTTCTCCGTCTTAGCAGCATGGCACACACACACACACACACACACACACATATGTAATCTATCTGAAAATATCTTGTGTTTTTCTTTGCCATCCTTTTTCTTGTCTATTTCGCCAATCAAAATGCAAGCTCCTTGAGGACAGGGACCCATCTGTCTTGTTCATTATTGTAACCCTAGTGCCTAAGGACCCACCTCATCCTGTAGCTAGCCAGGGGCACTGAGGTCCATAAAGAGCAAGGGATTCACCCAAGGTCACACAACAAGCAAGCAGCAGAGATCAGCTTAATACCCAGGTCCCTGCCCTGCAGCCCAGGGCCCTTGGCCATCCTCACCCCCACCCCCGTTGACCCTCTGCTGGCCAAGCTTGTCCCTGCCTCCACACAACAGTGGGGGCCAGAGCCTACAAATCCTCCACAATGGAGGCGCCCTTCCACTTCCCTGGGGGCCTGCAGTGCCCCAAGCTGGGCAGCCCTGCCTGCTTCCCGGCCTCGGTCCCTCCCTTCCTGGCATCAGCAGCTCTGATGAGCTCATGTCTGGAAGCCTGGGAGCTGCCCTGAAGGAAAAGGTGCCTCCCAGGCCAGGCCCATGGGACAGCAGCGTGGCAGGTGAAGGGACTTCTAGGCTCAGGGTGACATGTGTCAACCATGGAGATAGGGCACGACCGGGGGAAAAGGACACATACAGAGTATTCCTCCTGTGCTTCTCCCATCTCTCCAGATGCTCCTCTGTCACTCAGCCCCCTCCCTTATCAAGGAGCTGCTCTGTCCTAAGGAGGGGGGCTCTGCTGCCTTCTACTCACAGAACTACCCTGGGCAGAGTTCATCCCCTCCCCAGCCTCAGTCTCCCTGACTCTAGAATGGGGAGACTAGATAAAATGCTGACCGAAGAAGCTGGGGATCAGCTAGGGAGCGGGCACCTGAATGCCAGAGGGTTTTGTCCTTTTTTTGACCTTAGGGGAAGGGCAACAGCCAACAAGAGAGGGAAGGGGTTAAAGGTCTTATTTTAACCCTAAGTGCTGATTCCAACCACAGCTTAATTTAGGTGCTAGCTTGGGAGATGGGGGGAGCTAGCCCACGGCTTGCAAAGTGGGGGCCACCCTGAAAAAAGTGGGAGCTGGGGCAGCACGGCAGCAAAAACCTTGCCTTTCGGAAGTTCTCTGAATATCAAACTAGAGTGATTCTAGTCCATTCCCCTTGTTGTACAGATGGGGAAAATGAGGACCAGAGAGGAGGAAGAGCCAAACCAAGATCTCACATAGAGACAGAAGGAGGGGACTCCACTCCAAACGGTATTTTCAACTCCCTCAAGGAGCCCCATCCCACTGTCTGAGGTAGTACCGAGGTTTGTTTGTGGCTCTGCCCCCCAGCACAGGATGGGGTGGGGGGCAGGCATGGGGGTGGTGACAGGCTGGTGGGCACCAGCAAGACTTCCAGTCTCTTACCCCAGCATACCCTAGTCCCTCTTATCAGCATCTGCTCTCATCCTAGGCCTTGCAACATGACAGGGGCGGGGCACCCTCAGACTGCCCCTTCACCCACCGGGTCCCTGCTGTCTCCAATGCAGTTGTCCCCTCGGGGGTCACTCTGCCCACTCTCTCACTGGGAGCCAGCAAGGACAGGGCTTGTGTCCAGATCACACAGCAAGTTGGTTTATTCCAGTGTCACTTGTCACTCAGGATAGGGTGGGGAGTGGGGTCTCTGGTGCTTCCCTGCTCAATCTTGTTCCTTGTAGACAACCGAGACCGGGAACTCAGGGGGTCCCTGTCACAAACCTGAGTAAGCCCATAAGTTGGGGGTGGCGGTAGGGAGAAAGGGAGACCCTTGCCCCAGAGTCCTCAGGGAGGTCTTGTCAGGGGCTGCTTGGAGCCCCTGATTCCTCAGTGTAGGGCTTCGGAAGGAGCCCCACCCTCCCCTCACTTCCCCTCCATGGCTCTCACCTTGCAAACGGGGTAGCGGTCGGGGTGTTGTGCGACTCTGCTGTAGAGCCCTTAAGACAGTTCCTCCTCTGCCCCTAGGCGCTCAGGAAGGGCCTCGATTTCCCCAGGGGGCTCGGCCGGTGCTCCCCGCGGTCGGAAGGTCCCGCGTCCCGCATGCCTCGCCCTCCCCGCCAGAGCCCGGCGCGGCCGCCCCGCCCGCGGGAAGGGGGACGCGAGGCCAGCACACGCCGTTCTGCTACCCCACCGGCGCCCATGTTGGTCAACCTGGAGCGAGCCCAGCCCGCCTTTCCCGGAGCCGGCTAGGGGCCCGCAGACCCCTCCGGCGGGTGCCCACCCGTCAGCCCGGGCTGCCCGGGCCCCCCGAGGCTCTCGCCGGTTGGGGATCGAGGGCCGGACCCCCCCGCCCAGCCCCGGGAAGTAGCTTCCTCGCGTCGGGGCGTCCTCCCGCTCCGGGGCTGCTCGAGAGATTCCAGATTTCTCCAGCACTTCCCCCCGCCCCCCCCCCGCCACCGTACAGACGGGGAAACTGAGGTCCACAGTGTAGCAGCGACTCGGCCAAGGTCACCCTGTGCGCGGGGACCGGAGCCCAGATGTGCCACCTCCACCTGGGCGGCGCGGGGAACAGCACAGGTGGGAAGGGGCGAGGCTCGCCGGGCGCCGGCACCCCTGCCTCGCCAGCGCCCCTCACTCACCTCCTGCCGCCGCTCTAGGTGCCCGAGCTCACCGGCGCCGCCGCCTCCGCGCACCTGGCCGCGTCCGTCAGTGCGCCCCGCCCCGAGACCCCCGCTGTCCCCGCTCCGCCCCGGGCGCCCCCTCCGCGTCGTCGCCGCCGCCGCCGCCGCCGCCGCCACCACCTCCTAGCGGGCTGCTCGGGGACCTGGAGCCGGGAGCCGGGAGGGCTGGGCGGGCGGGAGGGCCAGCCGCGCTCCTGCCGCCCGCTCCCCGGGGCCCTAGCGCCGCCCCGCCCGCCGCCCCGCCCAGCCCCCCCTCCCCCCACCCCCCGAGGGGCGACTCCCTTCCCCGCGGGCTCGGTCCGGGGATCCCGGCGGTCCCCCTTTTCTCCCGCTTTCCTCCCTTGTGCCGCACTCTGCTACCTCGTTGTGCCTGTCTGTTTCTTCCTCCTTTTTTGTATCTCCAGGTCAGTCCCTAAAATCCTCTGCTTTCATTTCACCCAGTTCTTCCTGTCTCCCCATCTTTTCTCAATTCCCACGAACCACCCCTGTCTTAAATGTGTCTTTGTGATTCTGTCCCCAGAACTGATACCACCCCCACCTCCCCAGCCCCTTTCCTTTCAAACCCAGATGCGTTACCCTTCAGGCCCATCTTCCCTCCCCCTTCTCAGCCCTGATGACTAGCATAACTGTCTACCTTGACAGGACTCAGACAAATGGGGACGGACGAAGCTTGCCACCTCCCCGCTGGCCTGGAGCCATCCCCGGACTTAACGGGTGGTTCAGGAGCAGCCAGGGCAGGGAGGATGTGTGGCTCCTGGGTTTCAGTTCCCCATCTTTTCATTGAACTAAATGCCATTCAGATTGGGCTAGCAGAGCCCCATGGCAGTGGTCAGTGTGCCTCAGAGTCAAGTGGGGATGCTGGTACCAGTTGAGATGCCCACATTCTAGCACACCCTTCCAGTGGTGAGGAGCCAGTGGGCTTGGAAACAGTACTGATAACAAGCACTTTCACACTCCCACCAATTTTGAAACAAAACTACACTTGGAAAAGCGTTGGCCTGGGTTTTCACCAAAGTTTCCCTGGGTTCCAAGTACCCCACCCCTTCAACCAGGGTGAAGGGTGGTTCCACTTTCATATCAAGCTCCGGTGTTTAGATTTCTGCTAGAGGAAGCTAGAAGTGTGCGGATGTGAGCCCACCCCAGCAGAGGGCCTGTGAAACCCAGAACTGCAGGTGGCCTGTGTTTGGGCATCCCCTGTCCCCAGCGGGTGGGCTCAGTGTGCAGGAGGTCAGGTGACAGGGGGGCAAACCCTCCCTGGCTGCTCCCATCCCTCTGGTGGGCCTCAGGGTCTGCAGAGAATTCCTCTGGCCCTGTGCAAATCTTGCGCTGGGGCTGTCACAAGTGGAGGTGGGACACATGGAGGGGGTCCTGGGGATTGGCACCAGGTAAGCTACTGCCTGCCTGATGAGTACATGTGCTAGAAAAGTGGCTATAGCCCAGCCTGTGGGGAACCAGGAAACAAACTGTGTGGGTGAGAGAGAGCGAGGGAGGGAGGAGAGAAGCTAGAATTACTGTGTGGGTGGGTATGAAAGAGAAAGAGATGAGGAAGAAGGAGGACAGAAAGTGGTTCAGTCTCTACGTAGGTGTTGTGACAGTGGGTGTGCAAGAGTGGATATGCCTGTAGGAGAGAATGTGTGTGTGCAGGAGAGATTTTAAAGTGTAGTTATGTGAGCAAAAGAAAATGGAGAAAAGAACATGCTTTTAACCTGTATGTAAGGAAGGGAATATGTGTGCTTGGATGTTTCCAGGTGGGACTGTAGCTCTCTGTGCAGATCTGATACATGTGTCCACATGTGAAAGGTAGGCACACCCGAGTGAGGGGTGTGTGTGTGTGTGTGTGTGTGTGTGTGTGTGTGTGGAGGGGTGTACTGGTGTATGCCCCATGCATGGATAGGTAGGTGTCTGAGGGCATGCATATGTGTGCACGTGTGTGCAGATGTGTGATTATATACATGTGTGTATTTGCATAAGAACATGGCGTGGAGATACCATGTGCATATATGCACCCATCTGGGGGGTGTGACCATGTGTGAGTGCATATGTGAGTTACATGTGAGCCTGTGCGTCTTGCTCCCACACCGTTGCCCTCCTATGCTGGTCCCTGTGGAGTGTGGAAGTGAGAGGGGGCGTGGATGGCATCCTGCCCAGCCTCCTGCTCTGTCTACCTTCTCTCCCACAGGCCTAAAGAGGAGGGGTCTTGTCTTTGGCCCAGTGACCGCTGTCAGCTCCTATAACGGCCAGGGGTTCCTCTACCTCAACAGTATAGACACGGCCAGGGGCAGGGTGCATCTGACAAGCCAGATTCACACCCTCATCCCTTCCTTAGGGACTCAGAGCTTGTCCATTGAGTTGGAAAGGCCTCCAAGGGCTTAGATACCCTGGGCCCCCAATAGCAAATGGCCTGGGGAGGAGGGAAGGTAGCTCTCCCCAAACCACAGATGCAGGAGGGGCTGGATCAGTAGTGGGTCCCAGGTCTCCCGAAGTGTATGGGGGGGGGTGAAATATGGCTTGGCAGAATCCCCCACCATCCTCCAGAGCTTGAACAACCTTTTTCCAGCCCTAGGTGGGTGGAAGAACACAGCCTGCTGCCTCGTTTCCATGGTGACAAGGCAGCACAGAAGGTAGTTGAAAGCATGAGCCCAGACCTCCTGGGGTTCAAATCTCTGCTCCTCCACCC
This sequence comes from Callorhinus ursinus, assembly GCF_003265705.2. NCBI lineage: Eukaryota > Metazoa > Chordata > Mammalia > Carnivora > Otariidae > Callorhinus > Callorhinus ursinus. The sequence continues at coordinate 51,059,075 of NW_027397065.1, forward strand.
ACAGGCCTTAGACTGTGACAAGTCACTTAAACTCATTGTGCCTTAGTTTCCTCATCTGTGAAGCAGAGATAAGGAAAGTATGAACTTCATAGGGTTGTTCAGAGGATGAAATGAAGTAACCCATACAAAACAATTAGGACCGTGTGTGGCAGCTGTACCGGGGGGGCAAAAGCCCTGGGTTCCAGCTCTAGCTTTGTACCAACGGACTGTGTGACCTTGGACAGGCTGCTTGCCATCTCTGAGCTTCAGAGTCTCCACAAGATTATCTCCACAATAATCTCACCAGCCCTGCTGGTTATGAGCAGCTGAGGAGACTTTGTGGTAAGGACAGTGGCAGTAGCTCTGGGCTCTCTTGGTGAGCTGTGGACCAACTATTGCTGGTGGAGGTCCAATCATGAGCCCTACCCGACACTTTCCTGCCCATGTATATTCTCTCCTGATGGCAGGAAACTTGAGCTGCGGGCCGCTGCCTACCTCATCTCTCTGCACCCTTTGCCCCTCCAGCCTGCCGAGGACGACGCTCTGCCCTGCTCAGCTGGTACTCAGATGGTGGGTGCCCAAGGCAGAAGATGCCATGACCCATCCTTAAAACTGCCAGGGGGCACTCAAGAGAGGCAGGTATAATTGCGGAAGGACGGGTGTAATTGTCTGAAGATGCTTATAATCCTTTGGCGGTACAGGGAGGAAAACTTTAAAAGGAAGCCCTAATCCACTAATAACCTGGCAGCTCCACCGGCCTCTTCCCTCCGGATCTCCAGGCAGAGAGAAGGGACTCTGGCTGCTCCCTTTCCCGAGGGAGCAGAAAGGCCAGAGTGGGCTCTGACCCAAGACCACCCAGATTTCAACTCTCCTGCAAGACCCAGCTTCCTTCCTGCCTCCACCTCTAAGAAGACTTCCCTGAGACATTCGTCCTAAGGTCACTCCTGCCCCCTCCATCCTTAGAAATGTTCAGGACAGAACTGGAGGCCATTTGGCTGGACATTAAAGGAATAAATGAACCAGACTATGAGGAAGAAAAGCATGACCGTAGTCTCAGCTCCCACACTGACTATGTGACTTTGGGCAAGGGACTTAGGTGTCTGAGCCTCAGCTGTGTCACCTATAAAATGGGGAGATTAATACCTGCCTTGGAAGGCCATAGAGTGCGATGGACGAGAATGGGATACTACAAAATGACCTAGCTCCGTGTAAGGAGCCAACAGAATTCATTAACGGTGGCCCCTTTCCTGCCTTCGCTCATGGTTTCTTCCACCTCAGGAGGTCACAGACGACACTGTCCCCTTGTAACTCCAGAATACGGTGGTGGCTAAGAACAAAGTCCCGGATTCCAAAAACCATGGTTGAATCATGGCATAGCGGCTTACTAGTCAGGAGTCTTAGACAAGTCACCTATGTTCTTGGAGCCTCAATCTTCTCATCCGTGTAACGGAGATAATCGTAGTATGTCCCTCATGGAGATCGTTATGAGGTTAAGTGAAATGATATAGGTAAAGCTCTTAGCACAGTGGGCTTGGCACATAAGGGCTTCCTTAACAAATAATGGCTTTCATACTATTGAGTTGGTGATGATCATTTTAATTATTATTAATGTCCATCACGTGATCACTCTAAAATTTCCAAAACACTAACCCAATCTAAGATCACTGCAACCTCACAATAGCTCTGGGAGGTAGAGAGGGCTCCTATTTTAATTTCATTTTCATGAATGAGGAAACTGAAGCTCACCAAGGGAAAGCAGTTTGCTGGGGTTTGGCCGGTTGGTATCAGGTCCAGAACCAGCACCATGGCTCCTGACCCTCAGCCAGGGTCTATGAGAGGGAAGGGAGCAGGTCCTGGGGCTTGCAGGCTCTTGGCGACCTGAGTTTGGGCTGACTCTGGTATGAGGGCCCATCTCCAAGTTCAAGGCTGCTGGGCCCTCCTGGGTCCTCCTTCTTCTTGCCCTTGATGCATTGAAGGCATCTGCTGGAGATCCTGCCCAGCTCCCTGTGTGACCCAAGCGTGGGGGAGTAGGGCGGGGGGGGGGCGATGCTGGCCATGGGGGTTGGTCAGAGCCTGGCGAGAATTATTTCAGAAAGGAGAGTGGGCGGGACGGCCGGTGGGATGTCAGCCAGGGCAGCAGCCTTGCCTGCAGAGAAACGAGGTGTTCCTCCAGTTTCCTGACACATTAGCCCTCCCAGGCCTGTGTCCCCCGCATGCCCTGTGCCCCCAGCATCTGCTGGTGGCAGCTCCTGCCTCAGTAAGCATGGCTGGGCTCACGTCCTCCCCATCTGGACCCACTTGTGTGTTTCCATGGGCCCAGGCAATGAAGGTAGGTGATCCAGTGTGGGTTTCCCTGTCCTGCCCTGCTCTGCTGTCTCCTGAGCCTGTGGGGAAATGATCTCCCTCCCTCCTTTCCTTCCTCCCTCCCTTCCTTCTTTCTGTCCCCCTCCCTAACTCCCTCCCTTCCATCCTTCTTTCCTTCCTTCCTTCCTTCCTTCCTTCCTTCCTTCCTTCCTTCCTTCCTCCTTCCTTGCTTCCTTCCTTCCTTCCTTCCTTCCTTCCTTCCTTCCTTCCTTCCTTCCAGGTAGTGCACCCTGAACTCTTCCTTATACACTGTCCTTGGGTCCTCGCTGCAGCCCAGGTGACATAGATCCTGCCTCTGTCGTCTCTAATAGATGGGAAACGGGGGCCTGGGGGAGGAATGTGGCCCAGCTCAGCCACCAACAGGCCGAGAGACCTGGAGCAGTCTCTTGCTCACTCTGGGCCTCAGTTTTTCCACCTGCAAAATCAGGAGGTCAGATTGGATCCGAGGCTTTAGCTTGTACCTCAAGAACTCCACGAGGGCAGCAAGCTCATCTGCTTTGCCCAGTGCTGTGTCTCCAGCACCCTCGAGCAGTCGGTGTACAATACGTTCAGTGAGGCAGTACTGCCCCGTCATTGCCTGGAATCCAAGGCCATTTGTTGCCACAAATGATTAAGGGCAGACAAGAGAGAGAGATGGACTTCTGTTTAGCCGAGCGTGATCACAGGGCTTTCTCTCGCGGACTTGTCACGTGCCCTCTTTGGCAGAGAAAAGAGTGGGCATAGATGCTGCACAGCTGGATCTGTACGAAACTCCCAGCCCCCTGCCTCTCTCCCCACAGCTGTTAATTGGGGCGTGGCCATGGGACTGTGAGGCACTGTTATGTATCATGGGAAAGTATGGCCAGGAGACCTGTGGGGTCCCGGGTGGGCTCTGGCAGTCCAGGAGGAAAGGGGTGTGAGCTTACCTGGTTTCTGGGCAACCCTGGGCCCAGGGCTGGGGCTGGAGCTGGAGCGGGCTGTCATCACCTGCTGAGCCTTCCCCACGTCGTCCCAGTCCTGGCTGGCACTGTTATCATGCTGGGGCCCCCCTCGTGCTTCCCTGGAGCAGCTGGGTGGCTGGACGGCCAGGGCATTGGGCAGCTCTGGTGCCCCTTGGGTGGCTCTGCAAGCTGAGTTGTCCCCATTCCTGTCCTCCTCCAAGTTCACGAGCCCTGCCTCTCCCTGCAGGCCCTCCTCGCTGCTGCTCTCCTCAGCCTCCAAGGCCAGACACCTGTAGCTCCCATCAGGGATCCGGAAGGTGCAAGGGGTAGGCCTGTCTTCGCTGAGTCCACGGGGTGGAGGTGGGAGGTGCGGACCCAGCATGATGCTGCCTCTCCTTAGTGAGGCGGAGAAGCTGGGGCCAGGCCAGCCACCTGTGTGAACACCGGTCTTCGCTCCTCTTGGGGACTCCTCTCTGGCTCTCTGCAGCTTTGTCTGCTCCTCAGCCAAGTCCCAGAGCTGGGGCAAGGTCCAACCGTGGGGCCCTCCTGGGCTGGGTGGGGTGGTAGGCCCCCAAACCTTCCTCTCAACCTGTGTCTGGTCTGTGAGGCCCTCCTTCAAGATGATCTACCTGCCCAGGGAGAAAAGAAAGAGCAACATGAGACAGTCTGCTGGGTGTTCTGGGCTGAATGTCTGAGACCTGCCCACCTTGAGGGGGCCCTGAGAACTGGCTGGGGCTTGGGGTACAGGTCTCACACACCCATGGAAAAGTCCCAAACTTCAGTCATTCAACATCCCAAATTTTCACTATATCTTTATGCCACCTGACACCTTATTTGCTTAATATTTTTCCATAAATCAACTTTAAATAACTTACTTCTATTACTTCAGATTTATCTTAAGCAATAATTGCAGGAAAACCACAAGTATGTTGTGCTAAGTAATTTCCCTCCTAATACACATTAAATAAATATCTAGTTATTTAAAAATACTTAACCGCCTAGAAAGAATTCCCTCACATGCCTGCAAAGGTACATACACCACAGGAATCACAGGAACGATGGGGCGGAGGACGCAAGGCTGGGGCCAGGGACCCCCGAGGAGGCTGTGCACCAAGGGGGACGGCGGCAGCAGTGTGCTTTTGTGCCCGGGCTTTGAGCTAGACCTGGAGCCCTGCCACCTGTGGAGCTGGCAGCAAGTCACATGGCCTCTCTGAACCTCAGCTTGCCCATCTTTAAAATAGGAACTCTAATATTTCCAATGTAGTGTTGCGTGGAGAATTAAGTGAGAAAATGCATGCCGAGGACTCAGTATGGTTTCTGAGATGTAATTTAATACATGTTGGCTATTCTTTTATTACACAAAAATGTCTTGAGCTTTTGTTGATGGCAGACACCATACAAGCTAGTGGGAATACAATGGGGATATGGAAGATGCGGTACTCTAGCTTCATGAAGCCTTAAAATCCGGTGGGGGGAGCTGTGAATGAGAACAAGAACCATAATAATAACAGTACGATTATTTATAAATGTTAACAAAGATGATGATTTCGGAGAGAGGGGACGAGGAGGCTTCTCATAGGGTATGCGGGATACGGGGAGGGGATGCGTGGGAGAGGAACTTGGGTGGGAGAACTGGCTGGGCTGGGAGGCAGATGGAGAGTGGGTGCGGAGGAAGAGGGAGGAGTCTAGGCTGCAGGTTTGTCTCTCTGGTGACAGGGTGATTTTGTTAATAGAGATCAGGAGTACATGGGAAGGAGCAGGTGTCCAGAGGAGCAGGGAGATGAGTTTGATTTGGCTTCCAAGGGAGATGAGTGTGGTCAGCTCCACGTAGGGGCCTGGAGAGCAGGGGAGAGCTCCAGGCTGGAGACAAAGCCTTGAAAATTATTTGTGGAGGCACAGGGCGGAGGTAGACAAGATGCCCCAGGATGGGCAGCTAGAGCTTAAAACAGGGCCGGTGGCTATGTACCCTGGGAGGGAACCCTGGGATTTATAGATCTTGGTTAACAGATTCCACCACCGCTTAGCTATATAACTCTGGCAAGTATGCACTCTCTGAATCTCATCCTATTGGGAAATGCGGAGAGAAGAACCACCCCCCCCACACACACACATACTGGCTGGCCATGAATACTAAGAATCCTGAGATGTGATGAAAGTCTGGGGACACTAGTGACCTCAGGGCTTACACTGACCTCGCCTGCTGTGGTACTTGACCTGGAGGTCACTCCTCTGCCCTCCAGGTGGGGTCAGGCCCCCCCCACCCCCTACCCCAGCAGGCTGGGCCAAGGCCTCGGCCTCTGGAGAGCTGTGCCAGGAGACTGTGGTAGGCAAGGGGAAAGATAAGTGCATTACCAGGCCCTCGGGCAAATCAGCGCCAACCAGGGAAAGGCAAACAAGCGTCAGAATCAGAAGGGTAACAGGCACCTGTTACGGCAAACTCGGTGGCAGTGAAATGAGCACAAAGAAGCCAACCTTCTGCCCAGAGAAGAATTGAACACCTGTTCCACACTGGGTTATTCACTGAGGTTGTTGAAATAAATCATCACGACAACACTTCAAGACAGGTACTGCTGTTATCCCATTTCCGAAGTGAGGAAACTGAGGCTCAGACAGGCGAAGTGGCTTGTGCCTAAGTCACACAGCTAGTAAGCGGCAGGGCTCCATCTCAACCCAGCTTTGACACCTTGACCATGAGGGTGGACACAGAGACATGGAAGGGATAACTCTAGCACCTCTCTCCTCTCTGTGCCTTTTCTCACTCTGCAGCTGCTGCCAGGTTTCCACACTTAGAGTGTCACAGAGTGACACTGAATCTCATGAAGAGCCAGTAGAATTCTGAAAAGACCTAACTGGCCATGGGACCTTGGGGCAGGTGCCTTCTGTATCCCTGAGTCCGTTTGCCTCGATGCACAATGGCCGGGGTTGAGCCGGATGATGCCAGAGGGTCCATCCAACCCTGGCATTGCAGGATGCCATGATTCTAAGCCCTTTGAGCCCCGCTCCCCACCACCCACCCACACCATTACAGAGCCAGATGGCAACAGGCAGGAGTGGGCGTGGGGGGCAGGGCTCCCTCTGACGCCCCACAGGGGCCTCGCCTTGCTCTATCTCTGCTTCCGTTTTGCTGTATTTGACGGTGGCCACGGTTTCCAGGAAAGAAGAGAGAGGCGGAAGAGTTAACTTTCCGCCACCCACACAAATATTTTTGGCTGGCTTTGTCTTCATGTTGCCAAGCCAGGAGGGAGGGGTTGGCAGGAGCACTCCAATGCAAGTCTCCCTCCCGAGGAGGGAGGACTCCCAACACAGCTGGGGGGCCTGGGCAGGCCCCTTGCAGCCTGAGCGCTGGAACACCCACTGAGCTCAGGAGCCCAGGGCAGGGGCAGGGTGGTCAGGACCCACAGCAGGAATGGCAGCTTCCCCTTACTGAGCATCCTCTAGTGCACGGCCAAGCCTTTTACCGAACACTCCTGGGCGGCAGGTGTGTGGGTGCCGCCTACAGATGAGGAAACTGAGGCAAGCAGAGATAAATTCCAAATCCAAAGGCACACCAGTGCTGAGTGGTAGAGCAGGACTTGAGTCCAGCTGCTGGGCTCTGGGCTCTTACCCTCTGCTCTCAGTGGCTGCAGACTAACTCCGGGAACCCCCACAGGGGGCCTGCCTGTGTGGGCACAACTCCAAGGTGGGCAGGAGAGAGCCTGCTCCAACCTCAGCAGAAATAGGAGGGGGTCCTCTAATTCTGGCTCCCCCAGATCCACATCCTCCATCAGGCCGCAGGCTCCAGGGGTACAGAGCCTTGGCAGGCAGGGCTGACACAAAAGGCACAAACCTGTTGTTCTTTTCTCAGAGAAGGCAACTCTGAGCCCAGAGCCAGGGAGGACTCGCCCAGGTTATCCAGCAAGTCAGATGCAAGCTTGGCACTAGGACCCAGGCGCCTAGGCACCTGCCTCCTGCTAAGCCCTGCTCCACCCTGTGGGGTCAGCTTTCCCTCCTCCCTCTCCTGACCTCCCCCAGTCCAAACAGGGTACCCAGCTGAGCTGAGAGTCAGATGCTCTATACTCCCTGTCCATACAGTCAGAGGGCTTGCCCAGATCTCCCGAGGGTGGGCCCAGGGAACATGGCCTTGGGAGCCTCATGTTCCTCCTGCTGTTCGCTATGTGGTGGGGGAGACACTGGCTTTGGAATCAGATCTGGGTTCAAATTCTGACCCTACCATTTAGTGGCTGCCTGACGCTGGGCAAGTCTCTTCATATTCCTGAGCTTCAGCTTCCCCAGCTGCAAAATGGGTTAAAATAGGACGTACTTTAAAGGGTTGATGTAGGGATTCATTGAAAAACAGAGACTCATTCCTTCACTCCGAAGGGAATGAGGGAGCATTATTGTATGCGGCTCAGCTGCTGGGCTCTGGGGATGAATGTATAGCCAGATGAGTATGCAGCACAGTCTGGCTTCCCCGGATTCCCCATCCCCAGTTCCCACAGCCTGCTCTGTGGCTGCAGGGGAAGGTAGAGGGAGTGAGGGGTGGTGAGGGTCAGGCTTAAGAAGGTGCATTGCAGGGGGTCAGGGCATGGGGTGCCAGTTTTGACTCTCCCACTGACTTAGTGAGTCATGTTGGGGAAAATCACAGGATCTGATTCTACAGTGGGGAGATGGAAGTAGGCAGAGAGGGGAGAAGCAGCCCAGAAAGACTAGACTCTCATTCCTCTGAAGGCCCTTTTGCCCCAGAGGTCTCCGTACCTAGCCTCCCCACCTGCAGTCCCTTCCTGTCTCCACCCTCTACAGGGTCTAGTCCATTCTTCTGAAGTGCAGCTTTGAATGTGTTGCTCACTTGCTCAAGGACCCTCATGGCTCCCCATTGCTCACAGAATTAAAAAAAAAAACAGTTGTAAACAAAGGGAAATGCAGATTCAAAGGCAGATCTCATGATTCTTGGCTAAGGGGAAGGAAGGAGGGCTTCCTGGGGATGATGACGCTTCAGTTGGATTTGAAGGACCTTGACCGGAAGTGCTTGGCATTCTGATGGATGGAAGGTACTCTGTCCATTAAGGCCAGTGAAGGCAAGAAGGCGGGACCATTTGGGGATGAATCTGGAGAAACATGATGGCCTGGATAGGCTGAGGTTACACTTGTGGCAGGGCAGAGGGAGGTAAGGCTGAAAGACAAAATCGCGACAGGCTGTGGTTTCCTAGATTCTCTCTCCTCCTGGCTTGAGAAGAGATGCAGAGGGCAGCCCGATAGGACAAGGGGAGCCACTGCAAGGCCCAATTCTTGGGGGTGGGGCTGGGAGGAGAAGGTGGGAGGCTGAAACGAGGGCTGGCTTGCAGGGATCCCTGCCAGAGGAACATTTTGGAGGAATTTCCTCAACACCTGGCACAGAGCCAGGCACGTAATAACAATAACAATGATAATAGCTGATGTTTATGAAGTGTTTACTATGTCAGGTGCTGTTCCAGACACTTAGTGTGCAGTAACTCATTTGATCCTCATCACAACCCTCTAAGGAAGGTGCTATTATTATCCCACTCTACAGATAGGGAGGTCGGGCTTGTGTGACTCGCCAAGCTCACACAGCTTAAAGTAAGTGGCTGAGTTTATATCCTGACGGTCTAGCTCCAAATAGCACTCATCCATAAGGCTGCACTGCCTAATAGTGTAACTAGTTACTGAATGAATGAATGAATGAATGAGTAGGAAGGATGGGAGGAGGGAAGGTTGGAAGGGAAAGAGGGAGGAGATTATCTCCAACACCTGGTACACTGCCTGGCACATAGTAGTTACTCAATAAATATTTATCAGGTACAGTAATGAGTGCAGGGTGACCGAGGCATTAACTGTATACATAGCCTAGGGGCAAAAATGGAGTTCACGATTATCTTGCTATATGTTCTCAGAAGAGTCACTTTCTTACAGTGGGCCTCCGTTTCTCCAGCTGAAAAAGGCCTTGGGCAAAATGGTTGGTGGGGGTAGAAGCTGCCAAGATTGAAACTATCCCTGATTCCTCCCTGGACTTGCCCTGTCCCGGCATTTTCCCGTGAGTGAAGTCAGTTCTAGAAGGATATGCAAGCGTGACCACACATTACTGACCCATCCCTCCAGTGCTGCAGGACAGACTGACCAATCCTGCCCTCCTTCCTTCCTGCCTCAGCCTCCAGCCATCTCTGCCCTGGCTGCCCAGCCTGCTCTGACCTCTCCTCCTTCCTCCCTACTTCTCTCATCTCCTCCATTCCCATCCACCCCCTGGGGAGGAAGGAGCCAGTGTCAGGGGGGCATCATGTGAAGCTGGGGGGAGTTCTGGAGGCGTCAGGAAACCATCCCTTGGTGAGGGGTGAAGGGCTGGGAAGAGCCCCCCAAGCTGGGCATGCTGGGTGGTCTCAGGAGAGATGAGTGTCAGCCGGACCTCAGTTCAGCCTCACAATAGCTGGGTAACCGAACCAGTCACATCATCTCAACGGATTTCAGTTGCCTTCTTGGTAGAATGGCGACTCATTCATTTGTTCCTTCATTCATTCGACACGTACTCACTAAATGCTGAATGCCCGCTATGTGCCATCGGCTATTTTAAGCACTGGTGGTACACAGTGAACAAAAAAGAAAAAGGCCCTGCCCACGTGAAGCTCACATGTTAGTTGGGGTGGATGGTTAATAAATAAATAAGAAAGCATGTCAGATGGTGATAAGTACAATGGAAAAATAATTAAGCAGGAAAGGGAAGCAGGGACTGCTGTGTATTAGGAGGACAGAGAAAACAGTGATATTAATATGAAAAACCTTGACAGATGCCATTCTGTATTTTTATGGCATATGTATTTCAAGTTCACAATTATGTTAAATTCTCATATGCAATTATAAATACATAAAATCAACATTAGGTGGCAAACTTGGGAACATAAGCCCCACAAACCTCTGAGAGATTTATTTCTTATGCTAATATTCTGATTATGCAATTGTTCATTTCATCTTCCACTACAAACAAATCTACCGTTTAGGATTGAATATTTTTATAATCCTGGATATAAAAATATGATTTTGCATATTAGCATTATCTCTTTGAAAACATTCTTTTCCAAGTTCATTAAATTGAGAGTGTCCCCTCGATGTAAAACATGAACTTGATAACAATACTGATGTCATAGAGTTGTGAAGATTAAATCAGGTAACATGTATAAGTACTTGATAAGATGCAGCTTATTGAGATCATTATTATTTCTCTTCAGGGGTGACTGGGGATATAATCATACCATTTATTGCATATAGACTATGTACTGGGCACTGAATTCATACTACTATCCCCATTTAACAGATGGGGGGAATGGAGGCCAGGAGGATGAGTCTGCCCACGGTTCCAGAGCAGGAAAACAACTAGCCAGGACTTGAGGGTGCCTGGGACCTGACCTGGCCACTTGGGGGCTCCCTGAGGGTCTGGCCTTGGCTCTGCCACGCCCTCTGTGACCTGGGCCATATCCCTCTACTCCGCGGCCTCGGTGCCTCCGAACCACACAATTGCAAGGCTGAGCTTGGGGGCTCCAAGTGGCTCTCCTGCTGTGGATTGCCCATGAATCCCAGCACCCAGGATGCTGGAGGACTCGAGCCTGTTCCAAATGGACTCGCCAAATCCAGCCTGCTCACAAAATCAGCCAAGTCCCATGCACGTCACGTCTATTTCTGCCCTGCTGGGTTTATAAATACGTGGGCCAGGGAACCAGCTTCGGCAGAACCGGAGAGACTGAAGTCATGGCTATAAATATAGGGCCAAGGCTGTCTGGGGTCAGGTGGGGGATGCTGGAGGGTCAAGGCCGGCCTGAAAAACCACACCCCAGGGGTCCTGCATGCAGTCCAGTCTCCTGGAAATGCAAGAGAAAATGGAGGCGCCAGGGGCAGGGACTTGCCCAAGGCCATATGGGCAGTGAGGGTCTGAGGTGGGCTTGGAGCACAAGGCTCCTGGCTCTGAATAGAGGCTGCTCCTCGCGCCACCTACTGTCCTTGCTCATAAGTACCCCTCACCCCGCCCTGCGGCTCTCTCCAGTTGAACAAACGCGTGATATTATGATTTAAGTTCATAAAATAAGCTTCTGCTAATCACATACTGCTTTTTATCTGTGCGATATATTGGGGTTCTCAAAAATTTCAGTTGAGAAAGAGTTCTATGACGAAAAAATCAGGAAGTGACTAACCATATCTACCTCCCCCTCAATAGGACTCCCCCACATAGCAGCATGGCCCAGCCCTGAGCTGAAGCCTGCCGTACTGACCCAACAGCCGACCCTGTGAGTGTCTTCCCAAGTCTGCACTTGATGACATAACTCTGATAGCTCAAAATTGGCCATGGTGGGAGTTGTTACGCCATAGAGATGGGCAGATGCTACAAATCAGGCAGCTTCCCCCCCCCGGCTCCCCCGCCCCACCGGAGAGCCAGTTGTTAACATTTATCAGCACACCACTGCTTATGACCATGGCTAGTGAATCCCTACTCCACCTGTTTCCTGGCTGGCTGACCTCGGGCCAGCTCTCTATCTGACCTCTGTGAGCCCCCATTTTTCCATCTGTAAAGTGGGAACCATACCACATCTACAGCATAGCTACTGTAAGGCTAAATGAGCTTGTACTCCTAAGGGTTAGCACAGTGGGTTTCCAAACCTGTCTGCATGTTAGAATCCCCGGAGGACTTTTTACACACACCAAAGCCCCGGCCATCCCCCAGGCCAATTCAGTTACAGCCTAGGGAGGTATGACCCGGGCACCAGTGTATTTGGAAATTTCCCAGGTGATTCCAACATGCAGACAGGTTTAGGAACCACTGGCTCACATTGCCTGCCTCTTGGCAAGCACTTGGCTGCTGTTCCTGTCCAGGAACCAGGAGAGAGAAGGGGGCAGTGGTGGGGGATTTTGTTTGTTTGTTTGGTCTATTTAAAGGCCCAGTCTGCCTAAAGTGTGCAGGAGTTGCTGCCTTGAGGGACCACGGAAGGAGGGTCTTTGCCCTCTCCCTTCCAGATGTGCTCTTGGACACCCCACACGCTCCAGAGCAGATGGGCACAAGCTTATACACCCTAAGGAGGCCTCACTTCATTTGGTACTCCACTGGCCAGCTGGGAGATGAACAGGCCTCAGCCAGGCCTCTCCCTCCCCTCCTAGAGAGAATCAGGCTGGCTCTTCTCAACCCACAGGCCAAGGATCCACGAAGCTTGGCTTAGCCTGGGAGACAGCGAGCTGCTGACTTGGAAGACTCAGATTAAGAATAGAGATATCAGTGCTTATGCCAAGGGCTTGGGGCCTTAGCCCAGCTTTGCCCTGGACCACCACCATTGAAAATCAGTAGTAAAAATAAGCATAATAGAGGCCAGTATGTATTGGATTCTTCCTGCGCACTAGGATATACCACATAAGCACCTTGACAGTCTAGTATAGAGCTACACTCTCCAATCCAGTGGTCACTAGCGCCCTGCACTACCAAGCCCTTGAGATGCGGTGAGTTCAGATTGAGATGTACTGTCAATGAAGGATACCACCAGATTTCGAAGATTTTGTACCCAAGGAAGAATGTAAAATGCCTAACATTGATAACTTTTTAAGGATTTATTACATGATAAAATGATGCTATTGTGGACTTCAATAAATGTATTATTAAAATAAATTCCCTGAGTTTTTTTTTTCCCACCTGTTGATTTTTACTTGTGTAGCATGGCTGCTAGAAAATTTAAAATTACATATGTACTTGCATTATTTCAACAAACAGTGCTCGCATGGAGGTCAGGAGGACCTACTCTCTAGTGCCACGGTCCTGGGCTTTGGATCCTATTCTGTACTCTGCACTTACCAGCTGGGAGACCTTGGACAAGTTATATAACAGTGCCTCAGTTTCCTTATCTGTCAAATTAGGATAATAATCATAATTACCTCTTGTGACTTTGGTGTGGATTTAGCATCCTGGCACGGACAAAGAACCCTTAAAAATCAGCAATCAGGGGACCATCTGGCACTTGGCTAAGTGATTTCCTTGGATTATCTCATGCCTCATTAGGTGCCGAGCTCCCTGTCACTGGCGGTGACCAAGCAGAGGCTGGGAAACTCCTTGGCAGGCTGCTCTAGAGGTGGTCAGAAAATTGAATGTCGGGGGCAGGGGGGAGGCACTGGATGAAATGGTCTTTGAAGGTGGCTCCCGGCACTGCTTTGTGCTGCTGTCTGAACCTTGTTTAGTGTTCTCCATTAATCCCCTTCTCCACTACATCCTTTCCTTTCCCAAATTTTCACTCAACCCAACTGATTATAATAAACACTCATAGGTGCCCCGCGGGCCAGAGTTCCACAGGACACTCTGGGGGAAAAACGAAGGTAAAGCAGAAGTTGTTCCTGCCTACAAGCAGTCCAAGTGTGGGCAGAGGGCCTGAGGCAGCAGCTTGGATATTTATAATACTAGGTGGGAGGCGACAAGGGCCATGAGCAGCTACCTAACCGCTCCAAGCCTCAATTCCTCCATCTGTAAAATGGGGCCAATGACAGAACCACCTTCTAGGACTTGTTGTGGGAGAAGCATTTGGCACCATGCCGGGCACACAGACGAGCTCAGGAAGCGTTGGTCATCATTCCGGTATGAGAGAACATACCCAGCCCCTCCGGGACCCCTCATCTTCAGCACCCCCTGTGGGAGGAGCCAAAGAGGGGAGACACTGGTGCACAGTGGCCGAATATTGGGCCTGGAAGGGAGCTAAAGCCCCCATCTGATTCTTGAATTCCCTTTCCCTAAGGGTCCCCAGCCTCGGCTCATTCACCTCCGGGGTTGGGGGCCTCATTTTCCCCAGGGGAAGTTCCTTCATTCCATCTTAAGTGCCCCTTTTCTATAGAGATGAAATCTCTCTTCTGGTAGCTCCCTCCACACCACCCCACTGATCGTAATCCCATCATCTGAGCGGGACAGAACAACTTCAGCCCTCTTTTCTATTCCTTCCTCCCTTTAACCATTCCATCCAGGAAAGAATTCTCTGACCTCTTCCCAGCCCATCCAACCCCCTCTACTGTCAGCTCAGGCTGTCAGATTCTCAGAAGGGAACTGACCCCAATATTCCCAGGAAAACCAAACCAGTACAGACGACGGCAGGACCATCACCACCTTCACTTCGGACATTCTATCATTATCAGTGCAGTCAAGCATCCATGAGCCTTTTTTTCCCTTTCTTTCAACAGCCGTTATCTCTGCTAGGTCGTATTGTCCCCATGGATCACAAAGACCTCACTTTATAACTGCTACTATCATGCCACATCCCCCACACCCTGGACCTGCGCTGTTGGCATTGTGAGTCCGATGGAGGATTCTGATCTGTGTTTTAGTTAGTTGGACCCTCTATGGAAAGGATTCTCCGTGAGTGGTTGAGTCAAGTTAAAAGAAAATAATAATCATCACCAACAAGCCCCCCTCCTGCCAGCACATACATGCACATACAGGATAAAATAAAATAATGGAAGGGAAACATGTTTTGTCAACAGTTATCCAAAGCTGTTATTAAGGAAACTCAGAACACGCTTATCCAAGCAATGGCTGGCTGGCTGAACAAGCCTGAGACGTGGGGCACCGGACACACAGGTTTAGTGGGTAGAGCTACAGTCTCAGGGGTCAGCGCAGGTGGGGGAAAGGGGGCTGTGGCAAAAGATGCCAAAGGAGGAGGCTGGAAGTGCAAAGTCTGACCCTGCCGATGTGGTAGTCTGTCCCTCCCTGACCCCCCACTTCTCCTCTCCCCTGAAGCCTTGGCTCAGCACACACAAAGACATCCAGCCCCGCTCCTTCCACTCTCTGTGACCAAGGGCAAGGCACTTCCCTTCCCTGGGCCTGAGAAAGCGGCAACCTCAGCTTGCTGCTTCACATGGCATGGGCAGTGGGGGCCCAAGTGCTGAACCAGAGCCGCAGCCTAGCGTCCCCAGAGACAGTGGAGGGGGGCCAGTGCTCAGTCAATGGGCCCCGTGCTCTGGGGGCCTGCCTCGGTTGGGGAGGGGGGTCACTGGATAAACTGCGTTACGTTGGCTGAGTTACTTTGCCTCTCTGAGTCTGTTTTCCCATATACAAACCAGGGCTAATTACAGTGCCCACCTCACTGGGCTGCTGTGAGGACTGAAACTGGTTCATATAAGTAAAGGGCTTGAAGCTCACCGGTAAGTACACGGTATGTGTTATTGTGGTTGCAGTGAAGGGCTGAGCCAGGGATTCCAGAAACCCTCCATCTCAGCACCTGCCCTCCAGCTCAGAGCTGCCGCACCACGTGTGTGCATGTGTGCGCGTCTGTGTGTGGCTGTATGCGCGCGCGTGCGTGTGTGTGACTGCGCGTGCGCGCCTGTGTGACTGTATGCGCGCGCTTGTGTCTGTGTGTGACTGTATGCGTGTGCGTCTGTGTGTGACTGTATGCGCGTGCGCGTCTGTGTGTGATTGCGCGCGCGTGTCTGTGTGTGACTGCATGCGCGTGCGCGTGTCTGTGTGTGACTGTATGCGCGCGCGCGTCTGTGTGGGACTGCATGCGCGTGCGCGTGTCTGTGTGACTGCGCGCGTGCGTCTGTGTGTGACTGTATGCGCGTGCGCGTCTGTGTGTGACTATGCGCGCGTGCGTCTGTGTGTGACTGTATGCGTGTGCGCGTCTGTGTGTGATTGCGCGCGCGTCTCTATGTGACTGCGCGCGCATCTGTGTGTGACTCTATGCGCATGTGCGTCTGTGTGTGACTGCATGCGCGTGTGCGTGTCTGTGTGTGACTGTATGTGCGCGTGCGTGTGTGTGTCTGTGCATCTGCGGGTCTGCATGCCTGTGTTAGCTGTGCATGCATGTCTGTCTCTGCATGTGTGTGCGCGCATGTGTGCGTGTATGTGCGTGTGAGGGGCGGCTGCAGAGTCCATGTGCAATGCTGCTGGGAGTGGCCCAGGAGGCGGCTCCGCCAGACCAAACAACCCCGGTGCTCCAGGCTCCAGGCTTTTCGCTCTGTTTGCTTGCTTTCTCTCCTTTCCGGTTCCCCTGTAACTGGTTCCTGCTCCCTGGGAGTGGAGCTGGAGGGAGGCCCTGGCAGGGTAGGCACAGGGCCCTCCCCGCACCCGCCCCCCAAGCTTTCCTGGCCGCTGCTTCACCGCTACAACCCCACACAGGCCCCTTCCCTCTCTGAAGGGGTTCTCGGGCTTCCCGTTCCCTCCCGGAGGAAGGCAGCCCGTGAGCCTGCGGAGGACGCTAGGATGAGCCCCGTCATGCCCGCCCCCTGCCCAGGAGGGGGCCCAGCGTTCCCCCAGGAGTTAGTGTCTGTGGCTCCATCTGGGGCCAGTCCCCGGGGAGCAACCATCCTGGGGCCTCTCTGAGCTTCCTGCCACCCATAAAGGCTGGGGCCCTGCCCAGGGACTAGAGGGACTATTTGGGAGCATTCTGAGGGGCGAGGGCCCCTGAGGCCAGCCAGGCCCCAGCCCCAGGCCTCCAGGTCCCCGTTCAGCTGGGGCGGTGGTCACTGCTGGGTTGGCTCACTTAACCCCCACAGACGCCTTCCGAGGCGGGTGCTGCCCCGGCCCCAATTCTACAGATGAGGAAATGGAGACTCAGAGAGGTCCATGGGCTGCTCGAAGTTACAGAGCCGGTGTGGACAGGGCTGGGCCTGGAGCCCGAGCCTCGGAAAGAGTGGGTGCTCTCCCCTCCTCCCCAGGCAACCACTCGTGGTCCTGTTCTCCCCTTCATGAGGGGGTGGCAACCTGGTCCTCTGACATCAGCAGAGTCACTGACCGGCCCGATACGGGCGCCGGGCACAGTGTGTGCAGGGGCTTCTGCATCGTCATCTCAGGGGGCTTCGTGACAACCCATTTTACAGATCAGGAAAGCAGAGCGGAGAGAGGAGCAGAACCCCGCCAGGTCTCTCAGCCACAGCAGGAGTAGAGCGCAGATCCACCTGACCGCTTCTCTTCCTTCTCTTTTTTCCTACCCCCATAGCAAATGCCACCTTTTCCCTTTGCCTGAAGTTGATGTCATCACCGGTAGACCGGGCTGCGACTCTGCAGGGAAAGTGCCTTGCCGTCACACACACCCTGTCTCTGGAAATCGAGGCAAAATCTAAGGAGGTGGAGTGCCCAGGGCGTCCCTGTGGCTAGGTTTAACTAGAATCCTCTGCCCCCCGTCAGAACCCACTGTTCAGCACAGCAAGGGTTACATGTTTATGTGGATGCTGTTTGTATGAATAGTTTCGTCTTCTAAATGGCAATGTTACTTTAGGAAGGGTTGTTCTTTAAAGCAGGGCCACTTCCCGCTCCCTGGCCAGGCAGATCTCTCTATAACGATGCCCAGAAAGCTGCCCAGTGCAACATAAAGTAGGCGTCTGTGTGCCCTTGGCCTTGGGTGTAGCTGTTGGTAGTTCCGCAGGACCCACAAGGCCACTGAAGGCCACCTAGAAAGTGATAAGTTCTGAAAGCAGGGACTGTACCTCTGACCCTGGTCAGCTGCTTCTGTGGGATTTGAAATAGCTGATCCAGGCCCTAAGGGAACCTGGTCCCAAGGAATGTGGACAACTCCATGTGGCTCACCCATGCTCCAGGGAGCCCAACCCTAAAACTCACAATCTTCTAGAGGAACAAGAACCCCCTAGAAGTAGATGGATGGATGTTGCTCCATCCTCAGACAGAGCTAGGGAATGACTGCAGCCTTGCTGAGAACAATGCCTCCTGAGGCTGGTGTGGACACCGAGGCCCTGGGAGTGAGAGGAACATGCCCTGGGCTCCTTCCTCTGCACCTGCTGCCTCCCCAAGAAGGGATCCTGAATCCATCCCCACCCAAAGATGCTGTCCACATCCTTGAGCCAATGTGAGGTGCCCTCTGCCTGCTGCAGAATGAGACAGGAAAGGACAGTCTCAGAAGCTGTGCCTGTAACCGGGCAGGGTAGCGCTTGCCTAGAGTCAGTGATGAGACAAATCACCAATTAAGATCCATGGATAAACAGTCATTGTCATGAGTAACAGTAACAGCATCAGCAAGCCACTTAGTAAGGAGGGCATATGTGGGGGCACATCCTTAAGGACACTAGCTCTAAGCACCCCAGCCTGGAGAAGCGACCGAAGGACTCTACCCAGGGGCTCCCCACACCCCCTGCATCCTCCCAGGGCACCCCTCCCAGGGGAGGTCCTGGGTTGGCGCATAAAACACAGCCAAGTAGCCAGGGAGCCAAGGCTGAATGGCAGGAAGGCTGAAGCCAGGGTGGCCCCTCGCTTAACCACCCAACCCAGTGATTCAAAGCAAGGCTGAGGCCGGATAAAGCACTTGAAAATGTCAGTCAGGGAACAATCTCTTTCCCAAATTCTCTGCCTTTGACCTTGGGCACCCAGCCCCGACCTTGGGATGGGCTCATCTTTTTCCCAGCTCTGCCCATTTCATCCCTTGTCCCTTCTCAAACACACACACACACACACACACACACACACACACACACACAGAGTGTGTGTGTGACAACTGGGCTTTTTACTCTAATGACAGAATTATAAAACTGCTAATTTGTGGGGGCCAAAGGATGGTTTACAAGCAGATCACAGTGGATCCTAGACAGCCCAAACCAATATTCTTCTGGGCATTTAAAATGAGAGAAGAACCAAAAGTTGCCAAAATGGACAGGACCCTGGGGACCTTCTAGCAGTCCCCTGTCTTCATTCCTTTGAGGAGTTTATACTTTCATCTAATGTATTTTTATGTATTTTTCCCTCATGTAGGTGAAAATAACACACAAGCCTTGTGAAAACGAAAATTAGTAGTCCACGTGGCACCATGTCCTGAGCTGCCAGGGGCAGCACATTCCACACTCGGAGAAATACTGTGTTGGCCCAAACCTACCATTATAGGGATGGGGAAACTGAGGCCCAGGGAAGAGAAGAGACCTGTCCAACATCCACCGAAAGGAAGGGGTGGGCCACCCCAAGAACCCAGAGCCCTGCTCCCAGCAAGTCTCACTCTTCCGGGAGAGAAGACCCAGGACTCAGGTCACTGGGTCCCCCAGGTGCCCTCGTTTGTCACAGCATCTGAGGTCAGCCTCTGGCCTCTTCCCCAAGGCCTGGCCCTTGTCCCCGTTGTTTTCCTCTGACCCCTTCTGGCGCTGTCAGCCCCCACTACCGTCTCCCTGATGCTGTGGGAAAGCTGTCCCCTCTCTTGCTTTCCTCACCTTCCTTGGCGACAGTGAAGATGCCATGCTCCTGGAAGTGCGCCCTCTGAAAAAGATGACAACAGACGTGGGAGAAGAGGCCATTCTCGGCCCCTTGCTCTGTGCCTCAGCCTTTCTTTCTGGGAAATAGGCAGAGGTTTGCGGGTGTGAGAAAGGCTGAACTGGGCTGGAGGAAAAGAAAGGAAGGAGGATGGTGGCCACAGGGGTGTCCCTGCATAGAAGGACCAGCACCAACTCAGCTGGGGTGTGTGCTCACCCCAGAGGACCCCTCCAGGAGGCAGCCAGCACCCTCCCAGGCTCTGGGAGATGGGTAGGAGCAGACTCCTACCAGGCCAAGGAGGGAGGCCAGTCTGGCCCTGTGAACGGGGCCACACCGACCTACAGACATGCTCACACACACACTCATCTGTGTAACATGCACACACATAGAACTCAGACATTCGCACACACTTCTTGACATGCTCTCATTTGTACAGATGCAAAAGACCCCAACCGTTCCTACCCCACCACCCACCCTGGGCACACAGCGGGGCCAGCCTGCCTCTTCCCTCCCCCCGCCCCCCCTGCCCCCCGCCTGCCCCAGTCCCCAGCCCCAGGCTTGGCGGCGTCTCTGTCCTGCTGCCTGGGAGACACATGTGGTTTCAGTTAGCAGCAGAGCGGGCATTTCCGTCCCAGACAGCCGGGCCCTGCCAGGGCCCCGGCCCCACAGGCGCCCACCAGAAAAGCCACCTCGACCCCCGCTCCTCCACTGGACATCCGGGGGACCCCAGAGGGCCCTCTCTCCTGGAAGACCTCGCTCTCCTCTCCCACGGTCTCCCCTCACCTGGAGCCAGAATCCGCACCCACGCGTGCAGGCACCAGCTATGCCCGGGCCTCCGGCCACGACTGCCCGCCTGCCTCCTCACTCTCGCTCTGTCTCGGAGCAGGCTGAGCGAGATGGAAGGAGGGCAGGGTGTCAGGGGGGCGGGCGGGAGGGAGGGGAGGGGGCGTGTGGAAATGAAACTTTAATAACAGAGCCCCTTTTGTTTCCGAGCATATGGGATATTTCATACATACTGAAGACATTAGCCGTCTATATTTTTAAGGGCTCCGGCTAAAGGATGAATAAATACAGCCCATATTCCACTCGGCAAACACGCACATGGAGTGCTGACTTCTGGAGCATTTCAAAACCCGAAGAGAAAGCCCCCAGTGACACCGGACACTTAAAAATAAATATGTTTCCAAAACCTCGGGCTCGCTTTGCCCCTCTTATAGCCACCTGGAGGCCTTGGGGCTCCTTTCCTCCCACCACCCTCCCTGCATCCCCTCTACCTTCTATTTCAGAGCAAGGAAGCAAGCCCCTGGAATCAAGCCTCCATCCCAGTTCTCTTTCCCAGTACTCCCCCTCCCCCAACTCCCAGCAAGACCCCAGAGTGTCAGAGTTCCAAAAAAGCTTAGAAATCTTTGCCTTGTCATTTCTGAGAAAGGGCACCAAGGCCCAGAAAGGGGCAGGGACTTGCCTGAGGTCACACAGCAAATCAGGATCTTGAGCCAAGGGGCAGTGCCTTCTTCTTTTAATAAAATGTATCCCCCACTTCCCTACCTCGGGATGGGGGTGGGGAGACCCCCAAGACCCCAGAAGGAGGGCCAAGGTATGGGCTGGGAGCATGCCCGCCTGCCTTTCCCACTGGAGTGCTGCTCTGGGCAACCCCCCCGCCCCGCCCCAACTCTGGGCATGCATCCAGGGAAGACGTCAGCAGGGCTGGGAACTGGGCCGGCCCCAGGAAATCCCCTTCAGGTCGGCAGATCCCAACAGGCCTGGAGGCCTCAGGTGAGGGAGACTCCCTCCCTGACAGCTCAGCTCCCGGTCCCTTGTGCCCTCCATCTGTTCTCCCTGAGGAAAAATGGAGGCTTAGAGAGGGCTGGGCCTTGGCCAGAGTCACATGGCAAGATGACAGCCAAGTGGGAAATTGAATGAGGTTTTCAAACCCTGTGCTTGTTGGCATGCTTTGCTGGTGAGCTATTCCCCTGCTCCCCGCAAGTCAGGGCCCCTTCCTCCTGGTCTGCAATCCCCCCCCACTGATGTTTATTCACCCCCAGCAGTGGCCTCGGCTCCCCACTCCTGTTAGAGTTCAGTCCCTTCCCACCAATGGTCTCACCATCCATTTGAGTTGAGTACTTTACACAGAGCTTGACACAGAGTAAGTGTCCATCATAAACGTGAACAATTGATTGCAATGTCATTGACAGAGTTTCTATGGTGCTCCAAGCCGTGCATCAGGCATGGGGGCTGTGACATTGACTGTGAGACAAGTCTACTCCCTCCCCAGGCTCATTAAAGAGAAAGAGCATCCCCTGAGGCGGACAGCTCCACACAGAGGGGAAACTGAGGCCCAGGGAAGTTCAGATGCTTCTCCAGGCCACACTGCTGGTAAGTAATGGGGCTGAGCCTCCAACCAGGATTCCCTGGCTCCAGAGTCAGTGCTTGTAACCCTCTAGGGGCTCACTCATTGCCTGGACCCTACCCTGGTCCCAAGACTGCAGGGCTTTGTTGTTCTCGAAAGTCTCTACATTTAATAAGCATAGGCAGACAGAGCCCCCTCAAACCCTCCAGGAGGAAGGAGCACTGATGCAGGAGCTAGAGGCCTGGGTTCTTGGCCTCACTGTGCCACTAAAGCGGAGGCAAGGTCCCTTCTTTAGGGACATGACTTTTCTCCTCTGCAAAGTAGAGATAACAATTTGACTGAATTATGAAGATCATGTGATATAAAGGATGTGAAGGGGGGCTTTGCCAAGTACTTGGTGATTTTCCTGTCTGGAATTTCATGCTGTGGATGGATCCTGGCATTAGATCTTGTCTGGGTTCCAACGGGCCCTGACTGGCCTCCTTGCCAGGCGGTGCCCCTCGCTGTAACCTGCGTTAGCCCCCAGTCAGCTTCCTGAAGAAAGCCTTGCATCTTGCCACCCCCACAGTGACTCCACGGCAGTTCCCACTGCCCCAGGGCAGCCAATGAGTTAGACTCCTGGGAACCTGGTCCCTACCTCAGCCTCCCGACTCTTTCCCAATCCAGACCCTTTACCCATGTCAGCCTGGCATCCTCAGGCCTCAGGAGGCCTTCCTGTCCTCAAGTGATCTGAACTAGCTCCACCCTCACTTCTATCACCAGCTTATTGAGGAGAAAGGCCCCTGAACTTTGGTGTACAAACATACTACTCTCTTGGTGCTAGCTCAGAGGCCTTTTTAAAAAAGATTTTATTTATTTGAGAGAGAGAGAGAGAGCACTAGCGGGGGGAGCTGCAGAGGGAGAAGCAGACTCCCCACTGAGCAGGGAGCTCGATGCGGGACTCGATCCCAGGACCCTGGGATTATGATCTGAGCTGAAGGCAGACGCTTAACCGACTGAGCCACCCAGGTACCCCTCAGAGGTCTTTTTAGAAGGGAAGCTTCATATAAGTTCTTGGTTGGGTTCTGCAAGGTAGGAGGGTTTCCAGGTAAGTGAGAGGTTATTGTCTTAACGCTAATTATTTCATACAATGATAATAAAGCAGCTATTCGTGGACCACTTTACTCTGGGTCAGGCACCATGCTGGTGTTGAGCATGCATTGCCTGCTTGTTCCTGACAATGGGACAACCATTTGAGGCTGGGAGGGAGGCTGAGCTATTTGCCTGAAGCCCCCCGCCCGGCCGTGGTAGAACTGGTATTCAAGCCTGGCCTGCCCGGCCCCAGCTTCTGCTCCTAACTGGCTCTCAAGTCAGTGTTTTCTATCCCCATCGACAGTGGGAGCCCCTGGGGGCGTGACATTTGGCCTCAGACGTTTCATTCTTCGCACAGCAGAGTTGAGCCCAATGCTTTGTTCTTAACTGGCATTAGTGAATATTTGCTGGCTTGAACACTGGAGCAGTCCTGGTGAGATTCAGTGATGGAAGGAGGTGGGGCATGGATGTGTGTGCACATGTGTGCACTACTCCCCCAGCCTGGCAAGCCCAGCCCAGCTCGTGCGGAGCCCATGACCATGGTAGGTCACCAGGAGGGCAGTAGGCACTCCTAGGCGTGATTCTGCTGCTGATAAGCGTGACTCGCTCTGTTTCCAATCCTTCGGGCAATCTGGTGGCCCCCAACTCCCGGCAGGTTACTAAACTGATGGGCACGGCTCACTACAACCCAGAACTTTTGGGCTCAGTGACCCTTCTGTGTATGTGGATGGTGAGGGGTGGGGAGGTTTGATGTCCAGGAACACAGTTCTCTAGCATGAGGCTCAGCATAAGAGGTTTTGAATGCAGACTTGAAGAAACAGGAAACCCCAAAGCCCGTTGCTCCCCACTCACCTACTTAGTAGAAGTCGCAGGAAGACAGCAGGGATCACTTGAATTTCCCAAGGGGGGGCATCCTATGACACAGCACTCCATCCCTGACCTTCACTACTGCAGCCTTGCAAGTAAGCACCAGGCTTTACCTTCCAGGCTCCCTGCTAGGGATTGGAATGTAAGGAGAAGTCATAAGGGTTACCACCTTCGCGGATTCCACAGCTGGGCACGGAGCCAGACCAGGTGGTCTAAGATTCAAACACCATCTTCCTTCACCTTCCAGCCTCTATGTGCTGAAACAGATCCTGAATGGACAGGGGGCCTGAGACACAGAGCAGGAAGTGACAGCCCCTTCTGTGTCCCCAACCCCCTGTTCAGCAGGGCACTGCTCACCAAGCCCTGTCCCCACAGGGGCCCCAGGAGGGCATCCCAGCCTGTGAGAAGGGTGGACCACA
The DNA here is from genome assembly GCF_003265705.2 of Callorhinus ursinus. Classification (NCBI taxonomy): domain Eukaryota; kingdom Metazoa; phylum Chordata; class Mammalia; order Carnivora; family Otariidae; genus Callorhinus; species Callorhinus ursinus. The sequence continues at coordinate 51,083,213 of NW_027397065.1, forward strand.
CGTCCAGGAACCCTCATCTCTGGCAAAGCAACCTTCACCAGGGCCCCCTCTGACACATGAGCCGTCCTGATCAGATCACCGGTAATTGAATTGCTTTGGGGGGTAAATTCCATCCAGATGTGGAGGGCGGGGCAGACTTCCTGAGCAGAGCAGGGGCGGGGTACTGATACATGAGGGCCATGCAGCCAACTTGCCAAGCACCCAGGAGGCCTGGGCTAGAACATCATCTTGTGAAAAAGCCAGAAATAGAATTTCAGTGCCAGGATATGAATCTAGCTCCCTCCCTTAGTCAGTATATGGGGAAACTGAGGTGTGGAGAGCCTACAGAGGAGAAGAGACTGGTCCAACAGTGGCTGGTTGGTCCCAGATCTCCTGTCCGGCCAGATTTCTTAAGTCTGGGAGTTTTTAGATGGATGGAAGGAGGCAGAGTAGCCTCTTCTCCAGCCCTTGGATTAGGAGGTGAGGAACTGGGCTCATGGAGTAAGGAATCTGCAGATGGGGGAAACTCTAATCACCTCCATCTTAAACCCCCAACCAGAGAGTTTTGTGTTTCATTTGCAGGGATTGGGGGGCAGGGAGGAAGAAGGCTCCAGGGACAAGCCCGTAAACAACATGCCCCCTGCACCCCACCTAGCCCTTGCTGGTGGTGGGAGAGCCTGGGCCTCTTTTCCCAGGGGAAGCCCCTCCATACGTCTCTCTTTTAACCTCCTCTGGGCCGCATACCTTCCTGGCTCCTGTGGGCTGGCTTACTGGAAAGCAGGAAGAGGTTAGCCAGCTGGGTGGGTTGGGTTGGGGGGGGCATGAGAACTTGCAGAGAATGAGAGGAAACGAGGGGGGTTAGTGGGTTGGGGGGGCAGACTAAGAAGGGAATTTTTTTCCTCCTGCCTCATGTTTTGGCTGCCTTAGTGTGAACATGTCTAGGCGCCTTATCGCAAAGGCCAGCATAGTCTGCACGAGAATGAAAATAGTGTGCAGTGGGAAAAATGACATCTTGATAAAACATCCCTTTGGAATGGCATTGTGGGTCTCTTATCAGCAGGCGGCTGGACCCCACATGCCTCTTGTTTGATTGTCCCCAGGCCCCTAGCCCCCTCTTCTTCTTCCCCTTCCCTGCCCCTCTACCCCATTGCCTCCCCAGAGTGGCCTGTGCTGAAACTGTGGGGGAAGTCAGGAGACCCAAGTTCTAGTCCTGTCTCTGCCACTGAGGCTGGGTGACCTGGGCCAAATGCCTTCCTCTTTCTGGGCCTTAGTGTCCCTTCAGTAAAAAGCAGGGAGGCATGGATGGACCAGATGGTTTCTAAAGATCCTTCCATCATGAACACTTTGTGATACTAACATCTTCATACTTCGTGCGTTGTAAAAATTTCCAACTTCCACTCAAACATCATCACATGCTATAAATGTCTCTGATAAAAAAACACACACACACACACAAAATGTTCAGGGAGGTGGGGGGGGGATGGGGTAACTGGGTGATGGGCATTTAAGAGGGCACTTGATGGAACGAGAACTGGGTGTTATATGCAACTGATGAATCTCTAAATTCTACCTCTGAAACTAATAATACACTATATGTTAATTTAATTGAATTTAAATAAAAATTAAAAAAAACCATGCAAATCCCTTCATTTCCATTAGACATGTGAAGCTCTTGCCTGAACCCCAGGTAAAGCTATGCAACCAAAAGCTCGTGCAGCTGAGAAGGGGTTCTTCTCAGCTCCCACCTGAGGAATCCAAGGAGAGCACAAGGCTTTCATTTCTCTTTAGATACAAATATTGTTCCCGTGAAGTACGTCTTACGTAGAAATCCATGTGGAAAACAGGCAAGAGAAACAACCGTGCCTGCTCTGACCCATGTTTTCGTCCCCCCACACTCCAGGAGTGTGCAAACCACCAGGGCGGTGGATGGAGGTCTGGACTCGGCCACAGGAGCCTGGCTCAGCCACTACCTCACGGTGTGAACTTGGAGGACCCCTTCCTCTCTCTGAGCCTTCGTTTTGTCATCTGAAAAAAATTGGAGGGGGAGCACCCACCACGCCCCCCTCACTAACCACCAGGTTGTTGGGAGGAAAACTAAGCAGGAAATAGGAAAGTGGTCTGTACACTGTAAGAGCTTCTTATTGTTGAGGGCTTGGAAGTCGGCAAGTGTGGGACCAGGAGGGCTCAGCGAGGCCATCAATCCCAGTCCTTCCTCACGCGGCTGGGGAAACTGAGGCCCAGAGAGATGGGCAGGGACAAAGTCACCAGCGAGATAGCAGCAGAAACAGGGGACAAAGGAGAGAGCCGGGAGGTGGCAGGACCCCCTTCTCTGGCCATCTGCCCTCTGTGAGGACGGCTCGTCCGAAGGCGGGGGGACCGACTTGGTGGTGTTTGGAGACCCTGCCCAGCTTGAAGATTCAATATGAGCCCTCTGAGCTTTCCCCTCACTCAGCCTCCCGGCCCTGAAGGGCAGGGACAGGGAGAAAGCCCCTTTGTGTAGCCGCCAGGCCCCAGCTCTGACTCGTGTTTTTATTTCCTAAAGACCTTCCCCCTGGCAGAGAAGGCCCATCTGCACCCCCAGCCCCACCCAGCCAGTCTCGCCCGCGCTTCTACACCAGCCTCAGGCCGGGAGTCTTGGCCTGCTCACAGGACTCCACAGAGCACCTCTGTCCTCTGGCCGTCTGGGTGGCAGGGTGTGGGCTAACACACGTGTGCAAGTCTGCAGGCTGGAGTAACACAGGGCCCGGGGCCAGCTTACCCACGCAGGGTGCCTCCCCGCTCCCAGCAGGGACAGCCCCTCCCCCATACCTGACTTCACCGATCACCTTGTTTTGTCCTCTTTGTCACTCAGCCCAGAGCTGGTGGCCCCCTCAAAGCGCAGTTCCCAGGCTGCCACTGCGTCATCCACGCACTGCCCACCCTCCCACTGAGCCCGGACGCTGCCTAAAACCCTTCCCTCATGGAACCCCAGGGGGCAGAGTACCAATCAATCAGAACAGGCACCAGCGCTTTTACCTATAAGAATAGATAAGTATACTCGCAGTGCATAAAGCAGAGCAAAGCCCAGGAAGGAGAGGGGGCTGGCCTGAGGCCACACAGCGAACTAGGGGCTGAGCCGGGACGGACCCCAGGTGTCCAGGGCTCCTCCTGCAATTCCTGCAAGCTGAGCCTCGGCAAGAAGGAAACTTCCCTCCCATCCCGGTTCTATCCTCATCTCTGCTCCCAGCATTCCCCACGGTCAACCTCTTGCCTGCTCCCTAAGGATAGTACACAAGTCAGGGCCACCCAAGCACTGTCCCCATCCCAAGCCCTAAGCCTCTTCCCTGCAAACGAGGAAGTCAGATCAAGCCGTCAGAAGTAGAATTCAAAGAAATGGGTCCGAATAGATTCAGAGGGCCTACTCTCACGACTGACAGATCTCTGAAGGACTGTCCTGGGCCAGAGGGGAGCACTTTGTTCAGAGGGCCAACGTGAATCTACAGAGACTCTGCAGGAAGGCAGATTTCTGTTCAGGCTAAGGAAGGGCTTTCTCACCGTCAACACTGCCTAATGATGGAAAGAGATGCCTGAGGAGGTAGTGAGAACCCCGTCACTGGAGAAGTGCAAGCAAGTTTCAGATTCCCGCATGGGGCAGGCAGGGGCTGGGGGAGGTGTTGGAGGAGACTCCCTCAAAAGCCCTTTTGTGTCCTGAGAGGGTGTGATTTGAGCAAACACATACAGTCCCTCATGCTCACAAGCCACAGCTACTCAAACACATGCCTCTCTGTCGTCTGCGAGCAGGGTTAAGACTGTACCCCCGCGGAGTGTCCTCTGTTCCTCCAGCCCTGGGGGTCACTGGGGGAAGGGTGTACAGAACTGCATTCACTGGTCCCTGATTAGGACCCAGACCCCACACCTACCTCTCCGTCACGGAGCCTTTCAGAATTTCCCCCAAGTGCATTGCTCTTCCCGCCTCCAGATCCCCACGCTGGTGTGCTTGTTGCTTGCTCTCATTCCACCTTGAATCAGAACAGCTTTTCTCAAGATTATTTTTGGTGTCTCAGGGATACTGCATGGAAACATCTAATTTCCTAGCAGTAAGAAAGTTATTCCTTCAAAAGCTGTCTTTCATTCATCAAGGAGAGAGTTGCCAAATTTAGCAAATAAAAATACAGGATTCCCAGTTAAACTTGAATTTCAGATAAACAACAATTTTTTTTCAGTATAAGTATAGCTTATGCGACATTTTGGATATACTTGTATGAAAATATTATTCATTGTTTATCTGAAATGTAAGTTTAACTGGGCATTTTGTATTTTGTCTGACAGCTCTACTCACGGAGGAAGTCTCAGTTGGGTGCTAGCCTTTCTCTCACATTGGCTAAGCTCGTTTGTTTCTATCAAAGACAGAGCAAGTCTCAGGCTAGCTAGAACTGAACAACATTGTTTTGCTTTTATTTTATTTAATATGGTTACTCTGCATGGCAAGTGATAGAAGTCTTGCATTTACAATAGCAATATAAAGTTCTTTTCTAAAGAAATGTGTTCAAATTTTAAAAAGGAGTCAATTGAAAGAAAAATGTTAGATAAGTGAAATCACAGGCTAAACACAGATATGACAAAAACCAGGAAGGTAGAGCCCAAGGGACTATCTGAGAAAGTGCTTACCCCCTTCCCCACCTGTGAGCTCCTAGGCAGGGTCCCTTCCTCCCTGACTTGGTCCCCTGTGACCTGTCTTCTAGAAGTCTCCAGGCCCCGGGGCAGGCCCTCAGGAGACGCGGAGGCTCAGTGGAGGGGGCATGTGTTGCAATTCTTGGGGAGAGGCTTCAGCCTGTCCTCCATCACTGAGGTCCCCCGAGCCCCTTTATATAAAACAGCCTCCCCAGCCTGGGCTCAACTTCAGAGAGGCTGTTTCTGAGGAGGCAGCCGCCAGGGACTTCTCAATGTGTTTCCAAGTCAAATCCAAAGCTTTTCAGCTTTGCCAGGAAACCAACCCCCCCCTTCCCACCCTGGCTGCCTCCGGGAGTGAGGGCTGCAAGGCCACATCCTCCCAGACGCGCCTCTCCTGCCTCTTGAGCCTCCTGGCCCAGACCCCATCAGTGCCGCACCCCACGCCTGGCACGGTGTTTCCATCCGCCCTCACACCCTCCAGCTGAGGCTCAGAAAAAGAGGCTTGGTATCAGAGGTGGGGAGTGAGGGGAGGAGCATAGAAGGATCTCATCCCTTGGAGGCAGTGATGGCCCCAGCCCCTGCTTTGAGCCCGACTGGACAGGGGTGGGGCCCTGTATCAGCAGGGCTACTCCACATGAGCCCCCTCTGCTTAGAAACCCCTCCCCCCCTTGTTTATCCCCATCACCAACAACAACCATGGTAGCAGCTATTCTTTTTGAGACTCGGCATCAAACATTATGCTACATACTTGCAGGAATCTTTTCAGTTCCCCCTCACAAGGACCCTTTGAGGTGGGAATGTCATCACCCTGTTGAAGCTCAAGTTAAGTAACTTGATCAAGGTCACACAGCTCAAAGGAACAGAGCCCAGGATTTGAACCTGCCCAGAGGAACTGCCCCTCCTGCCTCAGCTGCAGTGTGTTGGCACCAGGAGGGTTCTAGGAAACCAGGTGGGAAAGCTGAGAGACCAACAAGGCTGCCAGGTTCGCTCCATTACAGTAGAAATCCCCTTCCGTGGCCTCCCCCAGAGACTGGACAGCATCTGAGAGGGGCCACTTCACCAATTCGTTGTGTGGTCTGGGGAAGCCCCTTGCCTGCTCTGGGCCTCTGGTTCCCTCCTGGGCTCTGTTACAGGGGCCTGGGCCAGGCAACGATGGTCTCCCCACGCCCCCTCCAGGAGGAGCCTGTGGTCCCCACAGGAGTGGGCCAGGGGAGCACATCAGGTGGGGAAGGCCTGGGGACCATCTCAGCTTGACTCCTCTCTTGATCCTCAGCAAAGATGCCTCTCCCCGAGGCGGAGGCAGGCTCGGCCCAGACATCAAAGGGCCTGCACGGCTGGCGCTTTGAAGGGAGTCTTGTAAAGTAATAGGAAACATGAGGATGACACTCTGCCCCAGCCCAAAGCACAAGACTTGGAGAAATGAAAAGAAGAAACTCTTGGCAGCCCTCCGCACGGGTTTTGGCTGAACTTGGGCCCCTCACAGCTGCCGCCAGCCTGTCCTCTCTCCACTAGGCCGCTTGCGGGCCCCCGTGGGGGATGCAAGTCCTGGGCCTGGCCATGGGCCGGGGGGCCTCCCCCACAGCAAAGGAACACATCCACAGAGGCCCCTTCCTCCCAGGCTCCATGAGGCATTGCAGGGAGCCCCAGAGCCCGAGTTCACAGGGGCTCCAAAAGAACGCTCACCTGAGGATCCTTTAGCCCCCCTCGACCTTGAGACTGTGTGGCTCAAAATCATATAGCCTGCTCTTTCCACCCCCTCCCTCAGAAACAACCGGACCTTGGAAGCCTGTCATCCCCTGTTCAAAACTTGCTGGGGGCAGCTTGGTGCTGTCGACTGAGTGCTGAGGGATGGTTCCCTTCGACCCAGCATGGCCGCTTCTAGGAATGTAGGTGGCGTGTACCAGCCCGTGTGCTTAAAGGTGGATGCACAAGGATCTGTTCATCCCAGGATTGTTTGTGGAAACAAAAGCCTTGGAAAAAAATGTCACTGTTCATTAGTAGGGACTGGGTAATGAAGTGCAGTGTCCACACAGCAAAGCAGCACCCAGCAGTAAACTCCACGCTCAGAGACGACCTGCAATGCATACGTTGCAACAGAATGGTGTGTCCGATAGGCTTCCATTGTGTCAAAAGGAGGAATGGCTACTTTGCATAAGTACAGCATAGAATATCTCTTGGAGGATAGAAAAGACCTAGCAATAAGGGTCATTTCTAGGGAGGGAACTTGGGGGAGGGGGAAGGGAAATGTAGATTTTACTGAACATTCAGTTGTACATTTGCTTTTTTGTTTTTTTACAATGAACACGCAACATGAATTGTTTTTAGTGTCAAAAAAAGAAAAATGTGACAGCCTTAACCTCGCTTTCTAGAGGATAAAGTCCAAAGGCTCAGCCTGACTTTATGGCCCCAGGAGTCCGTGTGACTGCCACCCCAGCCTCTTCTTTTGTCCTTTGTCCCCTTCCTGCACCCCACCCCATACCGCTGCCATGGGGCTGTCGCCTATCTCTATCTCTGTCTCTGATACACACACACACACCAGAATCCCCTCCTCTTCTGACCCCCACAGTCCTGTGTCTGGGGCCTCTGAGTACACTTAACCCCTACTGTCTTCCAGGGCCACCACAAAGCCCCCTTCCTTGCCAACATGTAGAACCCCTTTTTCTCGAGACTGGGACAAATAGCCCAAGGCTGCCTCTGAGGGGGTTCTCCCTGACTAAACGCACCCCTCCCCAGCTTCAGGGGCTGGGATTACAGGTGCCAGGCAGGTGACCAAGTTCCAGCCAAGGGATGTGGAGCCAGAAACTCGCTGAGGGGCTTATCGCCCCCTCCCTGGGGTACACCCGAGAGAGCAAAATCAGGCCCAGAAATACAGCCGAGGGCCAGGCTGGCTCATGAGGGAGATGGAGGCTGGTGTCCCCACTCTAGATCTGGAGCCTTACCTGCCGTCCACCCCAGGGGCCTGGCGTCCACTCTGACGGTTCTACTGGGCTTTGAGAAAGGTGTGGGAGGATATCTGTACCCAGATCTGGCAAAGCCCGGGGAGGCTGGCCTTCCCAAGAATGCAAAGAAAACCCTAGATTTTATAACCTTTCCTTCTAAAGAGGAAATGGAGGCCCAGTGACTTGTCCCCGGTCACACAGAAACCATGGGAGAGTCAGGACTGGGACACGGGACTTTGACCCCTTCCCCAGAGGCTGTTTTGCACAATGGTTAGGAAACAGGGATTGAGCGCCACCTAATTTGCTGGGTCGTCTTGGACAAATCTACATCACTTTTCTGAGTCTGTCTGCTCACCTCTTGTAAGAGGGAGCTGAGCTCTGTAATTGCCCCTTCTACTTATGATGCTGAGCTGTTCTAGTCTAACAGGATAATGCAATTTTTTTAAACGTAGGACGTCAGCAACCTAGAGTTTCATGATTATTAACATTCTTATAGTCTAACGTTCCGAAGCTCTCCGCAGCCGTTCTTCCACTCACGCTTCTCTCCCCCACCGGCCCTTCTATCCTCCTGACCACCCAGCACCCATGCATGAACACCTCCTTCCGCACACTCAGCCTTCTACTCACCTACCCATCTGCCCATCCACACCCCCACGCACACCCCCACACACGCCCCCCACCCGCCCATTCACTCTTTTGTTCAACAAATGGCTCTTACTATATGCGGGGGGGGGGGGGGGGGCACTGGTGACTGTGAATGACTCATCTCCGCCCTCTCGGAGCACACAGCTAGAAGGGGCCCAGTAGCCATCAAATAATCCCACAAACGAGAACAGAATTACAAACTACGCCAGGCGAAGCCCCAGTTCTAAAAGGGCCATTCCAAAGGAGTTCGACTGCACCTCCAGTGTGTGGTAGGAGCTGGAGGGTAGATATCGGGGGTGGCTCCCCCAAAGAGGGGTCACCTGAGCTGAGAATGGCAGGAAGAGACGGCAGTGAACCAGAAAGCAGGGTGGAAAGGGAAGAGTTGCGTGTTCGGAGGTTCCTGACATGATCATTCCCTGCTTCTGCTACAGTGCGCTGGATTCTAACTCCTGTGATTTGAGGATTTGACCTAGCAGGTCAGAGTGCTGGTCTCAGCTGCCTTGCCTACCCTAGCCAGAGACAAGCGGCAGAAGTAGGCTTCCCCTTCTCCCTCCTCCATTTGCCAGCCTCCTCCCGGCACTCACCTCCGCCAGCCTGGCATACCGGCCTGCAATTGCCCCATGCTCCAGGGAACTGGATGCCCATGGGTCCCGAGGACCTTTGGGGTCTGCTTCCTGCACCTGCCCTGGCAGTGTCCTTCTCTGGGGCTAGCACAGTCACTAGGGGCCTCTTGTCTCCTCCTTCCATAGCACCTGGTTAGTGACGCCAGGGAGAACTTTGCCCGGCTCAAGGTTTCTGTGGCTTCTCTGGGGACAACCCTGCACAGTCGTCAAGAGCACTCCAGACCAGAGCACCAGGGCCAGGGTCACCCATTAGCCCCTCCTTCAAGAAAGGACCAGAGGGATTGCAAGAGCTTGCCTGGCTCCCCTCAGAGTGGTCAGTCCCCTTGTTGGTGCCGGGGCTCACAGGTACCTTGGCTTTAAGCTGCACTGATGTCCCAGGATGCTCCCCTCTCTCCTGCCATCCTTTTAAAAGTCTGCTCGAATCCCAGCTTGCCAAAGCCTTCCCGTGTTGGGCGCCATAGTCCCTTCTTCATCCAAGGCACTATGGCCTCATGAGAGAGCTTGGGTTTTGAAGAAACAGGCATGGGTTTGAGTTCTGACTAGCTGTGAGTCTCGATTTCCTTACCTGTAAAATGGGGGAAAGATGGTAATAATAGTACCTACCTTATTGGGTTATCAGGAGGAGTAAAGAAGAGAAGGCATACAAAATGCCCGGTGCACACAGCACCAACGGTAGCCCATTGGCGCTGCAGTTAGTGTTCACACTGCTCTGTAGGATTCCACGTCTAAGCCACATATCCAGAGTACAGAACAACCATCAGCTCTCGTGGTGGGCCTGAGCTTGCCTCCCCAAGAAAAGCCCTGGCCTTGGCGTAGGAGACTTGGCTGCTAGGTCTGGCTCTGCCGCCCACTCCTTGGGTGACCTTGAGCAAGCCGGGCCTCTGGGCCTCATAGGACCCACTGAGCTGTCAGTCCCTCGAGGATGGAAGCCTGGGCTACTTTCCCCACCGAGGCCCAGTGTTAACCTCAGTGCCGGGCACACGGAAGTAGGTCTTCCAGGTCGGCTTGAGAGGACAAAGGAGGAGAAAGAGGGGAGATGAAGGAGTGGGGAGGGGCGGCCAAGGAAGGGAGGGGGCTGTCCCTTCCAGTGCAGAAGCTCCGGTCTGGGGAAAGCTCTTTAAAGCCCGTGAGAAACGAAGACGGTGGTTTACAGCCTGGATTTACTGTGTCTCCAGCTGCCTGAGTCTGGACAAGCCTGGTCTGTTCAACTGTGTACCAAGGGCTGGGTGAGGCTTGGAGGGACTCAGGCAGCAAGCGCTCCCTCGGCGGCCCCCGGCAGCCTGGGCAGGAAGGCAGAGCGCGGGGAGCCAGAGTGGGCCAGGGTGTGTCCGTGCGAGCACTAGTGTGGGCGAGGGGCCCACTGTGTGCCCAGGGCGGGACTCCTCTGCTTACCACCTCTGTGACCCTAGGCAAGTGACCTCACCTCCTCTGGGTCACGGAGCTCACGATCGGGACTGTTCCTGGGGGCATTAAATGGTGCGTGGGAAAGGCCCAGCCTAGGAAATACTCAATAAATGTGCTCTTACGGTTATTGTTATCCTATTATTAGTACTGCCTATCTGAGTGTGACCAAGTGTGTGTGAGGCCAAGTGCAGGCTTCGGTTTGTTGGGGGGGGGAGGAGAGGGTGTGGTGTGAAAGGGAAGAGAATGCTGGAATGTTGTCGGGAGTAGCTGATGGACCAGTTTGCGTGTGAAGTTGAATGAGTGTGTACACGTTAATGCCACGAAAGGTGCTGGTTCCAAGCAGTTCACAGGATTCTCGGGGGCCGGGAACCCTTGAGAGGTCACCTCCAAGTCCATTCCCCTCCCCCAACACTTCTCCCAGAGGTCACAACTCGGGCTGCATGGTTACACATCCTTCTCCCCAGGACCCACTGGGAGGCGGGGCCTCTGAGGCTCCCAGGCTGTGCCGCTCACCCCAGCCAGGTCTTCCAGCGGCTGCCCGGTGGTAAGCAGGCCTGCTCCTGCACAGAACTGTGCCTGCCGCAGTCCCCGCGCCAGTTGCTGAAGTCCCTGCCCACTATAGGTGGGATTATAGAAGAGGCACTATCTTTCATGGTCCCATGAACTGGAGAGAAGTGTGATGCTGGCTCCCCCCAGGTTGCAGGTGGGCAAACTGAGGACCAGACAGGATTTATCCAAGTTCTCCTCAGTTCCAATCCAGGGCTTCCCCTCTCCTTGGTGTCCGCTAGAGAACATCGGGGAAAAATGTGTCCCTGGGCCCGCAGTCCCAGCCAGGGGTCCCTGTGGGGACCAAACACCTTCCTCCAAAGGTGGGGCCAGGGCAGGGTGGCCACAGAAGGCAGCCTCCAGGGTGAAGTGCATGAGCGGGGATGGGGGCTCACGTGTGCGAGTTAAATTGGTTCAGGCTCTCAGAGGGTAGGTTTGGTCATAAGTCCCTCAAAGTCCCCATACGACATACTCCTTCAATCCACGGATTTTACTTCTTGGAAGGTATCCTAAGGGAATCATCTATATGTGTACAAAGGTAGAGGTACAGAGCGATTCGGTGCTGCGTTGTCCATTTTAGGGAAAGTCTGAAAATCTGAAAATTGCCCCAAAGGCAATGACACGGGGCAGCTGCAGAATGAAAAGGCACCAACAAGGTTGATGTGGATCTACATTTCTGAATGTGGGCAGATGTTCACAGCGTGCTGCCGAGTAGAGGAAGGCAGGTTACAAAGCTAGATGTGTATGGTGAGCCCACTTATTTGAAAAATATGAATACATAAATATTTATAACCATATATTCAGAATACAAATAAAGACGAATTTATACCATGTTAGCAGTTAATTCGTCACACATGGTGAATCTTGGGGTAATGTTTAGCTCTCTCTTTTTTAGTTGTTCCTTATATATATATTTTTCTTGTTTTCTTGTATTATGTATTTAATACTGAAAGCATTAGAAGGCCAAAGATGATGTTGTGCTCTTTGCTACAATCATGGTTCTTTAGAAGAGTCTATGAGGCAATAAACCTTGGGTGGATCTTAGCACCTGCTGGTGGAGCACCACCTTCTTACCCAGAATCTGTCTTCAGACCTACTCCCCAGACCACAAATCCGGGGGCCTCTCTTGGATCTTCCCACCCTGTGGAGGGCCCAGGCCCTGGTCACACCTCTGCCTATGGCTCTGGCCAGAATAGCACAAGAGCCTTAGGCAGGTGAGACATTTTCCTCTTTGGAGCCTAAAGCTCTTTTCTGGGGAGCTACGTGCCTCGCCCCACAGGACAGGGTGGGTGAAGACCACCATCCCCAACTCTGAACAGAGTCAAGGCCCAGAGAGACATGACCGCTGGCCAAAGGTCAACAACGGAACCAAAGCCACCTGAGCCCAGCTGTGGAGGAAAAAGACGTAGAAGCTCAACATCTGGGTGGCTGCCCCCTGGCCCACTGCCGGCCTTCCCTGCCCCCATCCCAGCTCCCCAAAGGCCAGGAACATCTGGCTGCTGGCCTCCTTCCAGGAGGGGTGAGTGGCGGCGGCGGAGGGGCCTCCTTCCACCAGGCCTTGCTGCTGTGGTGCAAGGCATATCAATCAAGCTGCAGGGCAGGCTGGTGCTAGGAGGGGAGCTGATTCCTTCCCCACCCCCTCCCCAGACATTCCTGCGTAATGGAATCTCCTTTCCTGTCTATTTATCACCGACCCACAGAGCTCCGCCAAGCTCAGTCTGCAGATTGAAAACCCACCAGCCCTGACTTTTCCTGGGGAAAGGGGTTCCCCAGGGGACACCTGGGAGGAGTACCAGACCCTAACCCTCACTGGTATGTCCCACCTTGCTCTTCCACCCTGCGCTTGGGTTTGCACGAGGGGCCAGATCTGAGCGAAGCACTTCACGTAGGGGCTTTGTGTGTCCGGATCTGGGAAATGAGTGCCGTCTCATTATCTTCATGTTAACAAGTGAAAAAACTCAGGCTCAGAGAGGTCAACTCACTTGGCAGAATCACACAGCAAGGCAGAGTTTGCCTGATCTCCAGACCCACGCTCTTTCCTGGCTCTTCTCTTCCTGCTGAAAATACTATCCTTTCTCCATTAAATGGCCTTGGCACCTTGTTGAAAATCAGTTGACCCCAGAGATATGAATTTAATTCTGGACTCTCTGTTCTATTCCACCGATCTAAATGTTTAGCCTTGTCCTTGTACCACACTGTCTTGCTTACTGTTGCTCTGCAGTGAGTTTTGAAATTGGGAAATGTGAGTCCTCCTACCTCATTCTTCTTTTTCAGGGTTGTTTTGTGCATTCTGGATCTCTTGAAATTCCATATGAACTTTGGAATCAGCTTGTCAATTTGTACAAAGAAGTCAGTTGGGGTTTTGATAGAGATTGTGTTGAATCTGTAGATCAGTTTGGGGAGTATTGTCATCTTAGTAATATTACTGGAGTCTTCCAATTCATGAATATATGATGTTTTTCCATTTATTTAGATTTTCCCCAGTCTATTTCAACAATGTTTTGTAATTGTCAGAGATAAGTTTTGCACCTCTTTTGATAAATTTATTTGTATGTGTGTTATTCTTTTTGATGCTATTGTGAAAGAATTGTTTTTTTGATATGGGATGATGGGGTTGCCCATGCTGGGGTCTTGGGAAGGGACTTGTCCTTGCTGCTTGGATCCCTTAGGAGTCATAGAAGAAACTGACATGACTTTTGCTCCCATAGTGTTTGCCAAGGGCTTACTATGTCCAGGCCCACTGCTAGGGACTTCCCAGAGAAGATGACAATAATAATGATCATTATTCTTATTTCAGCTTACTACATGTATCTGTCAGGGTTCAGCGAGAGAAAGAGAATCAGTAGGAGGAACACATTAACAGATTTATTGCAAGGAACTGGCTTATACAATGGTAAGGGCTCGCTAGGCAAGTTGGAAATCTGTATGTGATGGTTCATTTTATGTCAATTTATCTGGGTTATGGGGTGTCCAGATATCTGAGTATTTCCCTGACGATGCTTTTGAATGAGATTAACATTTGAATCAGGAGACTGAGCAAAGCAGATTCCCTTCCCTGATGTGGGTGGGCCTCAGCCTAGCAGTTGAAGGGCTAATAGAACAAAATGCTGACCCTCCTGGGTCTAAAGGAGAATTCTTTCTACCTGACTGCCTTTGAACTGACACACTGGTTTTTCCTGCCCTTGGACTTGAACTGAAACATTAGCTGTCCTGGATCTCGGGCCTTGGGACTAGAATCGGAACTACACCGACAGCTTACCAACTCACCATGTGTATATATATATCCATATATAAAGAGTAGAATGTATATACATGCACACATATACGTTCTGTTGGTTGTGTTTCCTGGAGAACCCTGCCACATACAGTAGGGCAGACTGTCAGGAAGGACGCACTCTGAAACTGTCAGGTGGAATCTCTTCTTCAGGGACACATGGATGGGTCTGCTCTGAAGACCTCCGACCTGATTCAATCAGGCCCATCCAGATTACCTAGGATAATCCCCCTCACTAAAAGCCAACTGATTATAGACTACAATCACATCTATAACATACCTTCCCAGTAACACCTAGATGGGCACTTGACGGGGTCGCTGGGCACTGCAGCCTAGCCAAGCTGACACATATATCTGACCAACACAGCATGGGCCAAATGGGATGCCAAGCCCGTGGCTACGTGTCAGCTCATTTGTTTCTCCAACAGTCCCATGAGGAAGATTTTTTAAAACCCTTTTTTCTAGAAGAACTGCACTGCCTGGGCGGTGCAGTTGGTTGAGCATCTGACTCTTGGTTTCAGGTCAGGTCGAGATCTCAGGGTCATGAGATTGAGCCCCGAGTCGGGCTTTGCTTGAGATTCTCTCTCCCTCTCCCTCCTTACCTCCCATTCATGCTCTCTCTCTTGCTCTCTAAAATAATAAATAAATAAATCTAAAAAGAAAAGAAAAGAAAGGAAGAGAGCGACATGCCCAAGGTCACACAGCAGAGAGGGAAGGAGCTGGGGTTTGAAGCCAGTTTGCTCCCAGCGCAGGCTCTTCACCACCGCCGGGTTCTGCATCACCACCTGATCGTCCTCAGCCCTCACACAGCCCTCTGCGGGCTTCTTCTGTCTGCTTTAGAAGCCTGTGGAGGCTCACAGGGGGCAGATGGCCACCCTGCTCGCTCAGCCAGGAAGTGGAGGGCTGTTCCACATCCGCTCAGACTCCTCTCCTCTCAGCAGCCACCTTCTCACTGCTCTTACCTCAGCTGTCCACCCCCAAGGGAAAGGCTGACCTTCTGCACCTGAATGCTCTGTGTGTCACAGGCACCCTCTTCCTCCTGGTTTCAGCATTGTCCTGTGTAAGGAGGGGCAAGGCTCTTTTGGGTTTGACACTGGAGGGTCTGGATGCCTTGGAGTGCAGGGTGGAGCCCAGCCAGGGACGCCTGTCTCCAGGGAGCTCCTTTCCTGGGGCTAGTCCCACCCTTGGGGATGTCCCAAGGCCATACCGTGGGAGACACCCAGCCAGGACCGAATGCCCTCAAAGTATCTCTGTCACCAGCCTCAGGCTGGACAAGGCCCGAGTTGCCCAGTAGAAGGTGCATTCCCTGGGAAACCAGAGCACCTTCTGGGACACCAGGCCCTTGAAGGGTCCTGGGTCAGCCAAGACTGTGGTCAGTGCTGGCCACGGCCTGGCCTGCACACCCCTTCCTGTGGGGGCCTCAATGCCAGGGAGGCGGCCCTGTGAACAATGCCCTGCTCTGTTCTTGGCCTAGGAGGGGGTGGTTAGTTCAGCAGCACCTCACTCCAGCTGGGGATCCAATGCTCCCCTGCTCACCTCTACTAACTGGAGCCTTCAGGCCTCAGAGGAAACACAGACAACCCCACACTTAACACCCTCCCAACTCCCAGATAGGCCACGGCTCAGAGGTCAGGAGTTAGGGCCAGAATGATTTTAGGAGCCCTAGAGATGGCACCTCAGCAGAACCAGCCATGAACCCCCAAAACCCCACCCCAACCGATGTCTTTGCTCAGACCCTCTGACCAAGCCTTAGTTCTCATTTGGTGAATGAGAAGGGCTCAGAGAGGCTAAGCAACTTGCCTCTGGTTACACAGCTAGGAAGCAGCAGAAGTGGAACTCAGACCTAGGTCTGTGAGCCTCCAGAGCCTACTGGGTCTTAATCACTGCACCAAACTACCCTTCAGAAATCCCCAAGTGACAATGAGTCCCAGGGCTCGGTTGCCCTGCATAGATTTCAGCACACAGAAACACACACACACACATACACACCCCTTCCTTAGTAGCCAACCCTGCCGAGGACAGCCTTGGAAAGGGCCTAAGACTATCCAGGCCCAGATCCCCCCCTCACCTGGAAGAGGCCTCTCTGCGTCCCAAGTCCCCAGTGTGGGCCCAAGGGTCAGGGTCCCCTTGGTGTGTGCGCCGGTGGGGGAGGTCAGTCCCGCCCTGGAGCTCCCCTCAGCCCGGCAGGCCTGTAGGTCGACTGGCCCTCCTCCCCCAATCCTCCCAGGGCCCCCAGGCCCCGGGCCAGGCTTGGCTTCCGGAGCTGCCGCCACCTTGGCCGGCTGCACCACACATGGTTTCGATCAGCAGCCTGCGGGATGAATGGTGCCTTGTGAGAGCTCCGCAGGGCTCACCTCGGAGAGGAGGACAGCCAGGTGGGACAGCCTCTGGGAGGCGGCCGTGCGAAGGGACCTTGGGTGGGGAATGAGCTAGGGGCACAGGACAGCACAGCACTTAGGAGCCAGGGCCTGCGGTCAGACAGGGAAGAGCGGGGTCCCGGCCCTGCCACCCACAACTCACCAGACATCTCCAGGCCTCGGCTCCAGGGTAAGGGGAGGAATGAGGCCCCTTCGAGGGGGTTTGGGGATTCCATGAGGATGCCCAGCATGCCGAAAAGGCCTGGCACCCCGTAGGCACTTTGTTACCTAGAATCCAGGCCAACCTGTCAGGGAACCTTGGGGCAGGAGGCCCACAAACTCGATTTAATGGGGAAGGGAGAAGACCCTGCTTCGAGCAGGCGACTTCATATGCGAAGGGGGAAGGCTGCAACCAACTGCTTACATCAGCTCCCTCCACACTTTGAAGGGGCCTTCCAAAGGGAGCTTTAGAAGCAGGCCTCGGCTCCATGAGGGGGGCAGAGCCCGCGCCCCACCTCTCTTGCTGAGGAGAGCTTCAGGGTAGCCAGCCCAGGCAGAAGTCATGTTCACAGAGCACTTACTGGGTGCTGAGCTCTGCGGGTCACGTGCATCATCTTATTTCGTCCTCCGCCTCCTTCTATTAATGTTTCCACTTCACACGTAATAAAACTATGACTCAGAAAGGGAAAGCAACCAGGCTGCAGCCACACAGCTGGGGAGAAGCCGAGCTGGGGTGTGAGGCCGCACGATGTCGCTTCAGAGCCCAGGCTCTCGCCTTCTCCCCCACCTGCTGCCTGGGTGGCCGGCACAGGGCACCCGTCCATGGAGCTGAGAGCTGCTTTTCTGATGGTCTCCGGTGGACACAGCTGGTGGGGGCAGTGCTCCCTGGTGTCCCTGCTCAGCCTCCTTCCCCACCCACAGAGCTTCCAAAGACCCAGTCCAAAGGGCCCAAGGCCCCATGTCCTCCTCTCCACCTGTCTCCCACCAGCAGGCTGAGCCTGGCACAGAGAAGAGGCCCCTGGGCATTTGAGAACAGAGGGGAGGGAGGGAGGAAGTGTCAGGGAGAAGCAAAAAACTCATCATGTTTCTTCGTACTGGACCAGTATGCGGGTCCTACCACCAGACTGTCACGTGCAGACTCCTTACCCCTTGGACAAAGGCCCATGGAGCCTGTGAAAGCCTCCAGTTTCGTCACCCCTCCTTCCTTAAACTGCCACCACCCCCCAGCCCCCGCCCCGCCATCCCCATTCTCCACTCTCCAGGCTAAGGCCCCTCAGGTACTCAGCAGCCCTTGGTTTTCCATCTCTCACCTCCATGCTGTGCCCGCGATTTCACCTGCCTGAACCCTCTCGTCCCCAGTCCTGGCTAGCTAGTCCTCCAAAACCCAGCCAAGCACTCTGTGCACCAGGATGCCCAATCTGCCCCATTGGGCTCCAGAGCATCCTCCCAGATGTTTCTGGGCGCAGAGCCCTAGGGCCTCGTGGACTTTCTCTGGAATTGGCCCCAAATTCAGCATCTAATCTGTCTCTGTGGAGGAAGGAGATGCTTCCTCTCCTGTCTGTTGGAGATGGGACACCACCTTTTCAGACTGGTTTCTCTTGTTCCTTTTCTTATTCAACTGTCTATGAAGTCAAGGGAGATGCACTCATGTGGCTACATGTGGGTCATTCGCTGGGCGGTTCATTTCTAGCTCTTAACCTTTTGGTGGTTCCACTGAGAAACCACCTTTGGAGCACAGTTTAAAGAACAGGACATTCGGGCTGTCTTCTGTATAGATAGACTGTCCCTCTCAAGCAGCACCAGCTCAGCCAGGAGCTTGGTGTACCTGGGCGTCCCCCCTCGCCCCCCACCCCGTCACACTTTCCTCCTTGCCCTTTGGTGTGATGGGTCAGGGAGGGCCATTAGAGAAAGCAGCCCTGTGGAAATAACTGTGGACATTCTCAAGAGTTAAGTGGCAAAAATGTTCAGGGTGGCTTTGTTTAGGAGACTACAAATCTAAAATAATGCACGTATTCACCTATTAAATAAAGTGTGGTACATTCACAAACTAAAGCCCATGAAGAAGAATTTTTAATTTTTAATTCACCAGAAGATGGTCATCATTTATCACTAAGCGGAAAAAAAAAAAAAGCAGATTATGAAACATTATGTTGGAAGAGGAAAACCAGCCTCCAGGCAGATATGTAAACGAAGCAGGGTTGTAGCCTGGCTACAGGCTACAAAGTCCGCCTTTGGCCCCGGGCCTTCTAGTTTCCGAGTCTCCATCTTACCCTACAACCCTGAGGTTAGGCACACCTAAAAGCTGGACTCGCAGCATCTGTCAAGGGGGGAGGACCTGGTCCTCTGGTACGTACTAGGCACTTAGCGCAGTGAGACTGGCACAGACCAAGCATCTGATAAACATGAGCTTTGATGATTACTTACAGCAGTGCTTATGGCTGTGTGGAGTGATTTTCATTTTCTTAGTTTGGCTTATTTGTATTTTTAAAAATTTCTGCTATAAATGCGAATTACTAGTATTAATTAAAAAATATATAAACAAACATGACTGCACAAGGAAGAAGCCCCACGGAACTCCCTCTTGAGTTTTCCAGCATGTTACTGAGGACGTCACTCACTGTGATGCACTGATGAGATTTTTCTGGGAGAAACCGATCTGCTTTGGGTATCAGGAGGTTTCCCGGAACACACTGGCTGCCTGTGGGCTTCAAGCCACGGCGGTGTGCCTAACCTCAATGTCCAGTGCCAGGGGAGCATTTAAATAACCTACGACCCAGGCTCTACAGCGTGCATAGGACAATGTGTGAAGGCGTCCCACCAAAGAGTTAGAAGTGTTACCCCAGGGACCAGACCAAGAGGGACACTCCCACGTCAGAGTTTGTGCACGTACTGGTGATTCCAGTTCTTTCACAACAATCTTGTATCACAATAAAAATGGAAATGACATCATTTGATGTAGTAGAAAATGTTTAGTAAGATGCCAAAATGTTGACAACTTATTATGATTTAAAAGAGATTTGCAAAACAGAATGTGAGGATATTCCCATTTCTACAGAAACAACTTTACATATCAGACAGAAGGGCAAAGTCCTAAAATATGAGCAACGGTGGGGTACAGTTTCAGAAATTTTCTTCTCATTTGTCTGTATGTTCTTAGTTTTCCACAATGGACATCTATCATTTTTGTGATTTTCTTTTAAAAAAGAGTATTTTCGGGGCACCTGGGTGGCTCAGTCGTTAAGCGTCTGCCTTTGGCTCAGGTCACGATCCCAGGGTCCTGGGATCGAGCCCCGCATAGGGCTCCCTGCTCAGCAGGGAGTCTGCTTCTCCCTCTCCCACTGCTGCTCCCCCTGCTTGTGTTCCCTCTCTCCCGTCTCTCTGTCAAATAAAAAAAAATAAATAAATACAAATAAAAAAATAAAAAATAAAAAGTGTATTTTCTTAAAAGGAAGGATTTGGCCCCAAATTTTGCCTGCATTTCTTAGCCTTTGTCTAGCCTTTTCCCCTCCCCCATGTGCCTGTTCTCTCACCTGATTTTAATTGATGCCATCTTGCTGTCCCTTGTATGTCCTTGAAAAGGACCCGAAATCCTTGTTGGAGTGAGGCAAGGCAGAAGCCAGGGCACAGGTCCAGCCCGCTGCTCCCCGTCAGTGGTCCCCCACCACCCTGCGCCGCCTCCTGGAGTATTGTTCTAATTAGTGGGGACACAAAGCAGACCCGAAGGCGGAACTATAAACACCAGAGGCAAAGACCCATAAACAGCTGGGTAACTGACTCCAGCTTGTGCAGAGGGCCCTGGCCCTCCTTCACACGAGGGGCTGGGTGGGGGCTGGGCTGGCCACGGAGGACTTCTCTCTGCCTCCCCTCTTTAGACCACAAGCTGCTATGAGCCAGGTGGTTAGAGACTTGGGGTTCAGTCACGGGTGAGCTTATAGTTTCATGAATAGGTGGTATGGGGACCAAGGATCTTTAAGTGCACCAGAGCCCCATTACCTGCCCCGGGGTCTCAATTTACCTATCTGTAAAATGGGAAAGAGAAGAACCAAGAGACTAAGTGGGCCTTCTTTTTGTTTTAAATTTAATTAATTTATTTGAGAGAGAGGAGAGCGTGAGCAGGGGAAGGAACAGAAGGAGAGGAACAAGCAGACTGCACGCTTAGTATGAAGCCCAATGTGGGGCTCAACGTGGAGCTTGACACATGGGCCTCAATCCCACGACCCTGAGATCATGACCTGAGCTGAAATCAAGAGACGGATGCTCAACCGACTGAGCCACCCAGGCGCCCCCTAAATGGGCCTTCTTAGCTCTACCACATCAGGCCTAAAGGTATGCCCTGGGATGAAATGCCTATCATCTACCTAACTGTAGTATAATAACAATATATGCCATTTGATAATATAGACATACACTATAATAAAATTATCTGCACTATAACCCATACTTCATATTCTGTATTATTGTATCATACTCTTTAATAGTATATTTCCTTTTTTTTAAATGACCATCTATAGATATCTGAGATCAGAGAGTATGTAGAGGCAAGCCAGGACGACTTCCTGTACGAATAGAGATTTAAGGGCTGTGGATTTGACAGGCAGAGGAAATAAGCCTCCAAAAATGTCATAATGGAGGGGAAGGGGGAAGTCTTGAAGGAGAGGGAATTTACAGTGCTTCTTGGGAGGTTGTCTGGGGCAGGGATCCGCGTCTATGTTCTATCCCAGAAGCACACGGCCTGGCGCTGTAGAAGGCAGGAAGAAAACATGCTGGATTGAAGTGACCGAGACTTGCCAGCCTCTGGTGATGTGACAGAACACCTGGGGAACTTGGTAAAACACAGATTCCTGGGCCCTTCCCAGAGTTCCTGCAGCAGAATCTGGAGCAACATGGCCAGGTAGTTTAATTTAAAAATCCGCTCAGTTGATTCTGAGGCAAGAAGTGTCCATGTCTGGCGCTGGTAGGTGTTTGGGAAGCCAGAGTCCAGAGTTCCCCGTGGTTGGAGATAGAACATGGGGGAGGGTAGATTCTCCTATCCTGCTCCATGCCTGATCACCTGCGCAGTACAACCCCGTGTGCTATGGGCTGTGGAGTCTCCCTGACCAAGGACTCCTAGCTGTGTGATCCTGGCAGAGTTACTTAGCCTTTCTGAACCTCAGATCCCTCATCTATATGATGGGAATGATTCTAACCCTTAACCTCAGAGAGTTGTTGCAAGGATTAAAAGAGGTGGTCCTTGGCAAGCAGAGGGCCTGCCTGACAGTGAGAAATGCTTTTTAGTATTCATATGATGTAACTGATTGATATTATTATTTGTAACATTATTACTCCCCACCCCCACCATTAACCACCAGCCCAATCTTCTGTGTAGAGGTTCGCAGGGACGCTAGCTGTGAGAAGCTGGGGTCACACTGCCCCTTGCTGGACAAGTTCTAGACTGCACAGGATAAGCCCAAATTCAAGCTCCATTTCCTCCCTTTTACCCATAAATACTTCAGCGTGACCTTCTTAAGGAAAATTCTATATTCTTAAATAAGAGTATAATTATTAAAATGAGGACATTTAACATCGATACAACACCATACCCAATCCATAAAGTCCGTTTCCACATTTTGCCAGTGTTCCCTCTGGCATCCTTTATAGCTGATTGTTTCCTGGCCCAGGACCCCTTCCAGGGTCACACAGGACATGTGATTGCCAGATGTCTTCACTTTCCTTTAATTCGGAACCATTTCTCAGCCTTTATCCTTCATGACTGTGATTTTTTAGAGTTCAGGCCAGTTATTTCACAAACTATCTCTCAACAGAGATGTACCTGCTGGCTGGATTCATGTTACGCTTTTGTCGGAAACTTCACAGGCGTTCAGCAGAATCCGTCCCATACCACGTCAGGTTGTCCAGTTCTGATGATGTAGGCTCTAACACTCCCCCATCTGTTAGCATGTGGGAGCTGGGCTCTGCGGACCAGAGAGGGAGGGGAGACCTGCCTACTGTCTCCCAGCGAGTCAGGATCCTCAGCTCAGGATCTTGAGGAGTGCTCAGGATAGCTGTGGCAAAGGCAAGAATGCCCCCTCCACCCCCTCCACGGCCCCAAGCTCTGATGGGAGCCCAAGGGCTGGGTCCTGGACACCTGTGCTGCCTTCATAGCATAATCCCTACACTAGTCCGAGCGCCTGGGCCTCCCTTTTGGCATCACCCATTCTAGTTATTTTTTATTAAGACTTTCATTCCACAAGTGATGTACAAATATCCTATCTTTGTTTTTTAAAAAGTGTTGCAGCCAAAGCTGAAGTGCCCTTTGAACCTTTGCCCTCTTCCGGGTCTCTTCTCCCTCCTCCAGAAGTAACCAGTTATCAGTTTGGTATGAGAGGTATGTATCGACACTCCCAGGAAGAATACACACTATGTAGTACTCCTTCCAAAAATGGTCACACTGTAGGTCAGTCTCATAGAAATCTCCCTGGGAGGACTTGAAGACGGAGCTCATTATTTTCAACTGCATCATCATGTACCACGTGTGGCTACACTAGCAGCTACGTAGCTGACCCCCCCACGGGTGGACATCTAGGTTGTTTCCAGCATTTTGCTATTATGGAACGCACTGCCCTATGCACATGACCCACAGCTTCTCTGAGGGAGATGTCTACTTCTGGGAGCCTAGACTGCTCCTGGAGTACCAGATTCCTTGAGTAGACTCCTCAGTTAGGGGATGAGGAAAGTCTAACGTGCCTTTATACACACAACCTATTAGAAATGCAGACTCGCGGCGCCTGGGTGGCTCAGCCGGTTAAGCGTCTGCCTTCGGCTCAGGTCGTGGTCCTGGGGTCCCGGGATCGAGTCCTGCATCAGGCTCCCTGCTCAGTGGGGAGTCTGCTTCTCCTTCTGCCTTTCCCCTTGACTTGCGTGCTCTCTCTCTCTCTCTCTCGAATAAATAAAATATTAAAAAAAAAAAGAAATGCAGACTCTTGGCACCTCTGAGAGCAGTCGGGCTGGAATTTCACACTGTGTTTCAAGGAGTTTTAGGATTCCAAGATAATATGGGGGATAGAGAGGAGGAATTAGTTGGTGAGAGTCCAGACCCTGACCCCACTCCAACCAGAGTACCCCTACCTTCACCTGGTTTTCAATTTTTCTTTTAAAAAACAAATACCGGCTATTTTAAAACTCAAAAATCTCTAATGTGGCCGGACCCCCTAACTGGCACAGGAACCCTTCTGTATCACAACTTCCGGAGCTGCTCCCATTACTGCAGCCTCCAGCCATGTGGTGTTGGTGATGCCACATGACCCGTCCCAAGCTCCCAGCTGACAAACCGTAAAGGTCTCTGCAAGCGCTGCCCCCATGCATTGGGGCTCGCGTGTGGGTGTTCCCAGCTGTGTCCTTGCATGCCCCTCAGCAGCTGTCCACGTTCCTCTGGACCTTCTCTGCCTCGCACTCAGTGGCCTGGTTCAGGGTTCCCAAATCTTCCTGTGTATCAGGGAGCTTGTTAAAATGCACTTTGCGGGGTCCCACTCCCAGAGGTTCTGAAAGAGTGCATTTCAGAGAGCCCAGGGATGCACATTGTTTTAAAGCTTCACAGGGGGTCCTGAGGGTGCAGGTCCAGAGGCCTGTGTTGCAGACAGTGGACTGGGCCTCTCTGCTCTGCCTCTCCCAGGCAAATCTCAAGCTCAGCCCTCAATCAGGCTGGGAGGGCTAGAGAGACATGTATTTTAACCAAAGTTTTGGTTCCTCGGATAGTGGGACTCTCTGAATTAATGAGAATCTGTAGGACTCCTCAAAGCCCAGGTTTCCCAAAGTGCAGTGTCTCAGCGTGAAGGGGTTAAAATGCAGATGGCTGGGCCCTACCTCACACCTGCCAGAGATGACTCTCTGGACACGCGACCTGGGGATCTGCATTTTAAGCAAATTCTCCGGGAACGGCCACTGAATCCAACTTCCTCCATACCCCTCAAAGATGAGGGAAACTGAGGATCCAAGAGTGAGATGACTTATCTCCACCATACACAGGGGTGGCCACACTGGCTGTGGTGAGAACCTCCCTATGCCCACCCTCCCCTGCAGGCCTTTCTTAAAGTTCAGAGACAGACAGACATGACCAGTGCATACAAATAGAATCCCACTTTATTAGTAGTTAGTTCGAGATTGTACATTAATGGAGGAAGGTTCCCACTTTTAACACAACCCAAAACGGCTGGTTCGAGAGCCCTGATCAGATGAGCTGGGTAGCACCCCCTCTCCCCCCTCTCCCCACCCCCACAAGGGAAGGAAACCTGTCTGCTCCCCTAGCGTGCCCCCCACCCTCTCCAGTCAGCCCTCTCCTCTCCCCAGGAAATGACATGAATTTCATGCACAAATTACAAAAGGAGCCCTCTTGCTGATAATAAAAGCTAGCACAGTCATAGAAAACCCTCTCCTTCTTCATTCTCCTCAAGAGCCAGAGAAAGGAAGGAGAGAGGGAGGGATGAACTTATTAGGATAAAACACAGCCAGAGTCTCCCCAGGCCCCTGACATTGACCCCTCACAAAGCCCATGCCCCCCCCCCAAATCTCTGGCTGTCCGAGCTGGCAAGGGCAAGGCCTGGGGGCGCAGCCGGCCCAAGGTTGCAACCCAGGCACCCAGCACTGCCCTGAGGGCAGGGGTCTGGGCCCTCCAACTGCTCACTTCAACTAGAGCAGATCCACTTTCTTTGTGACATTTGAAAACCCCTGCCATTGCCCCATCTGCTCATGCTATAAATGGGGAAGTTGAGGCCCTGGGGGGAAACCGTGACGTTAGCTACTAAACGTACCCAGTTGGGACGAAATTTCACATCTCCTGCCTCCAGCCCTGGGCTCTTCTCCTTACACCACAGCTTGGGGGGGGGGGGGCAGTTCCCCAGTTAGGCCCTTCCCTGGTGCATCCCAGGGGCCCGGCTCTGTTCCAGTGCACACAGACCACGGGCCTCCAGGAAGTAAAAACCAGGAGGCCACAAAACAGAGAGAGAGGGAGAGAGGGAGGGGGAGAGAGAGAGAGAGAGAGAGAGAGAGAGAGAGAGAGAGATGTTATTCGGTGCCCTGTGGTCCATCGCCAGGATCAGAGGGGGCAGCACAGGCTCTTCTGAACCAGAGGCACCTCCTTCCCAGCAGGCCCAGCACTGCCAGGCCCAGCTGCAATGGTCGCCTCCCTTGCCCTTCCCTGAGCTCCTGGAGCGCCACCTAGCCCTTCTGCTGGTTTGGCACTTGGTACAGGGGATGGTAGAGGGGCATCTCAGGCTGGAGTGAAGTTGTCAAGTCAGCACAAAAGGCAGAAATCCATACAGCCTAAATCACCCTTGACAAGACGGGGGCTAGAGGAACATACTCCATGACACCATGAAGAAATGATGACACAGATCCAGAATGTGGGACTTCAACAGCACAGGAGGCCTGCTCTCCTCAGAAATAACATCATTTAAAAAACCAAAGCGAGCGGAGAGAGGACTTTTCAGCACTTAAGAGATTGAACAAAAACTGCAGTTATAAGATGTCATGTATGCACCTTGACTGGATCCTGATTCCAAAACCAGGTGTAAAAGTTATCTGGGGGAAAAGTGAACATAGATTGAATAGCAGATGTTTTTAGGAAATCATTGTTGTCTTGAGTGTGATATAGGCCAATACGTAGGACAATGTCTTAACTCTTAGGGGATGCATGTGGAGGCATTTTGGTCAAGTCTCACGATATTTGCAACTTACTTTTAAACTAATTTGGAAAAAATATATACATACAGAGAGAGAGAGAGTGAGAAATCAAATGTGGCAAAATGTTCATTTTAACTCTAGATGGAAGGTAGTAAGTGTTCATCATAAAATAATTGGTACAACGTGTTTTCACTTGCTCTTTCACTAACAAACCAGGAGGGACCGCCCCCTACTGAGCCTGCCAACGTCTGTGGGTCAGCCGAGTCGTCCTCCATTGGGATCGGACGGCTGCTCCCTCAGCTGGGCCCCAGAGGCGCCGGCTACTTCTCCTCACAGGCCCGCAAGAGGCCCATCTTTAAACTTCGAACTCATCCTCCAGGTGCTGGACACCTGAGCTACAGGCAGCTCTAGAACCCCGAGTGGCTGAGGCAGCTGCAGGTGACCAACCCGCCTGCGCCCGCCCCAAAGGCTCATGGGAGGGATGAGAGAATGGATGGCGGCATCCACGACATGATTTAAACTGTTTCTCTCTCTCTCTCTCTGGCCAAACACAGTGAATCAGTGAACACTTAAGATGCAGAGATGCTGTACCCACTGCCTTCTGGTTTGCTCTCTCATGAGGAGGATCTGTGTGCTCAGTAGCTGAGAGCCCCTAGACGGATTTGTCTGACCCCCTCCCCAATATCTACAGGTCCTGACAGTGGGTCCACGAGCAAGATTAACCAGTGGGGAGGGAAGAAGTAGTAGTTGCCAGACAGACTCAGAACATGTGGCAGGTCAAGTCCCCAGCCTTCCAGAAGGGCCTGGACAACATTTCCCACTATTTCCTCTGCTCCCACAAGCTCCCATGGGGTGTCCAACCTGCCTGCTCCTTCCTCAGGCCAGAGGCAGAGAGAAATGGAGCTGCCCGCCCACCGGCCATTCTGAGCTCCCAGAGATGGGGGCAGGCATCCAGACACAGAGGGTAGATCTCAGCAGTGGGAGCTGTAAAGGTCTGCACACGCCACGGAGCCTGAGCCCCTCACCACAAGATGGGAGACGAGGCCTGGGGTTTGTCCTATGGAAGTCGCCACCCCCTTCTGCGAGTCTGGCCCCACGGCACTGGCAAGTCTTCACGAGCGTACAGGCAGGCATGCCACCCTGTCCCCAGACACTCTGTTCCTCATCCCCTGCGGGCTTGACACTGGGTTCCCAGGCTCAAAGGCTCTGATGAGAAGCATGATGGGAAGGCTTCTCTCGGAAGACAGTGAACCCACATGCAGTTGTCCTGCTGAGTATCTGCCTTTCTTCTCCACTGCCGGTGAAGAACTTGAGAAAAGGGGTCAGGTTCAGAGGTCAAACAGACCTGCCCCCCCACCCCCACCCACAGACCAGGGGAGGACCTCTCAGGGAGAGCAAGGCAGGACTGCGTGTGCAGACCAGGAACGGAGAAAGCTCAAAGGCACCCTGGCTGGGAAGGAGTGGTTTGTCCCCTATCCTGGAATGACCACGGTGTGACTAAGGGAGGGACAGGAAGCTGGCACAGAGGAGGGTCCCCAGGATGGGCTCAGAGGCAGTGTGGCATTGGAAGAAGAGCACTGGACTCAGAATCAGGAGCCTCAGGTTTAATTCTTGGCCCTGCTTGCACCCAGTTCTGAGATGTCAGCCAAGGAGGCCATCTCGCCTTTCTGGACCTGTTTCCAAACCCATCGAAAGGCCCCTTCCGTCCCAAGATGCTAGTCTTCTGAACAAGACAAGGCTCTCCAGAAAGGGTTTTCTGGATTTCGGTTGGAAGCTGAACTGGCAGTGGGAGGGGCTGGGGAGAGGCGCCCAGCCTTAGTCACTTCACATTGTTAAAGAAGGGGGTAGGAGCAGACCCTAACCAGAAAACAGCCCCAAGATCCCGTGGTCTACAGGGGGCCTGGAGACAGTTCTGTGGGTCCCGGCGGGCAGCCCAGCTCCCAGGGCAGCTCCCAACCTAGCACCATGTGAGGGGGGAGGGGACAGGCTGGCCTTCAGCCCCATGGCCTCCCACCCCAGCCCTGCTGTTTCCTTTGGCCAAAATTCCTCCAGGGTCACTGCGCTTCATGAAGCCAGGTGTCCTGGAGAGAGTAGGTCTTTCCTGTACCTCTCACCACCTCTGTCCAGCTGCAGTAGCCCCAGGGCAGCTGTGACATTTGGGGAGGGAACAGAGACCTCTCCGAGGGGCACCTCCACACTGTCTCCCCAAGGCCTGGACACACGAAGACACACCCTTCCCTCCCTTCCACCTCATTCTCTAGCACTGAGATAGGACACTGGGGCTTGCCACCATTTTGTACGACTGAATTAAAAACAAACCCAACCAAAAAAAATATAATATATATATATACACATTATATATATATATAACACAGTGCGACCCCAGCACCCAGGGTATAAACTCTGGCACCAAGAAAAAAAACAAAATATTAAAATACTTTAGCTTCTTAGTATTTGGGGGGGGCGGCTAAGGGGGTCTCTAGGAGCCCTTGGCCACAGGTAGCTGGGGCAAAGCTGTGGATGGCAGTCTTACCCACGCTGCCCAGTGTCTGCCAGGGGCCAAGGTTGGGGCTGGGCGTGGGGACAACATATGTACATTGGGACATGTATACTGGCAGACTCCTGAACCGCCTCAGTCTTTTACCACAGGAAATACCACATGTCATATCCCAGGGTGAGGAACAGGGGGAGGGAGGCCTGGGTCTCTGGGTCCAAATGGCATGACAGTGCCCCAGGGTCCTGAAGGAGGCCCTGAGGACTGGGTGGATACTGTAGGAATCAGCGATTCTTTCCCCAAAAGGGAAAGTGAGATGTGAAGGTATTAACCAGAATGTGTGTAGAGGTTCAGAGTTCTCTTGAGGTGGCTACCCCCACATCCAGCCCAGTGACTCTGGGTACCCAGCTGACCCCTCTGAAGTGCCTGGCTCAAAACAGTGAGGGAAGCATCCAGTCTCTCTCCCCTGTTTGGCAAAAGGCCCCGCTGGGCTCTTCTCCCTATTGTCTGGAGGACAGGGAAAATATGGCAGCTAATACTGAGGGGAGACCCTGCCGTCGCAGGGACTGATGGGATGAAGGGAGGGCATGGTCGGTAGAACACAGTGAGGGACAGAAAAGGAAGTCTCACGGACTCCCTCTCACCAGGAAGTGGCCTTCCACCAACAGGGAGTGGCCTCCCCACGGAAGGCCGTGAACAGAATGGACCTCTGGTGGCTAGGGAGGTCCTGGAGGCCACAGACCCAGCACTGGATGCTCCGAGGCGCTTGTGGACCTGCCTGGGTTCTTCTTCTGGCCCTGCCTGGGCCTCAGCTGAATATTGCTCAGAAGTGCCTGGCCAGCCCAGGCCCAGCTCCCCACTCTGCAGGTCAGTCTGGCTCAGCATGCGGCAGGCCGTCCAGGCCATCACATACGTTCAGTCTGGCTGTGGTGGCCGTGGCTACCTGGTGTTCTGGAGGTCCTCCCGGAGCCAGGTGGGCAGTGTCTGGCCCATCTTATACAGCAGCTTGGAGAGCTCGATGTTGTGGTCCCGATAATAGTCCTTCAGGAAGGCGCGGGACTGGAACAGGAAGGAGAGTTCAGATCTCAGGGACGTGCTGATTCCAGAGGGACCCCTCCCCTCTGTAAACCCACCACTCGGTCAGTGTCAACCCACACACCTATCATTTATTCACCATCTTCCTTGGTAGCCTCCAAAAGAAAGCTAGATGGCAGGACACCAAAGCATAGTACACAAGGTCAAAATTCTTGTGATCGGGAGAAAAGAAGGAATTAATTAAAATCAGGAAGACTGGAAGTCACGGCGTGTGACCTTTGCCCTTCGTCCTTTGGACATGCCATTCTCTGCCACAAGAACACCTATCCATCCATGCCTCGGGCCAAACGCTGCCTGGTCCTCGCAGGCCCAGCTCCAGAGCCCCTCCCCTTCGGGGTCCCTTTCAGTAGCATCTCCGGTTCCGAAATCCCCTAGCACTCGTGTGCAGTTCTCTTACTGCATAAAGCGCGTCCTGCCTCGTATTCTTACTGGTGTGTGTGTGACTTATTTCCCTCCCAGACTAGGAGTCCCTTGAAGGCAAAGAACACGTCTCATCCATCCTCAAAGCCCACAGCGCTCAGCCCTAGGCAGAAGGTAATAAATTCTCGCTGGACTAAATCTATTCTAACCCACCATGTCCCAGCTTCGACTTCCTCCTTGTAAGAACACCACCCAAGAAAGGCCAAGGCCGTTAAGGTGCTGAGTGCAGGGTAAAGGGGAGAGGGGACCCCCGCCAGTCAGGGACCCCCACAGTGATCCAGCTGCCACAGGCAGTGTGCCCACTTACATCCAGGTCCATCTCTGGGTATTTCCGGCCCTTGCTTTTGCCCAGACACTTGGTTTTTCCTCCTTCGAGCAGTTGGCACCAAAATCCTTTCTTTGGGTCAAACCTGTGGAGGTGGGGAAAGCCTATGGATGGGAGCTGGCCCAGCCCATCCCCTTCCCACCTTAAGGCAATGGTCACAGACCCCAGGAGTGGCAGAGCCTAGGCCATGAAACCCACTCCCCTAAGCACACTCTGGAACCCACAGATAGACAGATGTGTGGGGCTGGGGCTTGCTTCTGCCGGCCCTGGGCTACACTGAACACGCCTGCCCTCTTCTCCCCAGCAGAAAGCACCTCATGTGCTCTGAGTTGCTCTTGTCCAGGCGGGGCGGCCCAAGTCCCTCCAGCAAGCAACCCAGAACAGGATCACGTGCTGTCCTTCAGGACGTGGGGAAACCTTTCCTAAGCACTCTCCTACTCAGGGCTGAGCAGTTTTTTTTACCCAAGAACCCAATAGGGAAGAAAAAGCTTAGTGGGGGTTTTGGGTGTGTGTCTTTATAAATTGTCTATTTTTCCAGAAATGCAGTATCTGCAGTTGTGCTTAAGCATGTCCATCACTGGAAAGTTTTGGCTTTTGGAGTAAACTTCAGGAATGACAGAGCAAGACTGCCTTCAGGATTTGAAGTCATGCTGGGCCTTCAGAGGTTTTTGGTGGGGGAGGGAGATGAGATCTGAAGCTGCCAAGGGGAGGGGAGGCACACTGGCATCAGAATTCAACCCCAGATCTGGAACCATTAGGAGCTGCTTCGGCATAAGGACAGCTGGAAAACAGAATTCACATTTGGCAGGTGTGGGAGACAGGGATTTCTGAATGGGTCACAGGGTAGGCATAAAGGAAGAAGAAGAAGATGATGATGATGATGAAGACGATCTTTGAGCATCAGTACGTGCCAGGCGCTGAGCTAAGAGCTCCACATGTATGCTTCATGCAATACAGCGACCCTCGGGAGGTCTAGGAGTCAAAACCTTTATTCCCAATTTACAGATGAGGAAAGTGAAGTGTGAAGGCACTAAGACACTTGTCCGAGATCACACAGCTAAAGAAGTAGTGGGTCTCCTAACCCAGGCATCTCGGATGCCAATGGCCCAACCCCCTTAGGTGCTGCCCCTGTCTGCCTCAAGGTAAAGGACTGCTTCTCTTCTTCACCTTCAACCTCCAAGATAGTGAGAAGGGAACATTCTTGCTGTATGACTTTCCCAAGTAGGTAGCCAGGGAAGGTGACTTTATTCCTCCCTCTCTCGAGACCCACCCCCACCCCACACAGGTGAGTGAGTTACTTGTCTGTAACATGGTTAACGCGCAACCACTCCCCAGCCCTGAGCGCCTGCCACACAGGCTGACCTCCACCCACACCGTGGGAGGGCATTCTCAGTGCCCTTGTGCCAGGTTCTGAGGGAGTGGGATTATAAGCCATCGGCAATATCTGAAGTTTCCTTTCCCTGAAATTACATTTAAATCATGATCCAATGCTAAGAAACCTTTGTGGGAACTAGGGCTGCTTAATGTTAGTCGAACTTACTTTAATAAAAGGTTCGAAAATGTTCAGCACAGACTGAAAAGAAAACCCCAGGGTGGAACTGACCAGAGTAGGACATAGTCACCACCTCCTTTTTTCTTGAGTTGATAACCTTTATTAATATGATTCAAATCATATTAGTATCAGCTTTTCTGCTAAACAGCCATCAGGAATATGCACACTTTCTAACTCTAATGTATCTGTGTCTCTTCCATAATCATTCAAGCCTTTGGCTTTTTGGCCCAGGTGCCTGCTCAGGAAATCACCCTGCTGAAAAGCCAAGGCAACACTCACGCCAAGGTTTTGTGGTAGTCAATAGTGTTGGTCACCCCAAGGAACTTCTGCACCGTGTCCATCACTTTGGCAGGTTCTGTTCGCAGCAGTTTGCCATCCAAGACCAGAATCTGGAAGAAAGAGGAAACAGAGAAGGATGATCTGAACCTGTGTTTCCTCCAGGGGCAAACAGGTTCCCAGTCTCCTGGTCACCAGCCATGGTTACAAACTGGGCACTCTTCACGGTACAGTCTCCACCTCCTCTTCCACCTCCGAGCGGCAGGTGTCCCCGCGCCTCAGGCTTCTGCAGTCCAACTCCCTGCCCTCTACCAGCTTCCCTCTCCTAGAGATGAAGCTGTCGCTCCACTCCTGCCTGCCCCGCACAACCCTACCATATCCCTCTCTGCCTCTCTCTAAGCCTCTGGCCCAACATCACTCTCCTGCCTCAACCCTCCAAGGGTTTCCCTAAATGCCTCATGTGATCTGGCCCTGCTTACCTCTCTGACCAGGCTCTCCCTACATCACCACAGCCCTCCCAGGAAGATAACCTACCCCAGGGCTTTTGCGATCCCCTTAGGGACACAGAGCCCGGCGACAGGACAGGGGCTTAGGGAATTTTCACACATCGGCCTTGGGATAAACAAGAATGAAACTTTCGAAGCCCCCAAAGGTCTAGCTCGCCAATGAGGACCTTTTGGGCCCCACGGCTGACGAAAGAGATTCGAGACTCTCTGCTAGCTGCCCCAAGCCAGAACTGTGAGTGCCCTCCCAAGGGCCAGGGACCGGCAGCTACCTGGTTGGCGTGAAAGGCGCTGAGCCAGCGCTCAATGTGGGTGGCGTACCAGCCGGGGACCAGGCAGCGGTTCTGAAGGGCCCGCAGCTTCAAGGACACGTCGGGCCCAGCTGTGATCACCTCGTGGAAGGTGTACTTCAGGGCCACTGGGTCATCGTGGGCTCGCTGGTGCTGCAGGCAAGGGGAGAGGGTCAGTGCGTCCCATGGGGGCACAAAGGAAGAGGCTCTCTTCAGCAGCCATGAAGTGGCCCGAAGACCCTGGCTGTGACCAGCAGCCCTGGGTTCAAGTCCCGGCTCTGCCTCCCACTGCTCTTTGACTCTGGGGAGTCATGGCCCCTCAGAGCCCTAGTTTTTCCATCTCTGCAAGACAGGAGTGGGACTAGATCAGAGCTTTCAAAGGCTGGTCATCTGCCTGTCATCTCTCCGATGTCTCCCATATCCACAAGCCACCTGTATGTGCCGAGGTCCACATACTTTGATTTACATTGACTCGTCTTTCTTATTCACATCAAACTATTTCAAAATAAAACTCACTATTGCCTCCGTAAGCAGAAGACCTGAATTAGTTGTCACATACAGAAGGTAATCATTCATAAATACAATAAAAACAAAGCAATGTTCTCAAATGCCAGCCAGATACAATGTCTGCTATAGGCCCTGAGCCCAACGCTTGCACTCTCTTTGTTGAAAACAGAGCTTAGCAATGTTAGAAAGGACTTAAGAGCCATTTACACTAAACTGAGAATTTGTCCTTTATAGAAATCAGAAGGTGTTATGGACTGAGTGTTTGTGTCCCTTCCCCAAAATTCCCGTGTTGAAGTCCTAACCCACAATATGATGGTATTTGGAGGTGGGGCCTTGGGGAGGTAATTGTGGGTAGATGAGGTCAGGAGGGTGGGGCCACCATGATGAGGTTAGTGCCCTTGTAAGAAGTGACACCAGAGAGAGTGGGTGCTCCTGCTCTCGCTCGCTCTCTCTTACTCTCTGCTTTGTGAGGACACAGTGAAAATGTGACTGTTTAAAAGCCAGGAAGAGTGATCTCATCAGGAACCAAAGCTGCTGGCATCTTGATCCTGTACTTCTAGCCTCCAGCACTATAAGAAATAAACTCCTGTTGTTTAAGCCCCAGTCCATGAATACTGTGTTACAGCTCCTCGAACAGACTAAGACAGGATAGGAAAAGAATCAGAAAGGGGGAAATGCCATGTTTGAACCACCTACAATAATGCCATGGGCCATCAGCATCCAGAGACCAGGAACCTGCCCACCAGGGGTCACGCTCTCTTGAGCCTCCACACTCACACACAGCTCAGGGTGGGCAGTGAGAGAAGGGACAGTCTGTGAGGACCAGAGAGCAAGTAGGGTCTGTACCCAGCACCCCCGCCGGGACTGCAGAGGCAGGGAGGCCCCAGAGAGGAAGTGACAGGCTCAGAGGGTGGCAGGGAGCTGCTGGAAGCGGCCTGACCCGAGGAGGTCTTCCTAGACCAGCTAGTGGACGAGCTACCCCCCATGCCCTGGCACTGGATCAGAATCCCAGGAAGATTGGCAGGCAGGGGAAGAAACCTCCCAAAAGGCCTGAGTCTAGGCTGTTCTGTAAGCCTAGTGCTCAGAAGAAATTAAGTCAGGTCACTGAAGTTAAAGGAAGTTCTGGTTCTTACATAGTCGAGTGGGGATTAGGAGTCATACCTTCTCTCCCATAGACAACAGTCAGGTAACTTCTTTATCTGATCAGGTGTTTGCATCCTCTACTATGAATGTGGAGCCCTATATCTTATCCTTCTCTGAATCCCCATCCCGACCCCACCCAGTGTCCAGTGAGGAGACCAGTTAGTATGATCACTGTTCACCAAATCTCCCTTTCATCCAGGTGGAACCACCTTCCACCTCTTGTTAGTGTCAGAATCAGAGGCGGGACCCATGGTGAAGCTAGCAGGGTGGGCAGGTAATTGTTGGCTGGGATGCAATGTCGATTTCTGCCTGTCTCCTCCACTAAGCTAGAAGCCCTGTGGAGCTGAGACTCTATTCTTACCCACCACCGCATTCCAGAAGGCTAGCTTAGGGCTGGCACATAGTAGGTGCTTAGTAAATATCTGTCGAATGACGTTATGAGTAGCTGAGGGATGGACAGAGCCCCATGCCCCTACCCAGGGCTGCACCCCGGCCGTGGCTCACCTGGTACCAGGAATAGGCCCGGTCCGCTGGGTTGATGAGGATGGTCAGGACCTTGGCCTTGGGTAACAGAGCAGCTGCCCGCCGGGGCGCCACTTCCGAATCAAAGTAGTTGGCGCTTTTCTCAAAGTAAAAGTCGGAGGTGGTGTTGGAGGGGATAGGGAAGAACTCCATGTACCTGCAGGAAGCCCAGAGAGAAGAGCTCACAGGCAAGACTCACGAGAAGGGGGCCTGAGGAATGCAGCATGAGAGGGTGAGGGTTGCTGGGGGTAGAACTCAGAAAGCCAGCAGGCACATTGATCCCAAGGACCTGCTCCTGGCAGGGATTTGAGATGGACGGATGGCCACCAGGCAGTCTCCCTTTGTTGAATCATTCCTTTTCAGGGGGTACCTTGGAGTCAGGAGGATGGGAAGACTTACGGAAGTGATATGGGTTACAAGGCATGGGATGGGGGTGTGTGTCTTTGAATCCTAAATAAGATGTTCCCAGTTAAAGTGACAGGGCCTTAACTCACTGCCTCTAGGAGGAGAACTGGGACACCTTCGACCCGGGAAGAAACAGCATGGACCCGAGAGACACCCGCTCCTGTCTCCCGAGTACAGGGTTTCTTTCCTGGCCTAGGATGGCACTTTCTAGGATGTCACCATGGACCAGGAGACAAAGAGATGGGGAGTGTATCACCGCCTGCCAGCCACACCCCTCCCAGGCCTCACGTGGGTCAGCTGCTGGCTTTCCAGAGGAACCTCCCATATCCCACCCAGAGGGACGTCCATGCCAACCTGTGGGCCCAGCTCTGGATGGAGGATACCTCAAGAAGCTAAATGAATGCTCCAGAGCCTCTCACAGGCACCTACTCATACAAAATAGAGGTACAATTTCAGGGGCTTATGGGAATCAAAGCCCACAGGCCCACCTTAGGTGAGGGTGTAGGACCCCTACTATATCCTGGGAGACAGGGTTACTCCAGGGAGGTCCCAGGAACCCCTTTATCAGAACCACCTTGGGGCTTCTGAGATTCCTCACCCCACCCTACACCTACCTACAGAATCAAAATCTTGGGAATGGGGCTGAGGAATTGCTAGCTCTCTCCTATTTCTGAATTCTATTTTTTTTTCTTATTTATTATATTTTAAATTCTAGTCAGTCAACATACAGTGTTATATTAGTTTCAAGTGTATTTCTGAATTTTCTTTATGAAATAGCATCTGTATACCCACAGGCCATTGTTTGTAACACCTAAATTGAGAAAGCTCTGAAAATAGAAGCTTTTCCCCTCAAGGCTTTAGCAAAGCCATTTGGCAGCAAAACCCGACTTACTAATCTTAGTGTAAATATTCACAGACTTTGCTATAGATGTATTGTATTTGCTGCTGGGGTACTTGCTGATGGGGTGCTGCCCCAGACCCTGCCGGAAATACGGTTAAATGTATGGTGTTGCACCATATTACCTCCCTAAAACCTGAGAGAAGGTGACTTCCAGTGACACATCTGGCTACAGTGGGTTTTAGACAAGAGACGGTACCCATATGAGAGACAGAGACAGGTGGGTAGCCAGGGGTAGGCAGACAACAGGCTGACAAAAGAGAAAGAAAAAAGTATGGAAAGAAAACAAATAAACAGAAGAATGGCCATAATGTCTCCACCCGGGTAAACCACTGACATGAAAATAATAAACAAGAGCAATACATGTATAGGGAAAGAAAAGGCGAATAGTAGAGAAAGATGCAAATTGAAATAATTGGAGCGTAAAACTATCCCCACGAAGCGCCCCCCCCCCCGCCCCGCCCCGCGCCACCTTAACGTCCGGTGACAGGTTCTGGAGGGAAGCTGCAATTTCCACCACTTCCCCAGGAAAGTCCCCAAAGGCCAGCAGGCCGCCTCTGAAGGGCTCACAAGAACACCTCCTGCTCCACAATCAGGCAAGCAAAGTTTAGCCAGCTCTTGGGGTTAGAACACTTGCAATTTAGCCCCTGCTCTGTCCTCAACTCTTGGGACCTTGGGCAAGTCCCTGTGCTCCTCTGGGACTCAGGTGGTTTTCCTGCAAGCAAGGGAGGTGCTGGCTCCCACTTCGAGCAGTCTCTGAGCCCAGGTGGTGACGAAAAGGGGCAAAGGGCTTCCTCATCAAGTGTCCCGCCTGTGATAAGGCTCCAACATCATGAGTGCAAGGGTCACTGAGCTTTGTCCCTGTTTACAGGAACTTCAGCTGTGTGTGAGCAAGGGCCAGCTGCTTCCTACTGTGAGCAGAGCAGACCTCCTCTGGGGCAGACTCCATGACGGCAAGCTCCCATCCAGCTTTGGACAGAAAGGGTCACTCACCAGTCGATGCCTTTGTGGTAGTTGTGGCCATTAAAAAACTGGATCTCCTCAAAGGTCTCTGAGCTGGGGTAGTTGCTGCTGAGGTCCGGGTGCATGCCCAGGAACAGGTAGAGGGCCGTGGTGCCTGCAGGGATGGAAGGTAGCTGAGACCAGGGCCCAGCCCCGAACTCAAACATGGGAGTCTGGGATCCCAGGTTCTGACTCCAGCTCTCCATGACTCACTGGGAGATCCTGGGAAAGTCCCTTGCCTTCTCTGGGGCTTAGTTTCTGTATCTGTGCAATCAAAAGAATTTTATGAAAGCCAGGACAGCAAATACAGGGCATGCGTGTGGGCACCCCAACTCCTACATCCACTGTAGACATCACTAATCTATCATGGCATCCTAAACACTAAACAAGAACTTGGCCTCAGAATCCTTCCCACCCACGTACTGTACTCCAGCAGCCATGCCCAGTTCATTGGTGTCTTCTCATAATCCCAGAACTAGATGGTTTCCAGGTCTGGGCCTCTGTCCTCTGACACGTGGGAGGAGCTCAAAGAAAAGGGAGCTCCAAACCCTGCAGTCTATTGATGTGAAATTCGTGAAGGGCTAAGAGATTTGGCTCAAATGCCTTCTCCTTCTGGGAACCCTTCCCCCACTCACACTCTGTCCTACTTGACAGTACAGGACCTACCCCCTCCTTTAGAGAGTTCATTCCTTTCCTGTGTGCTATAATGAGATGTCCTAGAAGAGAAAGAGACTATAGAGTTTAGTTTCCTGAAGAGTATAATATAAGCTTTGGGGGTCAGAGAGATAAGGGTTCAAGACCTAGACCTGTCATTTCCTAACTGAATGTGTCAGGGGGGGTCACTTCACTTCTCTGAGCCTCAAGTATTTTATCTGTAAAATGGGCATACCCATTCATGGTTCACAGTGTGTGTGGGTGGCAAATACTTAGCAAGCGTATCACCTCTCCTCCCTCTTGTACCCCTGGCAAACACGACTAATTGATTGCAATCCCCTTTGCACTGAACCAGTTTTACCTGGCACTGCTCAAATGTGCAGAACAGCTGATCTGGGCTTCTCTGCCTTAGACTCAGAGACTCCCAGAAACAGAGCTCCCTGAGGTGTGGTTCAGGACAGATAGGAAAATTCTACACCCACCCTCCACCCCTCTACCCCCCTCCCCACTTCCATACTGATAGGCAGTTCATGTTCATCCCAACTTCACTCTCACTTCCTGGGAAAGGGGGGGGCAGATTATTGGGGAGTGGAGCCAGGGCATTCCAGGTGGTCCCCAGAATTCCATGGCTGAGACACGGATTTCCGTGGCAGTGGGGGATGCTGGCCAGGAGCAGAGAGACCTGCCTGTTTTCTGGGGGCCAATGATGAGGAGCTTTGGGAAGCGGTCACACGTCTTCTCCTTGGACCAGATGTCTTTGTGGCGTTTGTCCTCACACGGGTCCTAAAACAACAGTGGAAGGAATGTTAGGGGGTGGCCCAAAACCCAATGAACAGACTCTCATTGCACATGGATATGTGGCTCTTACAGCACTGCCAGGTAGAGTAACTACGTGTGTCCTTGTCACATCCCCACCTCAGGACACTGAGCTGCTAGCAGGCAACGACCACTTCCAGTTAGTCCTAGCAAAACACTCAGCCCAGGGCTTGGCACACAACAGCAGCTCACGAGCACTTGTTGAATTAACTGGATGAGCTGTGTCGGAACCAGGGGTCAGCAAGCTTTCTCTGGAGAAGTTAGTAAATCTTTGGTGTTTGGTGACTATTTCAGGCTGGAGTACTGCCTGGTCTCTGTCACAACTACTCAACTCTGTTGTTGTAGCACGAAAGTAGCCCTAAACAGTACATACAAGAATGAGTGTGGATGGGTTTCAATAAAACTTTATTTACAAAAAACAGACTGCAGGCCAGATTTGGCCCATGAGCCGGGGCTTGTGGACCCCTGGTCTGAACTATGAGACTGCTTCCATTCCAGCTTAGCTTCTGTTTCCAGATTTTGACAGTCCCCAGGGGAAGACTTCCCCAAGAACTGGCCCCTCAAGACCTCCCATCAGTCCCCTCTCCCATGGTACAGAGCCTTCTAGTGTGAGAAGGGGTATAAAGGACTATCTAAGAGTCCAACCAGGCCAGGCAGTTGCTTGGATCTGCACTTGATCTACACTCTGCTCACTTACAATCTTGTAATGCTTTTTCGGAAGGTGTGTGTGAGTGTGCACGCATGCACATCTGCGTGGGCAGTGTGTACATATATGTGCGTGTGACAAGCGAGTGTGCCTGTGCTGGTTTGCACTCAAGAGGGACTATGAGGGTGTGAGGGCCAAGCCCACGTCTGCCGTGTGTCTGGGACATCCCATGTCTGCACCACCGCACCCACCCACCCACCTGCCAGAGCGGGTCCTTCTCCTCGGAGAAGATCTGGAAGTACTTCTGGGCCAGCTGCACGGGGGGCAGCGTCTGCAGCCGCAGGTTGGTCCAGGAGTGCAGGAAGCGCGCCAGGTGCTTGAAGGTGTACAGGCCCAGGCGGTCGTTCCCATAGTTGGACAGGTGCGTCATGAAGATGCTGATCTGCTCCAGGGGAGGGAGGTGGGGGGCGGGGCCGGTCAGCATCTGAGCCCTCACCCTCCACCCCACTTTGGACTCTTCTGGTCTTGCTGCAGCTTTGCAGAGTCACTCTATGACCAGTCCAAGGTTCACTGGGGCTGTCAGCAAACTTGCTGTGTGACTTGGCCTAGGCACAGCCAGGTGAAGCCACGTCTGACTGACCACCAACTATTGCAACCCTGAAATGGGAGGCTGACCTACTGCGCAGTCATGTGGGTGTTCTTCTGTATTTTCTTGGTGGGGTGTTCATGGAAGACAAGGAGTGCTCGGTTATCCCGTAAAGCTGAATACCACCACCACTGGATATCTACTTAATGGTATTAAAGCATGGATGATTATTGCCATTTTACAGATAAGGAAAGAGAGGGCCAGAAAGCTCAGATGAATAGTTTAAAATATATGTATTTCAAAATATATGTATATATACATATATAGCTTATAGATTAATGATTTACTATGTATGTTAGTAGATAACATCCACATATTTACACACACACACAAAGACTGGAAAGAGAACACAGACCAAAATGCTCACACCATTGCAGTGAAGTACAAGATTCTGAAAGGAAAAAGGAAAGACAACTTGGATTCTCTTCCCAAGGTCACACAGCAGAGCAGGGCCAGAGCCAGGGGGGCAGAGCGGGTTGGCCCACTCCCCACCCTCATACCGGCGGCCGCCCCCTCCTCCCCAGGCCCAGGAAAGCCAGCCCTGGCTGTAGACAGGCTGCCCGGCAGCGGCCCCTCACCCCCAGCCCAGGGCTATGAGCACTCACAGGATTGAGGAGCACAGTGAGGAAGAGCTCGCCCCCATTGATGATCTTGTCCAGCTCGCCAGAGCCACCAGGGTACTCATTGTAGAAGATGGTGTGTGTGAAGAGGCCGCAGGTCTGCCGCGGGAGGACCTGGGGACGGGGCAGGGGAGAGCTATGGCATCTCCAGGCACGGACGGCGGCAGAAGACCCTCCCTCAGGTGAACGGCCAGGGTGTCTCCGCAGAAGGGCAGCCTCTTGTGTGACTGCACAGCCCCCACTCTTGGGGGTCTTCTCCCCTCGTGACCTTCTGCAGCCTGCAACATTCCCTCAAGTGAGCCCACGGGCCCTTGCCATTTTACAAACTTCACCACTCTTCCCTGTAACAAAATGAGCAGGCCCCAAAGTAGCAGAGATAGGCAAGTGAGAATGGCTGCCCAGCAAAGGTCCCTGACCTTCTGCAAAGCAGTCCTCCCAGTCACCCTCGCAACCCCCTCACAGCGTTAGAACCTGCCCAGTTCTCCCAGTCACGTGCTGGTTTAACTGCTGATTCTCTGTCTCCTTTCATAAAACTGCGCTCCAAGAGAACAGGGAACTTGCTTGTCTGGATACCACCTCATTCCCAGAGAGAATATGAATGCCTGGTGTGGAGGAGGCCAGGGGAGGGAGGGAGGGAAGGAGAAAGGAGGGAAGGAAGGAAGGAAGGATGGATGGATGGATGGATGGATGGATGGACAGATGGATGGACAGATGAAAGCATAAATC
This sequence comes from Callorhinus ursinus, assembly GCF_003265705.2. Classification (NCBI taxonomy): domain Eukaryota; kingdom Metazoa; phylum Chordata; class Mammalia; order Carnivora; family Otariidae; genus Callorhinus; species Callorhinus ursinus. The sequence continues at coordinate 51,124,824 of NW_027397065.1, forward strand.
TGGCCTTCCCACACATGCCCCATCTGGACTGTCAACAATTCATCCTTCCAGTGGCTTAGGTCAAAAACCCAGGAGTCATCCTGACTCATCTCTCTCCCCCACACCCTACCTCCAATCACTAGTTGATCCTGTTGGCTTGACCTTCTAAGTAAGTCCAGAATCTGATCATATCCCAACATTGCACCCTGATGGAACCACCACTCTCTCATCTGGAAGACTGAAGTGGCCTCCCAACTGGTCTCCCTGCCTTCCCCTTTGTCCCCTGCAGTCTCTGGAACTCACAGCAGCCAGAACAAGAGAAATCTTTTTTAAAAAATGAGTCTGATCCTAACAGCACTCCATGCAAAAACTTCCCATCTCAGAGAAAAGCTAACGTCCATCCAATGGCTTTCTGTGGCCCTACATGATCTGGCCCATCACCCCCTGACCTCATGTCCCCCTCACTTGCTCCCCTCCAGCCAGACTGGCCTCCTAGTTGGTCCTCAAACACACCTAACACAAAGTGTGCCTACCACAGGGCCTTTGCACTTGCTTTCTCCGCCTTTAAAGCTTTTCCTCATATAGCAGCATGGCTCATTCCTAGGAAGGCCCTTCTTCATCACCTTATTTAAAATAGCTTCTCCTCTCCTCTGGCACTCCCAATCTCCCTTCCCTGCTTGACTCTTCTCCATGGCCCCATCACCACACCATCTGGCCATATGTTACAAATGTCACACATTTGTGAGCACACTGTCTGTCTCCTGCCACTAGAATGTCAGGTCTACAAGGGCAGGGACACTCGTTGGTTCTGTACACTTCTCTATCCCCAGTGCCTAGAACAGGGGCAGACACACTGTAGAAGTTCATTAAAAATGTTTCAATAAGCAAATGAATGAGACAGAGGCCTCACCCGCACAGTCCTCACCAGAGGCCCCTTTAAAAAATGTTCAGCCCCTGATCCCATCACGAACGCTAAAAAGGAGCTCAGGAAAGGGCCAGACCGTCAGCCTGCCTTCCCTGGGACTGAGAGCCCTGGATGCCAGAGCGGGCAGCAGAGCCTGGCCTGCAACCCCTAGCCCGCGCACGCAAGCCACGCTTCCCCAGACGGTGTGTGCACATCCGCCTCACAGGTTGTGGGGCCCACTCACCATGATGCCGTTGTGGATAAAGCCGCGGCGATAGCGGGCCGGCTTCAGGTGGGGGTACTCCTCCGTGCTGGTCACACGGATGCTCCATACCTGCTTCCAGGCCTCGTACAGCTGCACGTGCACGGGATACACACCCGAGTGGTGGGGGGCCACTGCATAGCCCATGTCTGTGGGGATGCCGTGCTCCTGGGGAGAAGAGGGCCAGGCCGGGGTAAGCACAGGGTTCCTTCCCCACGGGGTCTCATTTCCCCTTGGTAGAACGGGAGAGAGAAATCAACAGGCTGGAATGGCAGGGCAGTGGGTCCACGCCCTCGTGGTACAGATGGGAAAGCTGAGGCCCAGGGAGGGAAAGGGATGGGCCCCAAGTCAAGAGTCTCGGAGTGAGGGACTGACCACGCTGGGGGACTCTTAACTCTCAGCCCGGAGTTCATGCCCTCCGGCACCCTGGAGTGAGGAGCAAGGACAGGGGCTCTTCCTGCCTGTCTTGGCCTCTGATTGGCTGGTAGGCCCAGGCTGAGCCCATACCTGGGCCTCGTCCCCTCTTCCCCAAGTACCAGCTCCAGCTTTCCTGAGCCTCCCACTCCGACCTGAAGATAGAGCTTGGACTCAGGAAATAAACTGGCCTGGATTTAAGTTCTGGCTGGACCTCCTCCTAGCTGCTGCGGGCTCCCTGAGCTTCGGTGTCTTATCTAAAAGGGAGAATATCGATAACCACCTCTTGGGGTCTCTGAGAGGCTTCAGAGAGACAGTGGCTATAAAGATACTAATAAAATGCTGTCAGACGGAACTGCAAAACAGCAGTGAGAGGTCAGCAGGCCGGACCCCCCAGCCCCCGGCCCCCCCAGCTCCGCCCTGTAGGGAATCTTACTCACGACAGCGAACTTCTTGTTCAGAGCCATCTGCTCGGCCAACACCGACTGGTTGTGGAAAAGGTGGGGCTGCATGTGGCTCCACATGTGGGGGAACCACCAGAACTCCTTCACGTACGACAGCAGCAGATCATCCCCAGCGTCCTCAGCATCAGTACCTGCAGCCAGAGTGCAGGCCTGCTCAGCCCGGCCACCGTGAGGCTCTCCAATGGGGGCTGGTGCCCGGGGGCGGGAGCGCGTAGCCATAGCCCACCCAGGAGCTGCTCAGAGAGTTACCAGAGCCACCGGGTGGGAGCAGACAGCGCCCAGGGCCCTGCCTTCTAGTCCAGAGTGGGGCCTTCACTCAAGCAGTGACTTTGGCCAAGTCCTTCTCCTCTCTGGGCCCTTGGGCCCCATGTGTGCAATCCACAGTCCCAAGGGTTTCTCCCAGCTCTGATAGGCCTGCTCTGATCTGTTTCCTGTTTGTGTATTGGACCATTTGTCATTTGTCTTTTACTTAATGATCTGAGAAGCTCTTGGTATATATACAGGATGTCTAATCCTGTCTCATGCTATGACTCAAACTACCCCTGAAATGCTGAGGGCCGAGAATGGGAAAAATGCACTCAGACAACCCAGTATTGCTCCTAATTGGCCTTGGGACGATGCTGCAGACTTTCCCCCCAGAACTGCAGAGTATTAGGGTTTTTCCTAGAATTCAAGAGAGGCTCTCCACACTGTAGCCAAAGCAGAAGGTACCTACAGGGAACCTTGACTACAGATGATGGCTCAGGGGTCTTTCCCTCTTGCTTGGCCCAGAAGGGCAGCATTTGAGGAACTTGGGAGAGCCCAAAAGACGAGGGAAGGCATGAACCATGCAACCTACACCCTCAACCTCGACCCTTAAGACTTGAAAATGAAATGGCAATGGCCAACTCCGGGGCAGGAACAATTGGAGGGCATTCTCACTTTCTATGCTATATATTTCTATGATGTTCTTAAGATTCAACCAATTACTTTTTTAAGCAGACATAAGACAAATAATTTTAAAAGACAGAGGAGAGGGGGAGACAGAGGGAGAAGATGTCCCCAAAGGCAGCACAGCCTGAAGGACAGGGAGGGATGAGTGAGGGATGTTGTTGTCTTATTGCTGCCCCCAAATACCCTCTGCCTGGGGCTGACTGCTCTGTGGGCTGCTGGATCAGCGGGGAGGCCACCAGGGTCAAATGTGGCCCTGATGTGGGCCCATCAGCCCACCTGCTGCCCTTGTGGCAGAGCACTCCACGGATCCAGATGCCGAGGGCCCCTGGAAGTTGCTCGTGGGGGCAGAGCCAGGCCCACTTACCTGTGTGGAAGAATTTCCCTGAGTAGCCCAGGTTGAAGGTGAAGTTTGGGATGTGTGTGCGTAGTTCATTTTGCGTATCAAACAGGGCCTAGGATAGGCAGAGGAAGAAGAAGCAGGTGAGGCGGAAGCTGGGAACTCCCTGTTCTTCCCACTGAGGGCCCAGAAAGATCCTACTGTTGCAGGACCAGCTGCAAAGCTTGTAGGGCCCAGCAAAAAATGAAAATGTGGGACCCTTGCTCCAAAATTAAAATATCAAGAAGGCCATGGCAGAGCACTAATCTTGTACAGGCCCCTTCTGAGCGCAGGGTCCCACACCCATGAAGCCAGCCCTGAGCTGCCACCTGCCCCAGGCCTCTGGCCAGAGAAGACCTGACACCAGCCCGGTTCTGCTACGTGCCCTCGAGAAAGCTTTGTGACTGCCCTAGGCCTCAGTTTCCCCACGTGTGAGATGGAGATAATAATTTCTCCTGGGATGATTGAATGAGACCCTGCATGTCAAAGTGCCTGACATTTTGGTAAGTAATGTAAAATGGTGGCATGGCTGTGTCCGTGGTCACTGCCACTATGAGCCTTGGATCTTCGGCTGTCAAATGTGGAGGGTCTCTCCCGCTGAGCGCAAGGCCGATATCACAGGATCATGACTCTTCTGAAGACGTACTGCGTCCCCAGCCATGCGATGTCCCCGTGCATGGCACACCCCATGCTGGGCAAGCCAACGAGGGGAGGCTAACGCTTGCAGAACAAAACACACGCTTGTACTCTGGAGTCAGGATTCCAAAAGATCCTCCCGCCCCACACACCACCCACACACAGCACACGAGGCTGCTAAGACACCAGCAGGAGCCTGCTGTCAGACCACTTCGCAAACAGACAGTCCTGGCCCTCCTGGGGCCACCATCAGCATCTCACCAAGGCCAGGCACTACCTGACAGACAGGCTTGCTCTAGCTGTGTGGCCTTGGGCAAGTAATGCACCTCTCTGAGCCTCAGTGGCCTCCTCTGTGAAACTGGACTTACGACGATACCCGCCTCATGGGGCTGCTGTGAGGATCCCCTGAGGCCATACCCACAAAGGGCTAAGCGCAGAGGTTGGATTTGCCACGCCCTGAAGAAGCAGCTGCTGTCCCTGTGATTTAAGGTGCACCGTACAGCTGGTACTGTCCAAATTAACGAGGCGACATTCGTGTCTCAGAAAGGCTTAGTTGCAGCCTGTGCTTGGGATGAAGGGACGGGGAGGGAGAAAACCTCTGCCCCTTCAGACTCACAAGGATGTTTAAGACAAGTGGGACCCTGGCTGGCGAAACGCTCGGCAGTGTGCACGGGGCTGAGCACGCGGGAGAGGGCGTCGCTATTAGTACTCTTCGACAGAAACAGCTCCGAACTGCTCTCACCCCTCTCGCTGTGAAAGTGGGGAAAATAAAAAGCAAGCAGGGCAACCTCAGGGCTCATGAGGGGACACAGTGAGCCTGGTAGCCTGGTCTCCCTGTGGGATCAACCCTGAACCAGTCTCAAGGACTCACCTGGACAGGCAGCAAACACTAAGGTCAGCAGGAGAGAGCGGAAGAGCGCCCTCAGTAGGAAACAGAGCGATCTGCTTTGTCAGAGGTAGGTTATGGCATCGCATGAAGCCTCAGAGCTGGAAAGCCTCAACAGGAATCATCTTAACACTTGCTTTCAACAGGACAGCCCTTGAGGAGGTGAAATCTCAGGAGCAAACACAATGTGTAAAGCAGATCAAAGCAACACAGCCCCGCCCCACGAGATGGGAGCTGGGAGGGCTCAAAGCCTGGCCCATCTGCACAGGCCCCTCTGTAAACCACCCCCCGGGGGCTGGGGGCACCTGAAAACTTCCCATCCGCCCCTCTTGTCAGTTCACCACTGAGGCTCAGACATGGGAAGGGACTTGCCCACGAGTTCCAGTCAATTTAGGGTCAAATGGGTCTTGACTCCCCACACGGTGCCTGCCCCCCAACACCATCTGCTGTGCTCTTCTCCTCTGGCGGCGTAAGGAAGAGTAGAGTGTTCACTCCTGCCCCACGGCCTCCCTCCCAGGCCCCAGGGCCAACCCCAACAGTGACTTCAGGAGGACAGGGAACACAGCACCCACAACCGGACTCACTTGGGAGGAAAGCACTCCTCTTAGAAGTCTCTTTTGCCATCTGAACATCAAAGCGAAGTCTGGATTTGGTGCTAATATGTTCTAACGCTTGCTAATCTCCTAAGGGAGGACGGGGTCATCAGGCAGCACAATCTCTGTAGAATTTAATCCCCTGGTTTTGTTTTCCTTGGATCCACTGTTGTGCCTGCCCTCTATTTATGGCAACCAGTACTGATTTCCCCCACTTACACTAGTGATGTCGTTTTCTTTGCAAAGAACTTTGAGTAAAATAGAGACTAGATGAAAAGCACATTTTAAAGCTTGCTTAATGGTCTCTTTAGTAGTGATGCATGTGTGTAAAATGTCATGGTCTGCAAAATGCTTTTATATACAGTTTAGTTTGGTAAACACTTTTTGAAATAAACACATGCATTCCACTATTTATACAGACCTCAGTTAAAATATGCCTGTGTATGATTCAAGCTCTAATTCTTGCTTTAGAAGTTTTGCGGGAGCTCTGGTACTGACATAAACATTTCTGAGAGTGAAAAATCACGTCTGGGTTAAAAGGCAGATATGTAACCCTGCATAGCTCCCATCCCTGGGCTTCAATGATGGAGTCTCTCCCTCCACAGGTATATTTCTGAGTTCCACACGCCAAAATTCTTCTATATCCAATGCTTCAATATAATCTCCAGTGACACTTTTGTCTAGTAAAACAATCACTAAAGCCACCTGGCCAAGGAAGGGGGACATGCACGGCACCGGGGAGAGGCAGACAGTGAAGTCATGAAGGGGCACCCGTAGCCCAACCTGTCCGGCACCGCCCCCCGCCCCTGGCCATACCTTCACGTCCTCCACCTTCATGCGTGTGCCCTCCTTGCCCACAAAGATGTCATCAATGTCCACCAGGATGTAGCGGTCCAGAGGCAGCGAGAGGCGCTTGCCCGTGAGGAAGGCCACGGCATCGACAAAGACGAGCTTGTGCAGCCAGAAGTTGAGGTTGTTGCCAAACAGCACGCGCTGGATGCCGTCGTGAAGGCCCAGGTCCTGGACCACAGTGGCGTGCAGCGCGGCGTGCAGGCCGGCGTCCGCACCCAGGTGCGGGATGGACTCGGAGGAGCGTGTCTTGGCCAGCAGTACCGGCTCATAGGTGGAGTGGTTTGACTGGAACACCGTCCAGTCCTCGCCGGGTAGCACGCCCTTCTCCACTTCGCTGGGCCGTGTCACGTAGAGCAGCGGGGACTTGGGGTTGATGCTGCAGTCCTTCAGGCCCAGGTTTGAGTGCAGGAACAGAGGGAAACCTTTGAGCTGCGCACTCAGCAGGCTGTTCTCGTTGGCCTGTAGCCGGGACGGGGAGAGGGCAGCAGAGCCGTCAGATCCAGAAGCCCCAAGGGAACGCTCAATCTCAGGTGGGGACTGATAACAGTAGCGTCAACAGTATTCTCTAACGTTTGCAGAGGCCTTAGCACATCCCTGGCCCTGTGCTAACCGAGCTGCGCAGACCCCACTCCGCCCGTCCCAACAATATACCAGCAAATGCACACCATGCGCACACCTTACCAAAGCCAGGAACCCAGGTCACGCACTTGGCATGCAGGGATGCTCTTAATCCTCAGAGTGACCCCACGACGGAGGCATCACTATCATTCCCATCTTACAGATGAGGAAACTAAGGCCCAGAGAGGTTATTTAACTTGTCCAAAAATCACACAGAGAAGTCTAGCAGCTGCGAGCCCAGACTCTGTCATCAGACTGCCTGGCCTTGGGCAAGTTATGTAAACTCTCTGTGCCTCCGTTTCCTCTCCTGTAAAATGTTCCTCACTGGGTGGTAGAGGATGATGAGTATTCATCCCGGTGAAGTGCTCAGGAAGGGGCCAGCGGCATCACAATTGCTCATTCGGTCCCCATACCAGCCTCAGGACCCAGTTCCTGTGTTATCCTACTTCATGAGGTGGGGGGAAGCTGAGGCTGCCCTCGGCCACACAGGGTCAGGAGGAGCCACAGTGACCAGCCAGACCATCTGCACCTAAGGCCCACACACCTGGCCACCAGGCCCTTCTGCCTGGCTTTCCCAGCTGGCTCTTGCCACACCATCCTTTCCTCGGGAGAAATCTTAGGTGGATGCCAACGTAGAAGAGATCAGAGAGGGGGTGTCTGCTGGGCATCCCCAACCCTCCAAATGCACCTAGCACCCCAAGGCCACCCCCTCACAGGAGCCCAGCTCCCTGGGATCTGTAGACCCACAGTACCCCGTCTCCTCTTCCCTAGACGCATAGCCCCTGCTCCTTCGTACCATCCCTCCCCTTCCCAGTCACCTGATTCTGGATATGTTACAACTGGCCTTTGTCTTTGTGCCAGTTCCATTCTGTTTTCTTCTCCTGACAAACTCCTGTTCATCCTTCAAAACCCAATGCAAATACCCTTTTCTTTGCACTGGCCTCCCTGGAACCAGGTTAGAGCCTCATCTGTAGCACTTTTCACCTTGGCCTCTGCATTATCAGCTCAGGGTCTCTCTCCCACCAGTCAGCCCTCTTGAAGGCAGGAGCTATATCATTTCCACCTTTGGGTCCCCAGTGCCCTAAACAGGCTTGATACCCAGGGAGAAAACCCATGTTTGATGAGCTAACTGGATTTTTATTTTTTTAATTTCTTTTTAATTTTTAATTTTTTAAAAATTTTATTATATTAGTCACCTTACAATACATCATTAGTTTTTGATGTAGTGTTCCACGATCCATTATTTTCGTATAACATCCAGTGATCCATGCAGTACATGCCCTCCTTAATACCCATCACCAGGCTGACCCAACCCCCCGCCCCCCTCCCCTCTAGAACCCTGTTTGTTTCTCAGAGTCTATTGTCTCTCATGGTTCATCTCTCCCTCCGATCTCCCCCCTTCATTTTTCCCTTCCTTCTCCTAATGTCCTCCATGCTATCCCTTATGTTCCACAGGTAAGTGAAACCACATGATAATTGACCTTCTCTGCTTGACTTATTTCACTTAGCATCATCCCCTCCAGTCCCATCCACGTTGATGTAAAAGTTGGGTATTCATCCTTTCTGATGGCTGAGTAATATTCTTACATATGGACCACATTTTCTTTATCCATTTATCTGTTGAAGGGCATCTCGGCTCCTTCCACAGTTTGGCTATTGCGGACATTGCTGCTGTGAACACTGGGGTGCATGTGGCCCTTCTTTTCACGACATCTGTGTCTTTGGGGTAAATACCCAGTAGTGCAATTGCTGGGTCACAGGGTAGCTCTATTTTTAATTTTTGAGGCACCTCCACACTGTTTTCCAAAGTGGCTGTACCAGCTTGCATTCCCACCAACAGTGTAAGAGGGTTCCCCTTTCTCCACAACCTCTCCAACATTTCTTGTTTCTTGCCTTGTC
>NW_027397065.1:51138639-51396012 GCF_003265705.2 Callorhinus ursinus
CATTGCATGTTTTTTCCTGCTTTGTCGAAGATTATTTGACCATAGAGTTGAGGGTCCATATCTGGGTTCTCTATTCTGTTCCATTGGTCTATATGTCTGTTTTTGTGCCAGTACCATGCTGTCTTGGTGATCACAGCTTTGTAATATAGCTTGAAATCGGGCAACGTGATGCCCCCAGCTTTGTTTTTCTTTTTCAACATTTCCTTGGCGATTCGGGGTCTTTTCTGATTCCATACAAATTTTAGGATTGTTTGTTCCAGCACTTTGAAATTGATATTTTGATCGGGATGGCATTGAAGGTATAGATTGCTCTGGATAGCACAGACATTTTAACAATGTTTATTCTTCCAATCCATGAGCATGGAATATTTTTTCCATCTTTTTGTGTCTTCTTCAATTTCTTTCATGAGTGTTCTGTAGTTTAGCCTAGAGTATAGATCCTTTACCTCTTTGGTTAGGTTTATTCCAAGGCAGCTTAAGGTTTTTGGTGCTATTGTAAATGGAATCGTTTCTCTAATTTCTCTTTCTACAGTTGCATTGTTAGTGTATAAGAAAGCAACTGATTTCTGTGCATTGATTTTGTATCCTGCCACATTACTGAATTGCTGTATGAGTTCTAGTAATTTGGGAGTGGAGTCTTTTGGGTTTTCCACATAAAGTATCATATCATCTGCGAAAAGAGAGAGTTTGACCTCTTCTTTGCCAATCTGAATACCTTTTATTTCTTTTTGTTGTCTGATTGCTGTTGCTAGGACTTCTAGTACTATGCTGAACAATAGTGGTGAGAATGGGCATCCCTGACGTGTTCCTATCTTAAGGGAAAGGCTCTCAGCTTTTCCCCACTGAGGATGATATTCCCTGTGGGATTTTCATAGATGGATTTTCTGAACTTGAGGAATGTTCCCTCTATCCCTATACTCTGAAGAGTTTTAATCAGGAAAGGATGTTGTATTTTGTCAAATGCTTTTTCTGCATCAATTGAGAGGACCATATGGTTCTTCTCCCTCCTCTTATTAATATGATCTATTACATTGATTGATTTTCGAATGTTGAACCACCCTTGCATCCCAGGGATAAATCCTACTTGGTCGTGGTGGATGATCCTTTTAATGTATTGTTGGATCCTATTAGCTAGGATTTTGTTGAGGATTTTGGAATCCATATTCATCAGGGATATCGGTCGGAAATTCTCCTTTTTGATGGGGTCTTTGCCTGGTTTGGGGATTAAGGGAATGCTGGCCTCATAGAATGAGTTTGGAAGTTTTCCTTCTGTTTCTATTTTTTGAAACAGCTTTGGTAGAATAGGTATTATTTCTTCTTTGAATGTTTGGTAGAATTCCCCAGGGAATCCATCAGGCCCTGGACTCTTGTTTTTTGGGAGGTTTTTGATCACTGCTTCAATCTCGTTACTGGTTATTGGCCTACTCAGGTTGTCAATTTCTTCCTCTTTCAGTCTTGGCAGCTTATAGGTTTCCAGGAAGGCCTCCATTTCATCTAGATTGCTCAGTTTATTGGCATATAGTTGTTGATAATAATTTCTAATAATTGTTTCTATTTCCTTGGTGTTAGTCGTGATCTCTCCCCTTTCATTCATAATTTTATTAATTTGGTCCTTTCTCTTTTCTTTTGGATAAGTCTGGCCAGTGGCTTATCGATCTTATTAATTCTTTCAAAGAACAAACTTCTAGTTTCGTTGATCTGATCTACTATGTTTCTGGTTTCTAATTCATTGATCTCTGCTCTAATCTTAATTATTTCTCTTCTAATGCGTGGCTTAGGCATCGTTTGTTGCTTTTTCTCTAGTTCTTCAAGGTGTAGAGTTAGTTGGTGAATTTGGGATTTTTCTATTTTTTTGAGTGAGGCTTGGATGGCTATATATTTCCCCCTTAGGACCGCCTTTGCAGTATCCCATAGATTTTGGACCGATGTGTTTTCGTTCTCACTGATTTTCATGAATTGTTTAAGTTCTTCTTTGATTTGCTGGTTGACCCAAACATTCTTGAGCAGAGTGGTCTTTAGCTTCCAAGTGTTTGAATTTCTGCCAAATGTTTTCTTATGATTGAGTTCCAGTTTTAAAGCATTGTTGTCTGAGAATATGCAGGGAATAATCTCAACCTTTTGGTATCGGTTGAGACCTGATTTGTGACTCAGTATGTGGTCTATTCTGGAGAAAGTTCCATGTGTGCTCGAGAAGAATGAGTATTCTGTGGTTTTAGGGTGGAATGTTCTGTATGTATCTATGAGGTCCATCTGGTCCATTGTTATCATTCAAAGTTCTGGTTTCCTTGTTGATTTTCTGCTTAGATGATGTCTATTGCTGAGAGTAGAGTGTTGAGGTCTCCTACAATTAACATATTGTTATCAATATGACTCTTTATTTTGGTTAACAGTTGGCTTATGTAGATGGCTGCTCCCATGTTGGGGGCATAGATATTTACAATTGTTAGAACTGGATTTTTATTTTTATTTGTTTTTGAGAGGGGGCGGGAGAGGGGCAGAGGGAGAGGGAGAGAGGTGGGGCTTGATCTCACGACCCTGAGATCATGACCTGAGTAGAAATCAAAAGTCGGATGCTTAACGGACTGAGCCACGAGTTAACTGGATTTTTAAAAAGAATAAAAAGGAACAGACAGATCCCTAGTACCTGGCAACCTGGCACCTGCCAGTTACTCAATACAGGTTTCATTTGTTCATTCCACAACTATTCATTATGTTAAGTGCCAGGGATGCAGCGAGGAGAAACAGACATGGCTCCTGCCTCCATGAACCTTAAAGTCAAGCAGGGAAGAGAGACAGCAATCAAAATCACAGAGATAAATATAAAACTTCAATGGGGTGCATGCTACACAGAGCAAGTTCATCGTTCTAGAAGAGTCAATAACTGGCCATAGACAGCTGGCTCAAGGAAGACTTCCCAGAGAAGGGACTTTTGAACTAAGATTTAAAGAATGCCTAAGTATCAACTGGAGAAAAGTAGGGGCCACATTCAAAGAAAATAGCAAGTGCAAAAGCCCTAAGGAAGGAGAGGGCTCAAGCAATAGTAAGAGGCCAGCAGAGTGACCAAGAGGCAGAGGAGGAGATGAGGCATAAAGGTCAGCTGGGGCCAGACATGGGACCCTGGAGGCTTGAAGTGGCAGGGGAAGCCAGCAAAGACTCTATCAAAGGGTTTCAAACAGAGGGATGACAGATTCTAATTTGCATTTTAAAAAAGATCCATCTGGCAGCCGAGTGGAGAATGAGTGGGGTGGGGCAAAGCAAAGGGCACCCAATGAGGGCACCCAATGAGTCTGGAGAGAAAGATGGGGGGGGTTACACAGGGCCACCCAGGAGAGCTGGCTAGGTGAGCACTGCACAAGGACACTCAGCTGAGGACTGAGCCATGTGCCCCAAGTGGAGCTGCCTCTGCCCAGAGGGTGTCTTTTGCTAATAGCTGCCAGGCAGGAATGCTTGTTGCTAATTCCCACAAAGGCTCTTCAGGGCTCTGGCCCGGTAAAATGCAATAAGGGACCTGCATTCACTTCTCTATGCACCAGTACCTGCCAATGCCCCACCCTGTCCTGAGCCAGCCCCGAGTGTTGCGACCCAAGGCAGAGCTGCAGCCTGAGAGGCCTCTCCACCCAGCACTGGCCAAGGATGGGAACTACTTGGGCTACGTGGGGGCAAAGGCAGTGGGGCCCGGTAACATTTCAGGCCCTGTCCATCACCTGCTGTGGCCTGGGAGGCCACACTGGACCACAGGCACCGGGGGATCCCATTTCAAAGCCCTGTTCCTGAGCTGACTGCCAGGTGCTGGCAGCTCAGCCAGCTGCCCAGCTGGGGGACATGGAGGAAGAGGGAACGCCAGTCAGTAATGGAAAGGAGCCAGCTGGGGAAGGGAATGGAGAGCAAGCCTCAGTGTCGCAGAGACTGATGCCTACTGTAGGCCTCAGCCCACCAGAGGGGAACCCCTTCTGTTCCTCAGCACTGAGGACCCACTTAGGAGACACCAAATCTCCCAACAGAGTCATGCAGGTAGAGGAAGGAAGGGCCCTGATCCAAGAATCAAGAGGCCTAATACAGACTCTGATGGTAACTAGCTGGATGACTTTGGGACCCCCAAGGTTCCCACGGTATCCCTTCTGTGGGTCTCAGGCCCCCCATCTGTCCGTCTGTTTGCACTGACATGCTCCCGTGTGGCTGGGCTGGAAGGCACGAGGGTGGCTGTCCATCCTCGGCCCCAACTTACTGGCCATGTTACTCCAGACAGCCATTCCACTTTGGGGCCTCAGTTTCTTCCCTGAAAATAAAGTGCCCACTTCACAGGCTGGTTGTGAGAATTACACATGATAAGGCCTACAAAGCAATGAGTTCGGTGTCTGGCACATAGTAAGTGTGTAATAAAAGTGGGTGGGTAGCCCTTGTCAGTCCCCTGCTGGGATATGGTCACTCCCAGGGCCCCTGGTGTCATGAGGCTGAGACACAACAACAGCAGGAACCAGGGCTACCGATGAAGATCCGCCCCCACCCCCAGGACCTCAGAGGGGTGCATATTGGTCAGAGCCACAAGACAGGCAAAGGTGACCACCAGCTGCGTTTGCTGAACACGGAGATGACAAAGCAAGACAGCTGCCATTTGTTGGGTGGCTCAGGGTGCCACCCACTGTCATCTTCACACGGTGCCAGATGAGTTGAAGATCCTGCCCAAGGTCACTCTGCTTATAAATGATGGAAAGATGTGAACCAGGGCCTGGATTTTTCAGCCCCTACTCTTACACTGATCTGGGAATCCAGCACCCATGGGAATTGGAAAGTGAGTGTCTCCAGACCTCTGGAGTCCATAAACCCTCTGGGTTTGACAAACCCAATGTACAGCACTGACGCAGGCCTTGTGGAAAGAGCCAACAGATGGAGTTTGACCACCAGAGGGCTCTGTTTGAGCAGAAAATCACAGGGCCCTGCTCAAGACCAAGGGGGGTCTTAAGCAATATGGTAGGAAGAGCACGAAGACTAGAATTTCCACTGACCCCACAGTGAGACGGTGAGCCTATCCCTGCTCCCTGAGGCCTCATGTCCACCCTCTGTAGAGCCAAGAATTGGGGCTAGACAGGATCCAAGCTCTGGTGTACCAACTGTGCCTGCTGCTTGGTCTGCAGAGACTACAGGAGATCTATGCGCTGATGTAAATTCTACTACATAAGCGGCGGTTGAGGCCCTGGACTCATCACACAGTGGTTACGACTAAAGCCTCTGCAGCCAGACTGCCTGGATCTGTGCTTATTAGAGAGATGAGTGGAGGCACATTTCTTCACCCTTCTTTGCCTCAGTTTCCTTTTCTCTTAAATCAGGATGACATCCACCTGCCTTAGAGGATGGCTGGTGGGTGTTAGGTGAGTTCATTCTTCACACAAAGCACAGGAACAGTGCACAGTGCTGGGCGAGCACTCAGTAAATGTCAGCCATTGCGATGTTCTTCAGGACTGAGGCTCAGAACCAAACTTAATGAAGTTCATGGCAGGGAATGGAAGAGTCCAGAAGAAAAGAAAAAACAGACAACGGAGGCAGTCTGAGGTTATGCCACTGAAAAGCCATAAACCAGGCCAGCGTTTCCCAGAGGGTGCTCTGTGAAGTAAAGGGCTTTGTGATCAAGCCAGCTGGGGAACAAATCTCACCAGGTTGTTCTACGGCAGGACTTCTAAGGGCCTTCAATTTCTTGGCCCATAAAACCTTCTTTTAGTGGCGGAGCATCCTGCTGCATTAATGCGTGAAAGCACACACAGTGGGAACCCCTCATCTGAACCAGGCTCCTCCCTACACTGAGCACAGGGCCCAGGGCACCAGAGGGCCCACGAATGCCTGGGGACACATGGCCCCCACCAGCAGACATGGGCCCCTTCTGACCCACTCCTGCTCCTCTCCTAGCTCATGCCAAAAAAGAACCTGCTTTAGGACCTGCGCACTTACTGTCACCTCTGCCTGGAAGGCCCTTTGTACCAAGACCTATGCGTCTCCTTGTCTCCCTTCTTCCCAGTCGCTTTGTCAAAGTGGCCATTGTATCAAAAACAGCGTCAACTGCCCATACCCATCACTCCCTGTGCCCTTTCCCGGCTTTATTCCTTCTTGTACTTATTACCACTTGCCACATGGTGTGTCTACTTCTTTGTTGCCTGTCACCCACCCCACCCCACTGCACTGAAATGTCAGCTCCATGACAGCAGTGACCGCACACTCCGATTACCACCGTGTCCCCAGTGCCCAGCAGAGGACCTGGAACACAGTCAGCATGCAGTAAATATTTGCTGAATGAAGCAGCAAATGTCCCCAAGCACCTACCTAGTCCCTACTGCCCATCTTGAAGCCAGAGCCTCTAGAGCCCCCCATCCAGCTGTTCCCCACAGATAGCTTCTCTACGACACTTTCAGCAAAGACTCTGACCCCAGCAGTCATTCTGGGTGCCCTGCGGAGCCCAGAGTAGCTCACCTGCCCGTTGGGATTTCCTTCTCCTCTTTCCTCCAATGCAAAATGGCTCTGTTCAGGAGGTGCATAAATGCCACAGTGCACCGGAGCCAAGAGGAAAGAGCACAGGATCCAGAGCCCAGACTGCCTCAATCTGAGTTCAAATCCCGGCTCTCCCACTTTCAGGCTACCTAGCCTCAGATAGGTAACCCTCCTAAGGCCTTGGTTTACCCATCTGCAAAATGAGGGCACACCCGTCCCTTAGGGAAGACTGCCATGACGTTCGAGGAACCAAGCCTCTCCTACCTCACACCTGTTCCCGGGGCTTCCTTTAGGCAAGTGCCTGCGGTGTGCCAGGCAATCCCCCTGCCATGTGCTCTTAGTAAAAACTAATATTTATTTCTTTAAATATTTTATTTATTTATTTGAGAGTGCGTGAGAGCACCAGTGGGGGGGGCAGAGGGAGAAGCAGGCTCCCCGCTGAGGGGCTCGATCCCAGGACCCCGGGATCATGACCTGAGCTGAAGGCAGACGCTTAACCCACTGAGCCACCCAGGAGCCCCTCACAGCTAATATTTAAAAAGCACTTATTAGACACCAGGCACTAGGTGCTCCAAGTGCTTTACATATACTCACTCACTCCTCCTTCACGACAATCCTAGGAGGTAGGTGCTACCACTCTACCCATTTTACAGATGAGGAAAGTCAGACACTCAGCTATGGAGTGTAGAAATGGGACTCAAACTCAGCCAGAGTATGCACTGCTTGGGGGCCCCAGCTCCACGTACCTTGAAGAAGCCGATGATGCCCACGCCATAGGCCACACAGTACTTGTCCAACAGCTCCCGGTTCCAGGCATCCAGGTTGACATACTTGAGGATGTTCTCATAAATGATGAGGGCGAAGCGGCCACGGCCCTTGTCAGTGAGCGTGGGCATGTCCCCCTTGCCTGGTGCGATCTCCGTGCGGTACTTGAAGCGGCTGGACTCCAGGATGGCCACGACCTCCTGGCCCAGTTGTGAGTAGAGGCTCTCCACAAACACCAGCACCAGTGGGTCCGTGCGGGAGGGCGCGGCCGCCTGCATGGGCTTGAGCGGCAGCAGGCGGCTGGGGGCCACGGGGGGCGGGTCCCCACAGTCAGGCTCAGGGGCGTCCGCCGAGGGCTCCAGGCCCCGCTTCCAGCCATACAGGTAGTAGGCCGAGACAAAAACGCTGAACAGGCAGAAGACGAACAGCAGGAAAAGTATCGCCTGTGGGGACACATGCCGACACAGCCTCCGGAGGCGCGCCAGGGCGGGCATCCTGGCCCCGGAGACCTCGGCCGCTGGAGGCCCGTGTGCCCTGGCCACCCCCAGGCCCCACGCAGGAAATACCAGAGTCGTCCACTGACCAACAATTTCACAGACACTTAGCAAGCGCGGCCCTCGGTGGGCAGCAGGAGTGGAGGATCCGGGCCCCCGGCCCTTCCTCCCAGCCAGGGGCACAGTCTGCAGGCTGGTCGCGCTCCTTCCTTCCTCTGCGCCCCTTTATGTCACCATGGCAAACCCCCACGTGGTCCTGTGCACAGAAGAAGTGCCCCCAGGGCGTCAGGGTCTCCTGGGGGGGCTGGGCAGCGGGCCAAAGGACACTGGGCAGGCCTGGGGGCACCACATGCTGCTCGCTTGGTGGGGCCCCCGGGGCCAAGGCTGTGGAGAGAAGAGGAGAGCCAGAGGTGAAAAGTCAGACTGTGGGCTTTGTGCGGGGTCCACTAACTGTGGACAGACAGGACCTGACCTCGGTGGGCCCAAGCTCAAGTACTGTTGCCCAACCTGGCTGCATTATTTCACACAAGCTTTGTAGTCTCTCTGAGCCTCAGTTTCCCTACTTGTGAAACAGGGCTGACAACAGTACCTGCCTCACAAGAGGCTCAGGGCGTAAGTCCCTAATCCTAATGTGTATAATGTGTATAATATGGTGTCTGCGACGGTGGTTGCTATTTTTTTATAATTATCAGAGTCCAAGACTAGACCACGCGAACTCCAGGTGCAGGAAGGACAAAGTGAAACAAATATTTGCAAGGCCTGGGAGCTAGAGGTGGAATTCTAAATCACGGCTGAACACCCCAACCTCACCGGCTCCTCCTCACCCACAGTGCCTCCCCCCACCATTTCTCTCTCTCTGAATGGGCTGAGCAGCCTCATCAGGCAGCCAGAACTTGGGGTTCCTAGGTCCCCTTCAGCCCCACCGTCCCTGCCCAGAGCAGGCCACCTGTATTGGTCTCACTGGAAAGTAAATGAAGACCCCACACCCACACCCACTAAACCAAGGCCCCAATTTCCTCACCCCAAATAGCAGCCCCCAGTCCCCCATACACATGAGTGGATGCAGCGCTGAAAGCTAGCAGGAGAGAGATGGGGATGGGGACAGAGACCCTGACGCCCTGGGGGCACTTCTTCTGTGCACAGGGACAGTGTGAGGGTCTGGGCGGACACAGCCAACGGGGGAATAGAAGCCTCAGACCCAGAGCTGGGGGTGAAGATCTTGAAAATCCCTCCCAGGCCACAGCGTACCAGAGACCCAACAACTGCAGTTCTAGGAACTTATTATCCCAGGGGTTCTAACTGTAGAAGTGTGTACTGATTTCCCCAAAAGAAATCGAATCCCAAGGCTGTTTGTAATAGCAAACGCCCAACAATAGGGGATTGTCCTTAGCAATTATGATGCAAGCATCAGAGAGAATCCCAGGCAGCCACTTACAACTTGTACAAGATGTGGAAGAAGGACGTTTCCTGACACAGAAATATAATTGCCACACATGTTGTTAAAGTGGAAAACATTTATAAAACGGTATGCATGGTCACATTTCTGTTAAAAATTGTTATGCGTAAGCCAGAAACTGGTACTAAATCCAAACCAAAAAAACCCCAAAATGTTAACAATGATATCTGCGAATGATTTTTATTTTCTTCTTTTTGTTTCCTAAATTTTCTACAACAATCATTTACTATGTTTGTGAAAATTAAAAAAAAATGTTTTTAAAAGATGTGCTCAAGAAGCAAGAGACAGGAGTGTGAAATGAGGATATGTCTCAGACACCACCACTGCTCCCAGTTCTGCCAATGATATGCTGTGTGACTCGGAGCACATAACCCCTCCCCGGGCTTCCTGCCTATTAGCGAGGAGCTTGGGCCAATCTCAGGCGGGCTCTTCCACCTCCCATATTCTGTAATTCAGTCCCTACTATGTGCCAGCACCCTGGGGAACCCAAGGCAGCCAAGAAAACAGGCACCTACAATGCTGGGGGGGGGGCGAGTGTGATAGTGGGGGAAGGGTGTTTGAGAGAACTCAGGGGCACTGAACTCTCCTAGAAGGGGAGGATCAAGGAAGGCTTCCTGGAGGAAATGGTACCTGAACTGACCAGAAGAACACGTGTGGGTTGACCAGGGGTAGGAATGCCGAAGGGCACATGCCTCAGCTTGGAGATAAGGGACAGTGCAGAGCTTCCTGGGGACTCCTTGCAATTCTAGCTGAGAGCAGGGCAAGAGCGAACAGGTTTCCTGGGCGGAGGCCTGAAGGGCTGGGGTGACAGTCCTGTTTATTCCCAGGCTGCAACTGCGTCCCATTTCCCCCTGATAAGGGCAGCCCTCTGCCCTGCGGCCACAGTGAGCCCCACCTCTCGGCCTTGGGGCCAGGACCAGAGTGCAGTGGGTGGAGAGGTACAGCTGCCCGGAGGATGCCCTGCCAGTCTGCCATGCCTGGGGGCACCTGGCCACTCCGGCCGCCCAACAGTGTTTCCCCTGTAGGCCTGGGGGCTGTGATCACCGGCCCTTGGTCGATTGCATTAACAGACTTGCAGCGTGCATGTTAATGATGCACCCAGCAGTGTCAGGCACCTGGGGATCACAGACCCCTGTGGGAATCTGACAACACTTTCCCATAAAAAATATGCATGTAAAAAAAAAATGCATATATGCTGGAAAATCTTGTAACAATTTCAAGGAGTCCAAACCCCATGCCCTCAAACCCACCCATGGACCTAAACAATGTAAAGAAAGCCTTATGGTTACACGCAGACCGGAAGCAGGCAGCTTCATTCACACCCACATGCCACCTCCCAGCAGCCGTGTGACCTTGGGCAAGTTGTTTAACTTCTCAGTGCTCCCAGTTTCCTAAACTGTAAAACAGCAAAGTTTGACGTGCTCCCATAGTTGTGAAAATTAAATGAGTTGCGGGGCGCCTGGGTGGCTCAGTCATTAGGCATCTGCCTTCGGCTCAGGTCACGATCCCAGGGTCCTGGGGTCGAGCCCCACATGGGGCTCCCTGCTCAGCAAGAAGCCTGCTTCTCCCTCTCCCACTCCCCCTGCTTGTGTTCCCTCTCTCGCTGTGTCTCTCTCTGCCAAATAAATAAAATCTTTAAAAAAAAAAAAAAGAAAAAATTAAATGAGTTGATATATATAAAGCACACAGCACCAAATATGGGTCAGTCACTCTCTCCGAGCACACCTGCTGATTACTGAATGTAGGCACAGTGTGGACAAGGACTGAACTCACAAAGCTCTGTCAAGTCAGCTCCATGCTTCCTCTCGAGTCTCTGATAGCCAGTCCTCAGAAGCCCAAATCCCCATTTGCAGAGGCCGTGGCCTTTCCCTGGAGCTGGACGGATGAGCAGGGGCCAGATGGTTAGAGGCCAGGAGACCAGGGAGAAAGCCATGGCAAAGCCCAGGCCCAGGAGAGGGTAAAGGCCTCTCCTGTCCCCAGAGAAGGCCAAATACTCTGGAGTGGGGGGTGGGGGAGGGCGAGATGCTGCTTCATGAACAAAGTGCCAGCCCCCAGCATGCTGGCAAGAGGGGCCTTCAGCACTGACCCCCACCGCAACCCCCTCGAAGGCCTGGAGCCAGCCATTCAAGACCCTCCATGCCCACCTGCATTCCAGAGCCCCCGTGGCTCAAGGATGGAGAACTGGGGGGCTTCTAATCCCCTTGCAGCCACCAACTCCTCTAGGAGAGCTGGAGGCTGAGGCCTCGACGCCCCACCCCCGCCACCCCGCTGCCCTGGGCCTGCCTGGGTCTTGCCGACACTGCCAGAGGTTTTCCTCAACTCCAGCCTCGCCCAACCAGTCACCAATCTTGGTCATGCATCTAGGCCTTTGCTAATGAAGTTCCCATTGCCGGAATGCCTCCCCCTCCCCCTTGGGACACTTACTCATCCTTCAAGACCCTAGTTCCAATGTCATCACCTCTCTGAAGTCATCCCCATGCACCACCCCCTTTCCTGCCCCCAAGTCCCATTCCTCAGGCTTCTGCCAGCCCCATCCCCACTCCATAGTGTGAAACCAGAAAGCCAGGACCCTCAGGCCAAAACAGGACGCAAATGTGCATTCTCTGGCTTACACGGCATTTTTCTTAAATTTGAGATTCGCTATCAATATTTCAAAATCAGGAGATTCCACATAAAAGTTAGAACTTCTAACTTTTATAAAAAGAGTATGTTCTGCTGACACTGGGCACTCATCCCCACAGGCCACCATCGGTCCCCACAGACATGGACTCTCCAGTTAACACAGTCCCACAGCCAACCTCCTTCCTTCATTTGGCTTCCTGCTCAGTCCCTGGGTGCACCTGAGCGTGAGGTCCATGCAGAGTGGACTCGAGGTGTTTCCATACACAACTCTGGAGCCTCCAGATCCCAGGGCGGGGCCAGGACTTACTGACCTCTGCCGGGGCAGGCCCTCCCTGGCACCCAGCAGCTGGCACACAGAGGCCCTCCACAAATACTAATTTCGTTCCTTCTCCTTCCCCACACACCTGGGTGCCCTGAAGGGCAGGGACAAGTCTGATTCACCGTGGAAGCCCCCACTGCTCTCCCCAGGCATAGGTCCTAATTGAGTACTCAGGATATGAATGAATCATAATGAGCTGTTATTACTCCCAATTTACAGATAAGGAGACTGAGGCTCCAAAGTGAAATGACTTGCCACAGTCACACAGGAAACCGCTAAGTCTTGACTCAAATAGGTTTCCTTCCTAACTGCAAATTTGGTCTTTCATTCCTCCATCGGGAGTCCCTCCAAGGGGCTTCTATAATAAAAATAATAACAACAGTGATACCATTATAATCATCATCATTGTTATTTTTACTGCTACACATTTCAAGCACTTACCGCGGGCCTGGCACTGTGTTTAGCACTTTCCCACACCTTACCTCATTTAAGCCTACTCCTACTAACTACTACTGTCATTATTTATATTTCCAGTTGAGGAAAATAAGGCTCAGAGAGGTTAAGTCACTTGCCCAAAATCACACAGCTAGTCTGTGCCAGAGTTGAAATTTGAACCCAGACCCCAGGAGACAGAAGTGGCTCCAGAGCCCGGCAGGGACACCTTGGCTGCGAAGGGGGACAGCAGGAGGGGACCTCAGCCACCGAGGCCTCGAGCCATCAGCCAGGCTCCCACTGTGCTCTCCCAGCCCTAAGCCCAGCTCTCCCTGCCAAGGTGCTGGGGATAATGAATGAGATGCTCTGGTCGTCATGGAGATGCCATGGCAACGCTGCACTTTCGGGAAATACCACGGTAACTGTGGCCACTGCTCTGGAGTTGAAAGTCACTCCTTACCCCTCACCCCACTCCACTCCAAAATGCTCTGCTTCCCCCATAATCCTCTCTAGGACCTGGAGAGAAAGGAGGCAGAGGCCAAGGGCCTTCCAGAGACCAAGCTGTCTAGAAATCAGGACTGGGGAGAGGGTCTGGCTCTGTTCCGGATGGACAGGTAGACTCCAGGAGTGAGAGCAAGAGCTCTCTGAGGCTGAGCTCCCTGTGCCTTTCCTGGGGCGGCACACCTAATGAGCAGCTCTCATGTACTCGGGGTCTACTCTGTGCACCCGATCTCCCGCGAAGGGATGCACATGTCATTCTGTTGCATTCCATCTGAGAGGTGGCGGTGTGCTAGGGGCTGGCCTTACGGTGAAGGGCTCCAACTGCAGCCAGCCTGCCTGGGCTTGAACCTTGCCTCCATTATTTACCAGCCTTGGGATCTTTGAGTAAATCCCTCAACCTCTCTGAGCCTTGGTTTCCCCAGGTGTAAAACAGGCTTCATACCACTTCCTATCTCACAGCGCTAAAACTAATAGAGATGATGCGTGTCAGACAGCTCGGGGCCTGGCACACGGTGATATAGGCTAATACGATGATTAGCCATTTAACAGATTTGGAAACTGAGGCTCAGGAAGCACCTGGCCCAAGGCCACAGATCAAATTCACAGTGGATCCAGAAGGAGAAGAAAGGAGGTCGGGTTTGGGAGCACACTGGAAGTTGGAAATAAGCAGAGGCCCATTCCCCGTCCCCTCTTTCTGTACTTACTGGGCACCACGAGACACCGAGCGTGGCGCTGGACACCGAAGATGTAGGCTTTTTGGGGACCCTGAGGTTTTGTGCCTCTGGTGTGACGCTGCTGCAAGGTAGATGCAGGAAGGTCCCTGCAGTCCTGCATGTTCACCGAGCCCAGATTTTATTTCCCGCCTGGGGCATTCCTGACACTGTCCCCCTATCCCCATCCTCACATGCACACGAATGCACAAACTCACATGGTGCCCATCTGTTCAAGTGGTGTCATCACAGCCATCTGGGCCACAGGCGCAAGTGTGGGGTGGGAAGCAAAGAGCTTCAAAAGTCTGTGAATGGGCACCCGGGCTTGTGGGAGGAGGGGTGGCTGCGGGTCCAGGCGCCGGTAGCCCCACAGGCAATCCCAGGGCCACTCCCCACAGCTGACCCGGCCCCTCCCCGCCTGTCACACCCCCAGCACAATCACACCACCACCCACCGCCCAGCCACACCCCATAGCCGCCCAGCTCCACCAGCCACCCAGCCTCAGCCTGCCCCACCCACCACGTACAGCGCAGCAGAGAAAATCCTCCACATTTGCTTCCCAGCTGTGCAGGAGTCTCTCCAGTCCAATTACCCCCCTGGGAGGCCGAACCAGAAGCAAATCCCTTCCTCTGCTGGAATTCACTGCATACCCCATCCCCCACAGGCCCGCAGTGCCGCCTGGCTGAGGGCCAAGCTGCTGCCCATCAGTCACCCCGGAGTCCAGGGCTGCCACCAAGAGACAGTCGGCAGTCTGGCTCAGAGTCTCGGGGTTGCAGAGGGTGCAGCCCACCCAGCACTGAGCACGTGGGGACACGGAGACCCCGAGAGAGGAAAGGACCCCTGCCCACTCCCACCTACCTGGACCCATTTTCTTGTCCATTAAAACGCTGCCCAGCCTCAGCCTGGAGTTGGGCTCTGCCGGCTGTATTTCAAAGCCCGAGGTGAGCTCCCCTGCTCTGTGTCCCACCATGCAATTCTGCACGCAAACGCTGCCCGACGCCGGCTGCTCTTGTGACTACAGCGCCAGTCCCCCAACTTCACCAAAAGCTCTCCAAAGCAGAGGCGGTCTCCTACCCGCGACAGGTGCTCAAGAGAGATGGGCCCCTGCCAATTACCTTCCCTTTTTGGATCTGCTATGAGAAATCTCCAAGCTAAATGCATTAATAATATGAACTTTCATTTATTAGACACAAATATGTCTGTACTCTGTGCTATTAACCCTTTCACAGCACCACGACCTACCTGCCCCTCACGTTACAGACCAGGACGGTAAGGCCCAGAGGGGCCCCCTCCCACAGAGCGAACGAGTGGTGACTGGGATCCCGCACAGGCCAGCCGGCTCCAGAGCCCGGGCTCATCAGCTTTTGGCCACGTGGGCCCCCCACGTTCACCCGGCACAGCTCTTACCACTGCTCCGCACATCCCACTCTCTGCTCCCTTTGAATGGTGCTCTTTCTGTTTTTGTTTTCATCCATTTTATGTGTGTTTTAACATCAAAAGCAGCCTCTCATGATCCGTCTTGGCAGAAGACTCACAAATCATCCATCACTCAACAAGCAAACAAAGCATAAAGTGCTGGTTCACTCCCAGGTTCCCAACCTGGGATTTGTTCTGGGTTCCCCAGCAGGGAATGCTCAACCAAAAAACCTCAGGAACTTGGACCCCACTTGTTGAGAATTTGTCTTTCCTCCAACAGAGCCCAAGTTGAGAGTTTACCTTTGCACTGGCTCTCAAGAAAGGGTTTACCGAGCAAACAAGCAAATCAGCTTGTGGAGAGGGGCAGAGTTAGGAATTAAGACAGGTCAGGACCAGCTGCCCATCAGTCCCACCAAAGCTCCTAACACAGATCAGGGTGGGCAGGCCCATCACAGGGCATGCTCCCCACTAGCCCATGAAGCTACCCCAAATAGGTCTCTCTCCCCTCAACCCCCAAATCCATCTATGACAGAGTCAAATCCATCCCTATTTTTCTTAGGCTCAGATCATAGGCATTCAAAAGGAATGGAATGATATTTCCTTGCAAATATCATAAACTCCCTTGCTGACAGCAGCCAGCACTGGCTGAGCTCCTGGTAACTCAGCAGCCCTACACTGGCACTGTGCTGAGAGCTTTCCCCAATCTGTCACACCCCATCCTCACACCCTGAGAGGTGGGGTCACTGATATCTGCACTTTACAGATGGGGAAACTTAGGTTCACAGAGGGTAAGCAACTGACTAAAGGTCACACAGCTGGGCAGAGGCAGAGCTTAGAATGACCCCAAGCCAGCCCACCCTGCGGCCCCTGTTTGTAACCCCTATATAGTCCTCAAGTCCAGCATTCCACACCATTCTTAACCCAGGTCTGTGGCCTAGAGCACATCGAGAGAGAGGCTTCCCGAAGATCACCAGCCCCAGCTGCCTAAACACAGGCTGACCCAATTTCTCCAGGGCTGGGAAAGCCTTCACTGGCAGAGAAGGACACCACAGATTCCCAGAAAGGCAAGATCTCAGCCAGAGGGTCTTCACCTTCCCTTGTCCCAGGGCCCTCTGTCATCTCTGACAAGCAGGTGTCCACATGAGAAAGGGGGCTGCCCCCACACCCCAGGCAAAGGCCTCATGTGAAGGAAGAAGAGACAGAAGCAGGAGTGAGGGTAAGAAGCAGGAAATCTCAACTTCGAGAGTGAACTCGGAGGATAATGGTGACCAGCACGCTTCACGGTTCTGGTGCACACCAGGCACAATCATGACCTCATTTATTCACCATTTCTTCCCAATGAAGTAGAAACAAGTTTATCATGCCCTGAACACCTACCCTGCCCCGCCTGTCACCCCTGCAGGGCAGCCAGGCAATGCCGGGCAGTCCTTCCGCATGCCCACCCCAGGTCACCGGATGCCCCCTGAGAGATTCCAAAAAGCAGGTGTTCTGGTGGGGGGGGGGCTCCATCTCACAGATGCAAAAGCCAAAATCCACGTGGGCCTGGAGTCCACATCAGCATCCCAGCCCCTCCACTCACCCTCTCTGCACCTCTGGACAAGACCCTTCCCTACTTCTAGCCTCTGTTTTCTCGACTGGACAATGAGGGGTGTGGACTAGATCAGAAGTCTGTGACCTCCTGGAGTTACAGAACCCTCTAAGAATCTATAAAAACTCTTAGTGAGTTCCCCCAGAGAGATGCCACATTCCAAACAAATTCAGGGTAACTGTGACCGGCCCCCACCATACAACAAATTAAGAACATGGGAACTTTCTAGGGGTCCTTCTGGCTTTGACATGCCGTGGCTTTCACAGTGTAGATAAGACTGAAGTCATGAATGTGACTTCTGAGCACCCTGGGACCTCACCATTCCAGCTACCCACCATGGCCCTGCAGTAAATCTTTACCTTTCAGACCTTTTGGCTTCCGGTGGATTCACGGACTTGCCCGGCTGAAGAGAAGCTACAACAGAAACTGAGCCCTTCCTTCCCATCCCTCAGCCACCACCTCCTTCTACTCCATCAGAAATCTGCCCTGTCAGCCCTGAGCCATCTCTCTGGGGCGGCCCCAGGGGCTGGAACACTTGAGGAACCTGCTCCCGGTCCTAAATGCAGACAGGATCCACCGCCAGGCTTGGGGGCCAGGCTACCCCCACCCCCAGCCGCCAGCCCCCTCCCACGTGGCTGTGAACATGCAGGCACACACACGTCCGTCCAGACAGACCTGGAGGACTGGACAGGAGGGAGGGGACTAGGGGCCATGGTCAGAGGGTATGGGAAGGCTGGGGAGAGAATGACAAGACCCACCAGACCTCCAGGCAGCAGCGCTGGGCTCCGCTTCCCTTCAGTGCGTCCTCTTAATGGCTACACACTCCTCACTTAATGCTGCCGCACCTAATCCCAGAGCTAGGACAAATGGCATTACTCTATGCCCAGCCGCCTCCCTGGGAGGGAGGGAGGGAGGGAGAAAAGGAGGGAGGGAGGGAGGGAGGGACGGAAGGAGGGGTGGCCCTAGGGCACCCTGAACCGAGTCACCAACCGAGATCCCTGCCATCCCTTCCCGAAGCCTCCAGGCCCCTCACTAACATGTTCCTTGCTAGAGGCCACCAGCCCCTCCCTCCTGGACTTCAGGAAAAGGATGTCCTGCCCAATTCTGCCCCACACCCAGGGGCCCCACAGCAGACAGAGGCCCCTGCCTGGAGGCGCCTTCCATGGAAGGGGAGAAAGCATGTCCCTGGCCCTCATGCTGATGGGCCCTCCAGACACTGTCAAGAAAGGTAGCAGCCAGCACTGGAGGGAGCCCACACTGGCTGCAGTCCTGCCCGGCTTCCGATGTGATCCAAATAAGGCCCTTCCCCCTCCAGACCTCAGTTTCCCCACGTGTCCTCAGAAGAAGAGGAAGAAGGCCTGATATCCTCTGTGGGGGCCAGCTGGTGGTCAACGCGTTCGTGACACTGGCTTCTGGGCCTGCCCCCACTCCAGCTCAGCTGGCGAGTCCTCCCCTTTGCCCCGTCCAGCAGACGAAGAATGAGGCTAACTGCCAGAGTGTGGAAGGCGTAGAACCCATGCCAGCGGGCTGAGGTGTTGGGTAAAAGGGGCCTGACGTAGCCCAGAGAGGAGAAGCAACTAGGCCATGGTCACACACACAGCTGGAAAGGGGCCAGGCTAGCTTGGCTTTGCTCTGCAGCAGCATAATACATGGGAGACTGTCCACCCACGAGGGTATTTGCCTTTTTAGAGGACACCAAGGAAAGCACAAGGCTACTTGCTGATGGCAGGAGTTCAGGCCCCAAGAGTTGCAGGAGGGAAAAAGATGGAGTGTTTGTATGTGTGGGCCTGGGGATGGAGACTGGACTCATTGTCCAAGTCCCCTCATGTCACATCACAATGGTGGCCAGGACCCTTCCAGCCCTGCGTAAATCCTGAGAACCCCTGCAGGGAGTAGAGGCCTTGGCTACCTCTTCACAGCCACGTAAGGCCCAGCCAACAGGCCCAGCAGGGGTGATGGGGAAACTGCCCCAGATGGACACCCCAAGATTAGGCTGCCCACAAGATAGGGAAAGCCTTAGGGAAACCAAAAAGCCTCCAGGCCCTGTGGCCAGAGTGGAGGGAAGCCGGATGTGTTGGCAGCAACAAAGAGGAGGGGAAAGCTTTGAGTCACTTAGAGCTGCAGATGCTCCCTAATCTCCTGGAGGTCTGGTGGGTACAGCATGGGCCTGCTGAGACCAGGGAGGCTTCACTCGGGGCACGCATGAAAGTGGCCTCATCCCTCTAGACTTGCTGCGGCTTGCCACCACGACAGAAGCCCCCCACCCACATGGCTTACATGGAGGCACAGCTGGTAGGGGAAGGGGCAGGAGGTGGGGGGAGGCAGGTGGAAGGGCCTCACTTTCTCTGGAATCCAGAAACTAGAGAGCACAGACAGAGTGAAAAGCACCCGGTGACCTACTTACTGCAGATTCCTTTTAAAGGGGCCCAAGAGGCCTCAGTGAGCTGCTTAGAAGGTGCCTCGCAGGTGTCCCTGCACTTCCAAGGCTTGGGGATCACTTCCTGGGGTCAGGAGACCGGAGGTGCAGCCCTAGCCCCGGCTAGGGTGAGGCTGGCGAGGCAACAGGCACAAATGGGCCAGAGGCACCCATTCTCAGGTGTTGGTGCGTACCTGCCCAGTGCTGAGAGTGAGCACCGTCTCCCAGGGGCACCTGAGAGTGAGGGCTCCCTACGGTGTGCCTCTAGGTGCCTCACTTGCCTACCCAAGGCCCAGCCCTCCTCTAACCTGCCGGTGACCTCAGCCAAGCACCTGCTCCTTTCCAGGACTTGCTTTGTTCACCGGCAAAATGGACAGTGCCAGATGACTCCAAAGGCCCTCCTGGCTCCAAGCTAGGTGACCGACCTCTGCAGCTCATCCCCAGACACAGGCACAATGGCCCCCACTCCCTGCCATCCATAAACCCATCAGTCCCCAAGCTCCAGGCAGAAAACACATTATACAACACCCCCCACCCCGATATAACCATGTGCTGGGCCCTTTGCTAGATGCTTGGCCTCCACTTCATTAGGGCTTCATCTTACAAGTATGGAAACTGAGGCTCACGGAAGTTAAGCAACTTGCTAAGGCTCCCAGTGGGGAAGTGCTTCGCTGAGGTTCGAACCAGTGTCTGGCTGTAATCCTACATTCCATGGCATTGGCCACAGACAACCTAAACCCCACTAGGGCCTGCAGGATGCCAGTGGGTCTTTGCACCTCCCACACCTCCGAGGGTGCAGTGGTGAGGCTAATGTGAAAGGCAGGCTGGCGGGGGCCAGGAGTAGGCAGGCAGGGATGGGAAGCCTGCATGGACGCTGAGCACTTGCAGACCGACCAGCCTCCAGCCAAGCCAGTTGTCCACCACCGTGGCTGCAGCGTCTTCCTCGCCAATGGCACACCGCGGCCGCCGTGCCATTTTTAAATCATTACACAGATGTAAAGCTTTCTCACAGCCATGGCTTCGGCGTCACATGACAACCTCATAAAAACACAGCGGTGATTTCTTCCGCCTTTCTCAAATGAGAAAAATGGGGTTCCCAGGGGCAGGGTGACATCCCCAAAGGCACACAGTGAGGCAGTATTCGAGAGTGAACTTGAAGCCCACCTCCTCTGCCGCCCGGTCCAGAGCTTTGTTGACTCCTCCAGGTCCTTGCCTTTGGTTCAACCAGCACTTATAACAGTACATTTTTGAGAGCTCACTCCGTGCAGGTTTATATCCAGTGCTTCACATACTATCTCATTTAACCATCCTCATAAGCAAAGTACTACTGGCTTCATTTCACAGAGACACCGGGACTCTGAGACGTGGGTACCTTGCTCCAGGTCCCCTCGTTAGGAAGGGGCAGTGCTGGCTCTGGGGCCTAAGTTCAGAACCTTTGTGCTGTCTGGGACCCGAGGGGAAAGGAGACCAGACACACTCACACAGCATGTGCGCCTGGCAGGTTACGGCCAGAGTACGATAATAGGAAGACAAGCAAGGCTCGTGGAGAGCCCACAAGACAGAGGCTGTTACAAACATCCGGGCAGGAGGCCAGGAGTCTAAGCAAAGGACATGGGAACAGAGGGAGGTGACAGATAGTAGGGAGGTGGCCTTGTGAGACCTTGGTCAAGTGCCTTGCTTTCTCTGGATCTCAATTTACCCACTGTAAGAAAGTCCCTGGAATATCTCCAGAGCCCCCCTCCACCCCTAAAAATGCCTGGACCCTGGGAAAACAAGCAATGCCTGGTTTGACAGCTTGGCTGTGAGCCCTGGGGTCTCTGAAATGTCCTTGGCCATCCTGGCATGGCTCAACTGCTGAGAAACAGGCTTGCAAAAGCCCAGGGCTCAGGCGGCATGCCTGGGCACCAGTGAAGTGTGGGTCTTGAAGGGGCCACATTCCTCCGCCCGTTGTCAACCTCTCCACGGCTCCACTGGAGCAAGTGCCACCCAGCCTGGACCTAGACCAGGAACTAAGGGCACAGTCAAGTGCCCAGCGGAATGCCACTCCCGGCCTGCCTTGCCCCCATCGGCCCTGTCCAGAGCCCTCCGCGTAACTCAAGTCCCCTTGATGTCACCCACCCCTCAAAGCCCCACATTTGCATTCCCTCAGGTCAGCCACTGGGAAGTACAGACAAGGGGTCCTGTAGGAGAACTTAAGGGAAATAATCACTCCGTCCCCGAGGGACCTATGCAAAGTGGAGGCGGCTCATGCTGTCAGTGAAGACCCTCAGCGGGGAAAGGGCAAGCGAGTCCAGTAGGGCCAGCCCTCAGTTCTCACTCTGGCAGGTAGAAGGGGTCAGGGACTTACCAAGAGGACTCAGGCCAAGTCCCCACACTCACGGCTGCCCTCAAATCACTACGTGTAACATGCTCCTACTCTGTAACCTTTCATGGCTCCTACTGCAAAAAGGCAAAACCCCTGAACCTGACCCACCACCCAGGTCACTGGTTTTAAGAGCCTGTGTTAACAGAGTATAGGATGTGCCAGGGCCTTCGCTAAGTGTTTTGTGTGGATTTTCTCATTTAACTCTCACTGCAACGCTGACACGGTACTATGGTTGGCCCATTTTCACAGATGAGAAAATTCAGGCTCAGAGAGATTACATCACTGGCCCAGAGTCTCACAGGCAAGTGGCAGAGCAAGGATTCACACCCATATCTGGACTCCCAAGTCCAGGTTCTAAACCACTGTGCGATGCGGCATCCTCAAGTACACCGTGCCACCCTCAGAACCCTGGGGCCAGCTCAACCCTTCTATGTACAAGAGGGGAGGGGCGCCTGGGTGGCTCAGTCAGTTAAGCGGTAGACTTCGGCTCAGGTCCTGATCCTGGGGTCCTGGGATCGAGCCCCACATCGGGCTCCCTGCTCAGTGCGGGGTCTGCTTCTCCCTCTGCCTCTGCCTGCCGCTCCCCCTGCTTGTGCGCGCTCTCTCTCTGTCAGATAAATAAATAAAATATTTTTTTAAAAGAGGGCACAGAGTGAAAGCTCTCTCTATTGGTAGCAGAGCCAGGGCAAGGCCTGAAGTCTCCAGGGCTCCCCTACACCCCCACAGGAGGCACGCTGGGCAGAAAGGTTGGGACCCCCATGACAATGAGTCCCCAGAATCTGCCTTTTTCCTCAGAAGGGAAAAGCAGAAGCAGGTCTGCAAAGAGAGAAAACAACATGAGGAGCCCAGGAAACGTTTGTTCCTAGAGGACAGATTCTCAGAGTTCGGGAGGGTACCCCCCACGCCCGCGCAGGAATCGCCCCTTTGACAACAGGAATATGCAGGCCCGGAACCAACTTCCACCCATGTGCTCCTCCACTCCGGCCAGCGCTCCAACTTAATGCATCTGACCTCAACTCTCCATTTCTCTCCCCAAACCTGTTTGTCCTGAAGCCTTCCCTGTCTCAGTAAATGACAACACTGTCCCTCCAGTCCTTTAGGCCAGAGTCCTTGCTGTGGACACCCTCTCACACCCCACACCTAATCCATCAGCTTATCCTGTAAAATCGATCCAGAATCTGACCTCTGGTTGCCTCCCGCATGGTGGTCACACTGAGCCCTTCTTCATTCGTGTGACTACAGAAGCCTCCTGGCCGGGCATTCTGCTTCTTCTCAGGCGGTGGCCCACTTGATCCTTCCCAGATGTGTGCTGAAGTGAGTGTGACCTCAGCCCCAGCCCCTCGGCAGCTTCCCCTTTACTCACACTAAAAAGCAAAGACCCCTCGGGGGGCCAGAGGGCCCTGCAGTCTGCCCCTCCATACTCCCTCTGGCCCCATCTCCTGCCAGGATGGCTGGTCCTTCCGTCCCAGCCACACCAGCCTCCTTCCTGCCCCTCAAACACACCCCACACCCTCCCGCCTCAAAGCCTTTGCGCTGCTGTTCCCTCTGCCTGAAATGCTCTTCCCCAGATACGCCGTGGCTTCCCCCGCCTTCTCACCAGAGACACAGCAGAGCCGCTTGCTCAGGTCACTCTTTTTACTGTCAACCAAGCTTTAGTTTTCCTCCAGGCCCCTCTCACCACCTGACAAACAGCCAGTGTTGAACTAATCTGTTGCTTTGTTGATTCTATCCCATCACTAGAACGTCAGCCCCATGTCCAAAGCAGGGACTTGGTCTGTTTTGCTCACTGCCATGTCCCAGGACAAGAAAAAGTGCCTGAACAAAGTAAATGCTTGAAAAAAAGTTGTTAAATGAGGGACCATTGCCTCTCTCATCTGAACACATCTTTTGGTTTCTGCAGCCCCTGGAGACCAGTGTCACTTGGAGGCCGGTCACCTGTGGCAGCTGAAACCCTGACGGTTGTCACATGAACAGTTACTGGCCAAATCTCCATTCTGTCCTGGGACAACTGACTGCTTGGACCAGAGAAGGACTTTACCTTGGTCCCTGTCTGGTACCTGTGCCCACCCTTTTGGCCACTGGGGGAGGCCTTGACAGTGGGGCCCACGGGGTGGATCCTGCCACCAGCAGGAGCAGGGTCTGGGCTGCCTGCTCTCCCAGCCCCCCAGGGCTGCCGGGTCCCGGGTCCGGCTTCTGACAAAGGTTGCCCCATGCTCCCAGGAAGAGGAGGTGGACGGGGGCAGCGCAGTGCCACGCCTGCCCCTTTCCTGTTGCAGTGGGAGGGCCATCAGAAGGAAGCTTTGTTTTCAGAATAAAGAGCATGAAGCCCAGTGCCAGGCGGAAACGGGCACCGAGGGGGCTGGCCCATCAGAGACAGTTTAAGGAAAAACAACAAAAAAAATGGGATGGAGAACGTTTGAGGGATGATTTGCACACCCAATCGGTTTCATGCCTCCAGGGTGGCTGTGACGATGGTGGCTTCACTTTTCCAGGCCCTCGCCTGGAGGCTGACACAGACAATCAGACGATTGTCCCAGCTGGGTGATCTGGCATTGACCCTGCAGAGGGAGGTGGGGACAGAGGAGTATAGCCTTGCCTGGGAGTCAGATGACCTGAATCGGAGCCTGACTTTTTATGCTCCCGCGTGCGACGCTGAGAGAGTGCCTTCTTCTATGTACCTCAGTTTACCCATCTGTAAAGAGCTTATCCAGGCCGGTACTTAAAGGCAACCCAAGGGTTGCCTGCCATAGGACCACACAGTGGGGCACTGCTCAGCCTGTGGCCAGGTCACTGGGCCACACAGGCTAGACCTCCAACTTCCCTGGGCTCGGGTGCTCCCTATGGGCCTGCCAGCCAGGGAACAGCCCCTGCCCACTCTGACCCAGGCTTTCAAGCCTCCCTCCTCCCATGATTACCTGAAATGTGTGAAAGCTCTCTGGGCCTGGCCCAGTGACGGAGGGCCTCATCCCTACCCAGACACTGGCACCTCTGCTGATCCCCTCTCTCACCTTCTCCGAGGATGGCTCATAAGGCCCTTTCAGCGACGACTACTGAAAAGAACCCAGTATGTTAGCACACAGAGGGCAAAAGAGAAGCCCCAAGACGGAAAGGGGCATGCTGACGTCACACAGCACAACTGCCACCCAGGAGTCCCCCCACCAGGCCTGGGCTTCATGAGTTAAGACAGAGTCCTCAAAACCTGGCTACAGAGCCCCATGTGTGAACCTTGTGGGGAGAGGGAGGTTGTACCTTAGACTGAAGGAACCGAAGATGGGGGACAGAAATCTACATGCAGTGTTTATAGCTTCCCAGCTTTTTCTTGTACCCAGAACAACTACAACCTCTCAGCCAAGACCTCTTCCAGGAGGAGCTAGCTTAGCTGGCCTTAGGGCTCGTTGGGATTTCAACCGAAAGAGTGAAATAAACCTTGGACAGACAGACAGCTGGACAAAGGAGCGGATGGACAAAGCATGTACTCTAGGAGCAGAATAAAGCAGAGAAAGGCTCGCAAGAGGGCCCAGTCAACACCTGAACTGATGCCTCCCTTCCCCCCCAACCCCCCAGGACGCAGAGGTCTGGACTTGGTGCCATCTGAGGGCTACGATCCCTGCCTCTCTCTCCCCCAAACTCCTCCGAGCCCCCTGGGAGAGTGAAATGTGGGGTGGTTGCAGGTGAAATGTTCCACAGCGTGGGGACAACACTTTCAGCGACAGTTTATCCACAGCTTAAGAAGCTGCCTGGGTCAGTGGCTAAGCAGCCACAGCTTATCTGGGAGGAGGATTCGAGGGCCACAGGGCAGGGTGATCCAGAGGCCTCGATTAAATAGAACCTTCCCAGCTGGTGGGGAGCACCACTGCCACCCCTTCTTCATAAAGGAAACCCTTAATTTGCTCCTGCTGTGTGCACGGCCCTGAGCCTGAGCACGATGCTTTGAGCAGAGATGAGCCAGCCCCCCCTGCCCCGCCACCGTTCTTAAAGAGCTCACAAGGCAGACAGACGAGGAACAACACTATATAACACAGGAGAGAAAGTAGGCCATGCCTTCAGGATAGGGTTACAAACTCAGACGCCTAGACGGCCAGAAAGACCAGCTGAGTGTGCGAAGAACTCAGGCTCGAGGTATTCCCGATCTTCCAAATTTGTGAAGGAAAGCCAGAAATCAGGATTTTTAGGTAAAAATCTCCTCTTGGCAATCAGCTCAATTTTTGGCATGGGCTAAGCAGAGCCTGCCCGTGGGGCAGATGTGGCCTGCCAGTTTGTGTGGCCTCTGTTTTCTCGAAAGGGACATGCTTTGTCACAGAACATGCTGTGAAGCTCAGTGGAAGCCAACTTCCCCACAGCTGAGGTCCCCGGGAAGGCTTCTGGGGAGAGAAAGATGGGTGCAGGCTGCAGGATAGGGAGAGTACTCCTGTGAGGGAATCCTGGGGAGGGGTAGGCATACTCGCTGGAAACACAGGGGCCATGGATCAAGGGGCTCCTCGCCTATGGCCTGCCTTTTCCACTAAAGAGGAGTCCCTGTCTCTGGCTCCAAAGCACGCAAGAGGCATCAGCTCTGTCTGTCCCCATGTGGCAGGAGGAGGGGCCCCCTGCCCAGCAAACCTCCAGATGAAATCCATGGGCGGCAGCATAGCACGTGTTCGATTTCATCCCTGGCGCTTGAGGAACAGGTCAGCTAATGCAACAGCTCCATCAGAGGAAGAGACAATGGAGGACAAAACGAGGTTAAGAATCGTCTCCTGCCTGGCCAGGCCTGGCTGGTTACATAAGCCTGCCTCAGGACAAAGCCACGTTCAAGGCACCAGGGAGGGCCTGGGCTAGAGAGTCCCAGAAATACAGAGAGGGTTCTCCCTCCCTCCCTGTCTACCCCTACTCTCCCGCCTTGCCTTGCAGCTCCTGGAAAGCCCAACACAGAGTACACAGCCAAAGCTGGAGACTAAGACCCCAAGGTAAGGCACTTAACAGGATCGCAGAGCTGGGAATAATAATAATAGCACACTTTTACCAAGTGTTTACTTTGTATCAGGCACTGGGATAAGTCCTTCTCATGGATTATCTTATTTTAAAAGCCGGTAGCCCCATGAGATAACTATTATTATTCCTCCCATATTACAGAGGGGGAAACTGAGGCACAGACACAGCCACTTAGCCAAGGTCACACAGCTCCCAAGTGAAGGATTTAGAACCCTACGCTGGCCTCCGCGACCACACTCTGAACCGTCCTGTTCTGCTGCCGCCGGCCTACCGTCTCCTAGAATATCACAGCCACGCTGCCTCGTCAGCAACCTGCTTGCTGCAGTGCAGGCACATGGCCTCCTGCCCTCCTGTCAGCACCTGGGGGGACACTGAGTCCTCTGACAACCTGATGAAACCTACAGACTCCCTGCAGAAAAAGAATGCAGAGGAATGCCGACCAAATGTCGTGCATGATCTCAGGAGCACACAGACTCCTGCATTGGTGAGAACGGGTGAGTCAAGATCATAGCATCCACAGGATCGAGAGATAGGAGGTGGCAGAGGAAGGGGGCTCCCCCAAGCCCTTTGGGACGGCTCATATCTGTAAACATGAAGCCTAAACTCACAGCTGCTTAAGTTCATAGGTGTGGGCACGAATCAGGGCTCAGGGCCTAGTCATCCCTTCAGGGCTGGGAGAACAGAAGAAATCACGACATACAATAGCCCTCGCCTCTGCACCCACTGGGTGTGACTCACAGTTCCCAGCTGCTGGGCAGACGGGGCACAGCTGGGCCGTGGCATCTGGACGGGGGTGGCATCACTAAGCACACCATCCCAGCCTCTCGCCCACCCCACGAGTCAGCACCCAGTGAGCCCACGTCGCTAGAGACCAGTCCTGGCCTTGCCCTAAGTCTACAGCTCTGAGTGTTTCCCACGGGGACCCCTCCACAGCCCCTACCCAGCTTCTGTGCCAGTCGGAGCCCAGGGAGTAGTGAGCAAGATGACAGCCCCCTGCAAGGCACCAGAGGACCCCGGCTCTGGGGCCAAGTCTCCTGCTGTCTCACCGCGGGACCTCAGGTAGGCCCCTCCTGCCTCTCAGAGTCCACCAGTTGTAAAATGGGGAGACCACCCTATCAAGCCCTTCCCAGCTCAAAGCCTGAGAATATAAACAGCAGCATGACAAACTTCACGGAGCCCTGGGATCCCACTTTCAGGAAGTTACATAAACATCCTTCAGAGAAACAAAAGTCAAACCTAAAGACCACTTTTTTTTTTTTTAAGGATATCCAGAAGCCCTTTTTATAGTCCAACTTCCCCCAACCTACTTCCATTGTTCCAGATATCCTCTCAGGACCTAGAAAACACACTTGGTTTCCGTCTGGGGTTTGGGCTTGTTGGTGTTCTTCCCCTGGACACTGCCCCACCTCTCTTTGGCAGCTTTCTCCCCAGGACACACCCGTCTCTGCCCCCAGCATCGCTCTGGGCCACCCTGAGGGCGATGGCTACCCAGACTGCCCGAGATGGGGTGCGGGGCAGGGACAGTGTTCGGGAAACAAACCCTTCCCTGGTCAGAACTGAGATAGCTCTGGCTTCTGGTCCCAATCATGACACTGTGTGTGGCCCTGTGTGGGCAAGTCCCTGCTCCTCGGTTCCCCGCTGAGAAATGGAGAGGCTCCCACAGGGTCAGGAAAGCCCTCCAGCTCCTGGGCTCCTTGGGGACACCGAGGGGGAAAAGAACAGCAGGCTAGACAGTGGGCTCTGATCTTGACCCCCATCCCCACCCCTCCTGGGGTGGGAACCAGAGGAGACCCACTCTTCTCTGATTTTCTCTCTTGCCCTAGCGGTGGGATCCTGAACTCCCAGCACTGAGTGAGTCTCTGTGTGCCTCAAGTGGCTATGCAGACGACAGGAAGAATGACAGGGTCTGCAGTGGAGGCCCCCATGTGGAGGCTTCAGCCCTAAGCACCCCAACACAATCCCATCAGCCCCGCCAAAACCTAATTCACTCATCTGATAGTATATACATTTCTGCATCTTTAAAAAACCAATCTATGTTGTGCCTGCTAAACAAACACTCCAAGACAATCCCCCACCTCCCTTCTTCCAAAGAAATCATGCTTCTAAGCACCCCTACAGAATTCTATAGAATTCCTAGATCTACCACCTTATGGCTGTATGGCCTCAGTATTTTCATCTAAAAAATGGGGACAATAATAGCGCCTGCTTTATAGGATTACGCCTAGCAAGCATTGACAAGCTCTCAAAAAATGCTGAGTGGCAATTTTATGATCATCATCATTAAAATGATTGAGATGCTTCATGCCACCAGGCTGGTGACTGCTAAGGCCCCTTAGCCCTCTCAGACCACGTCTGACCACTGTAATCGCACACACATGCGTGCGGCCTCACCCCCAGCACACATGCTTCTCTGAAGCAGGACCCACGCTCTCTGCCTGATTCCAGCCCCAGAACACAGCTGGCTTGTTCCTGGCATCCACCTTTGCCACCCACAAAACCCCCTACCCTTCAAGTCCCCTGATCCTGCCTTCCTCGAGTGGTCCCAGCACCATCTCCTATAATTGTGTTGGGGTTTTACTGAGCCTCATTACTGTGTCACAAGATTGCTTCCTGGAGATGGGAAGCTGTTACGAGATGGTGGCTCCCTAAAGACAGGGTAGAGAGAAACTGGGCTTTTCTCCGGGTCTTCGACATTTGCCGGGTGTCCGAGTATGCTGAGAGCCCAAGGAGAGAAGCATTTTTTTTTTTTTAATTATCTAACCAAGTGTTTCTTGAACTTTAGCATGCACCTGAATCCCTTGGAGGCTCCTTAAAACAGACTGCTGGGTCCCTCCTTCCCGCCTCATCCCAGTTTCTGATTCAGTAGGTCTGGGGTGGGACCAGATAATCTGCATCTCCAGCAAGTGCAGTTGGTGCAGATACCAACTTTGAGGACCACTGACTCAGCCTGCAGGTGAACTGGGAAGAGCTCTCGGGAGTATGTGACGCCGAGACTCCTGTAAAAGCTTGAGCAGGAGCTGCCTTGATGTAAGGAGAGGAAGAAGGGAACCTGGGCAGACAGGGAGGCATGAGCGAAGGCGCCGTGATGATGACATCCGTTTCTCCTCACCTGGCCTCTGCCTGGGCAGGTAGCACAGACCAGAGGTGGCTCTGCCACAGCGCCAATTATAGCAGACCTCCACCGCCCAACCGCCACCGCAGACCTGCCCAGACAGGTCGACCCCCGGCTGGCCGAGGGGTGAGTAGGGTCCCCGCCCTGCCTCAGACAGCCAGACCTCAGCTGTGAAGGAGGCCAGAGTCTCCAAGTGCTGGGATTCGGCTCCACACCTCCAGACACAACCCCGTCCATCTTGGCTGGCTCTGAGTGTTTCCTCCCTTCCGAGCCTAGCTCCCAGCTCTGTCTGTGTCCTACTCACCTGCCTCAAGACCTACCCCAGGGTCACCTCTCCCTGCCATCATCCTGTCCCTGTTTCCAGGGCGCAGGGAGGCCAGGCGGGAGGCCTCTGGAGGTTCCAGCCCACAGTGGGCACTGTCTGGGGTATGCGTCCCTCGTCTTGAGGACAGCCACAGGACCTGCCAGCCGGGCCAACTTATCTGACACCATTCCACATGGCCACCAGAGAGGAAACTGGGCCTACACAACTTGAGCACCTTAACAGGTATTAACAAAAAGAAGAAATCCTGTCAGGCTTCCTGGATAAGAACGCCAGCACCCACACCCCAGACAAATTGCCCTGACTCTCTGGGCCTCAGTTTCCACTTCTGAACAAGCCTTCTCAGGCTATTAGAAAGTTCAGGAACTCAAACACCAAGGATTCTTCCCTCCATCTCTGAAGGGACAGACCACCCCCTAGGTATAAACAATAATAATACCCACTGTTATCTTTGAAGAGCTCCTGCTCACTGGGTTCTTTACTCTGGGTAAGGCATCGATCTGTTCAACTCTCCTAGCAAAACGGGACGATTACTATCCTCATTTTGCAGTTGAGAAAACCAATGCCCAAAAGGGATCTAAGATTTAGGTAATTTGCACCAGATCCCACAGCTAATGGTGGCAGAGCTGGGGTTCGAACCCCCAACTTTGGACTCCACTCTGCAATGCTGCCCACCACCGCTGGTGTGAGAATGGCCCACACGCAGCGCCTACCTCCAAAGCATGGAGCCTAGAAGAAATGAGACATGTCCTTAAGAAATCAGAATTCAAAGCCAGGGGTGTGACGGGCCCGGTGAGGGGGCCATATAACAGGCTCTGCCCATGCAAAAGCAGGGAGCAGGCAAGGCCAGCTCTGTGGCATTAGGGATGACTGTATGAACAGGTAACACTGGAGTTGGGCCCTGGTTGGGGAGGACTGGGGGCAGAGGCGCAGTGAGGGGAAGTGACTGGCCTGCCGTATCCTCACCAAGAACAGAGATGTTCACACAGCAAAGGACAAGAGGCAGGTTCTGCTTGACGGTTGAGGGGAATGGGGGATGGGGCACAGGGTCACACAGTGGGCTACTCCTTAGACCTTGCCCTCAAATAAATAAATGCTCATTTGCAATCTATATTTTGATTAGATTAATCCAATCTGTATCAAGAAATAGAACAGGGAGAAATACAAAGGGCTAGGAGGCAACTTAATATAAACTCTCCTCCATCTAGAAAAGAGGTTTGGTCCCCTCTGTGACTCCTTGTGGCAGACTGGCTCTGGCCCAGAGGCCACACAGTCCCTAGACATACATGTCCCTCCCTTCTACCAAGCTCCAAGCTTCCAAGCTGAAGCAAATGGGCAGAACTTTGTATCAGCCCCACGGGCAGGAGAAAACACCTCTGCTAGGGACAAGCTCCGCCCCCCGCCCCAGGACCAGGAGACCCTGCCTTAACCTTTACTGCAGGGAAGGAGGGGGACAGCCCTGCCCCCACCACAGCCCTCCCACTCCTTACTTTCAAATTCACTGGCCCTTTCCTCCAACTCCTACTGATTCTGACTGATTCGTGATTCAGCCTTCTTTCTACACATTTGAGGAAAGAGACTGAACCCATTTCACAGACTGGAAAATGGAAGCAGAAGGTGCCAGTCCTCTGTGAAACCACAGTCCCGGGCAGCTCACGCTCTGGGAGCTGATCCAGACATCCCAAGGGGCTCCTCGAAGGTCAGCTGTGCTGAGTGTATTCCACGGGGTAAGGACTCTCCCAGGCAGAGCACTGCAGGCCAGGCAAGTATAGGGAACTTCCTAAGAAGCACAGGAAGGGGCAGCTCTGGAGAGCTGTAAGAAAAACAGGGGGTGGAAGTGGGCCAAGCACCACCCCAACTGCTGAGATTCTCGAGAGAAAAGGGAACTAGGAGAGGTCACCTAGGCCTGACCCTGCTGGTATACAGGCCCTCTGCACCCTCCCCCTCCAGTCTCACTGCATACCTTTAGCAATGGAGACCCTGCCTCCTCCCCAGGCATCCTATCCCCCTGTTAGGCTCCTGTCCCCCTGGGTGCTGTCTCTGGCCTCAGAGGCACAGGACAAGGCTATGCCCTCTGCCCACAGAGAACCCTGCAGGGGTTCAAAAGCGGTGACACTGCCACTTAAGGGTCTTTCCCCAAACTTTAGGTCACCCGTAATGACCCCGATCCCCAAGGCAGCTACCAAGCCCTGCAGCCTCCTCCTCCTTTCCTCAGCCCCATGGCCTGTGTCGGGCTTTGGTCAGCTCTCTGCTGGACCACAATTAGCATAAGCTCTGAGTGGGTCTCAACGCCACCAGTCTTGCCATCATCTCTGGCCAAATGACTTCTGAGAGGAACAGCACGTGAGGGCAGAAACAGTTCTGGCCTGCGTTCCAATACAGCTCTGTAAGTGACTCAACCCCTCGGAGCCTCCACTTCCCCATCTGAAAATGGGGCAGGGGTGGGGGTTCCTAGAGGCAGCAGCTACTTTGCAGGGGTATTGTGAGATTCCAATGGAGCGTCTGTAAGGAGCCTGGCACGAGACACAGTAACAGGCATCGACTCAAGGAGCTGCTTACAACCCTCTGTCCTCTCCACCGGCTGCAGAATAAAACCCAAACTCCTGAGCAGGATGCTGCAAACACCCCACAACCCAGTCTTGCCTCCCACTGCCCCCCTTCCCCTAGCCTGCATCCTCACAGACACTTCCTCCCCCAGGAAGCCCTGCCGACATTAACAACCAAAAGAGCTTTTCCCCTCTACTGACCTTCCAAAGCCCATCTATCACTGACCACGTCCTGCCTCTTTACCATCACTGATCCTCGTCTTCCCTCCCCCATCAGACCAGCAGCCTCTCCACTGAGAAACAAGCGGTACCTCATCCCATTTCATTTCCCCATCACCCCACTCCGCAGTTTCCACACATATTTAACAAATTACCCTAATGTTCCATTTCACGTAAAGCACGTCCAAGTCCTCCAAACAGTCCAGATATTTCAAGCCATACCCAAAACCAAATTCCAAGCCAGCAGAAGTCTGCCCAATCTCTAGGGACTTGTAGGCCTGGCACTGGTCCCAAAGTATGGAAGACAGGTCGAGCAGGCCCAAAGCCCAGGGCAGAGAGAGCTCAGGGCTGCTGAGACTAGAGCCCGTTTCCACGTTTCTCAGATGCAGAGTCTCTCAGTTGGCCCCTGGGCCAACCCCCAGTCTATGATTCCATACTCGACCACATCCTCAACATGTGATCTAAAATTGCTTCTTGCATGGCCCTTGTTGACAAGAGGCTCACTATCCATCTTTTCTTGCTTGCTGGCTCCAACCCTTCACCTGTTGATTCTCCCAGAGGCTTCTCTCCCTTCTCTGATCACGATGAGAAGGATCGTCTGGCCATATGCCAAGGGTCATCCCCATCTCTCAGGACTCCTTTCAGCCATCCAGCCCCTCCACTCATTGCCCCATATTTCTGAGTCCCCTCAAAGTCCAGCTAGTAGTGGAATTTCCACTCTTGTTCCTACAGGCTAACAGTGATCTGTCGGCCCAGGAGGGCCCCCTATTCATGGAGTCTAGCAAAGGCCTGCAGACCCTGCAAATCCCAGATTGAGCATGGGCATGGCCCTCAGAGCAGCTCAAACAGTAATGCCCAAACTTGCATCTCCCAAGAACTTTCATTACCTACCCCACTCCATTGTTTTAAGATGTCATTTATTAGCTAGCAAGTTGTTTTCCACTTAAAAAAAAAATTTACTCAAGTCCCCCAATCAGAGGCTGATCAGCAGTCATGAGATGGTACCCCCACTACAAGATTGGGCCAGCACAGGGCATTAAAGCCAGTGGAAGTCTGGGTCACCCCACACATTCACTCACCGGCCTACACTGCGTCCTAGGCTCAGAAATCCCATATACACATGCATTTTCCAATAGGATTCTGTAATCCTGACACCGGCTCAAAGTCACCCCCCATGACTGTCCTCAGGGACCTTTGGGGCTGGAGCACCTAGAACAGCCCATTAGTTTAGTAATAAGGACCCTGCTGATGATTCATAGAAGAGGACACCTGGGATATAAATCCCTTGGCCTTATGTCCCTCGTCGCCCCAAGGACTCCACTTCCTGGCCCTACCTCTGCCCCCTGCTGATCTGAAAGTGACCTGGTCTGAATGGAGATGAAAGGCTCTGCCGTCCCCTGGGTGCTGGGGAGAGGCCTGTTGACAAAGCCACCAGCTGTCCCTAGCTGAAGCCAGGGACACCAGCTCCTCCCTGCACCCCCCGCACTGGGAGAGCATTCCTGCCACGGACCCAGCCAGCAACCGAAGTTGGACCATCATAGAGCTCTGGGCCCAGGCTCCAGTAGACTTCCCTTCTGCTCCAGCTGCCCACAATAACAAGAGCTGGGCACCAGATCTCACCCTGCACCAGTACCAGGCAGAAGGAGCATCAGCTGGGGGTAAGGGTAACGGGGAAAGGGGACAAGGGTCCTCATAATTTGAACTGAAAATGACACCGCGAGCTCAGTCACAGCAGGACCTTACAGAGCTCTGTAGCTGAGAGCTCTCAGGCTGGGAGGAGGAGAGTCAAATCCAAGCTCCACCACTTCCCCACCTGTGTG
This sequence comes from Callorhinus ursinus, assembly GCF_003265705.2. Taxonomy (NCBI): domain Eukaryota; kingdom Metazoa; phylum Chordata; class Mammalia; order Carnivora; family Otariidae; genus Callorhinus; species Callorhinus ursinus. The sequence continues at coordinate 51,173,188 of NW_027397065.1, forward strand.
ACCTTCACCATCCTGTGCCTCAGTTGCCCCCTTGGTGAAATGTGGTTAATAGTAGAGTGGGAGAATTGAATAAAATAACGTACGTAAAGCAAGTAGCCCAGTGCCTGGCACATAGTAAACATGCAGTAAATACTTGTTGAGTAGAAACATGCTACCCTTTACTGAGGTACCACTGGTTCTCATTTCAACCTTATTCTAGAAGATACTAAATTTTCCCCATTTTGCAGGTAAGGAAACTGAGGTGAGGGGAAGGTAAGGAACCAGTCCAAGGTCACAGAGCTGGGAAGTGACAGACACCCAGGTCAGTCTGCACCTCAGACCAGGGGGCAGTACTGCCCGAGGCCATCCTGAATGATTGGGGGTTGGTGGGGAGGAGTACAGCGCTGGGGCTAGACGGGGTTGGGGGGCTTCTGAATCCCCTGGGCCTGGCTTGGCTCCTGGCTGACCCGTGTGCTCGAATCCGGGAAAGCAGAGCCAGGAGGCCAGTTCCCAGATTCCCGGCCTGTCCCAGAGCCCACGCGTCCACTGGCGCCCCCTCCTCACCCTGTCCCAGGGTGTTCAAGAGCAGCGTTCAAAACGGAGGCTCCTGGCTCCGAGAACCTGAGGGAGGAAGGGAGTTAGAGACCAGGCCGCACAGTCCCGAGAAAACCGGTCCGGCTGCCTTACCCTGCCCCGAGCGGGGACCCGGCCTCTAACCCCCTCCCTAGCCAGACAAAAGTTTCCCCTGTTCGGGAGGAGGGGAGGGGGAGGGGGCATTCCTCGTGAGTGACATTATCCGTGACCTACAGCTGCCGCGCTGCCCTCGCCCGCACCCTGGCCTGCCCCCGGCCCCCGCGCGGCCCCCCACCCCTTTGTCCTCCCACCCCGGTGCGCGGGGCCCCGGCAGACTCGGCTCGCCCGCCCGGCGCCCGCCCGCACTAAACTTGCGCCGGCGGCCGCTTGGGCCCCGCGCGGCCTGCACGCCCGGCTCGGGCCCCGCCGGCCCAGCGACTGGGGACTAGCTGGCCCCGGCCCTCCCAGCCTCTTACCTGCCCAGGCTGGGGCACCCCCCCCCCGGGGGAGGAGGCGCTCCCGGCCAGCCGCGGGACGCCTGGGTTCCCCCCCGGGCCGTGCGGGCGCCGCCGGGCTCTGGCCCCGGTCGGGGTTAACCCCTCACCGGCCGCCTCCCGCCGCTCCCACCCCCGCTCCACGCCGCAGCCGCCGCCACCGCCACCGCCCGCTCCGCCTCCAGCCTCCCGCCCGCTGTCCCCCTCCCCCTCCCCCCTCCCGCCCGGTGCCCAGCCCCCAGTCCCGGCCCCCGGTACTGCGCTGGGGCAGCTCGCAGTCCCCCCCGCTCACCGCCCGGCGTTCCCGCGACGGGGAGGTGGGGGTCTCCCCGAAGACTGGAAGTTGGGGCGCGCTGCTGCGCGCCCCGCAGGCCGGTGGGGCACAGAGGGGCGAGCCCGCGCTCCCAGGGCCCCCGGCCCGTCTCCCCTTCCCTTCGCCCGCCGCGGCGCCTACCTCCCCGAATCGCGGCGGTGGGAGCCGGGTTCGATCCCGTGATGGAGCGTGGGTGCCGGCCAGAGATCGGCTCCGGAGGCCCGGGCGGCCAGCGCGCGTGTGGCGAGCGCCCCGGGGCGGGGGCCGGGGCGGGACCGGGCGCTGCTATCGGGGCTGGATTTCTCGGCTTCCACCCGGATTCTCCCTCGGCTCTCCCGGCCGATTCGGTGCTGCTCGGCGACCACGTGACGCGGGCTGCCTTTGACCCCTGTCTCCGAGCGAGTAGGGGGCGGGGGCCGGAGGGGGTGTCAGATGCGGGACCCACGAGGGCCCCGGGCGGCTGCCGGGCGTCCGGGAGGCGGTGACCCCCGGGGAAACAAAGCCCGGGGGAAGCCAACAAGTTATTCGAGGTCAAAGAGGGAACAGCGCTGGGGGTCCGAGAGGCTTCGGAGAAAATGAGGGAGACAAAGACCCGCGCCCGCCGCGCCTCCGGGGGCCCCAGGGAGCGCCCTGGCCGGGGCCGAGGGGGGCCTCCGGGCTCTGCCGCCGCTGGGCTTATGACAACCCTCCAGGGCCTCCCCAGACGGCTCCCCCCGACTACCAGGTCTCTGCCAGAGTGACCTCTCCTGCGCTCCTGGGCAGGCCTTCACCACCCCACCCCACCCCACCTTTGCCCCCACTCTCGAAAACCCCTTTATTTCCTTTATCGTGATTATCTGGTTCATTTACTGGTCTCATTGTTTACTAGAATGTCATCTCCCCCAACAAGTTGTTCCCAGCTGAATCCCCAGAGCCTGGCCCAGAACTGGCAGATGAAGGGGTGGATGACCTTTACAGATTTCTTCTCCCACTGAGCCTCAGTTTCCCATCTCCAGTGTCATTTCAACCATCTCAAGGGCCCTGCAAGTTAGGCAAGACTATAAGTGGCCATCCTCATTAAATGGATGGGGACAATGAGGCCCAGAGAGATGCAATGATTTCTGGGAGTCTCACTGAGAGCTAAGTGGAGTCTGTGTTCAGATCTGACCGCTCTAGGCAGAGGGGCTTTTTGCCCTCTCTGAACCATCCTGAATAAGGAGAGATGGGGCAGGGGGAGGAGGGATTGGACTAGTGAGCCTTGAGGAACTTGCTAATGATGAGGATCACTAGGCCCCTCCCCTGGAGATCGTGACTCTGTGGGCCTGGGGAGAGACCGGGGCAAATTTAGAAAACAGTAGATTGGTAGTTTCCTAAGGATCTTCTGAGGCTCAAGATTAACTGTAGGGACAAAGTTCAAAAAGCATATGAGCAACCAGAGCAGAGCCAAGAGAGGCAGAAAGGCCAAGCTGGACATATGACAGGAGAGACTCATCCCGAGTCCCCTAAAGGGTAACTTTGTGCTGGGGGGAAAGGGGTTTTCAGCTAGCCCACTCATGTCTCAGAGAGGGGAAAGATGCTGAGGCCTGAAGAAGAAGAGATGCTGGGGGATGGGACTGGGCTCCTGACTCCTAGATGTGCCCAAGTGACAGCTCCAGATGGAGTACCATCAGACAGGAATGAGCCTGGTAGTGATGGTCCCAGGCCCAAACTACAGGCCACGTTCAAAAAAGGGGCTTGTGACTTCTTAGTGCATACTCCAGCCCTGCCACCAGTTTGGCCAGGGAATCAGCACCCACCAGCAAATTATCCTTTATAATCTATGTTTCTGTGGTCAATGATCTAAAAGTCCTTGAATATGCTCTGAGTCTTCGGCAGGTTAAACAAGCCCCCTAGAACCTTACTCATGCTAATCTCTGCTTTAGAAGACCATTTCCATCCACATGAGGTCCTGTGAGCTTCTTCTCTGTGCCAGGCACCAAGCTCCTGGTAAGGGAGAAGCAGGGTTGAAAGAGACATGGGTCTACACTCAAGAGATGTATAGGCATGTTTGGAGATGATCTGCATGCCCCTCCCTGTGTCCAGGAGCTGGCTAAGCTGAGTGTCTGCTGTGGAGGCCCAGGGCAAGTGCTATGGCCTACAGTAAGAGGGGAGCAAAATGAGGGAGCTTTTGGGAGAGGCAGCCTCAGAGCAGGATCAGGGGGAATGGGTGGGATTGCAGTGGGGCAAAGGACATGCTCTGCACAAGGAACAGCCCGCGCAAAGGCCACATGGAAAGTGCTCGGGAAAAGCTGAATGTTGCATGGGTGGGAGGCAGGGGGCAGGAGGAGAAGGGCGGAGGTAGCAGGAAGGAAAGAATGAGCAAGAAAACTGGAGAGGTGGGTTAGGAGCAGATTATAGGGGACCTCTTGGGAGAAGCTCCACAGACTGGACATTATCTTGAGGGCCTGGTGAAGCAAGAAGGCCATAAGGTGAAGGAGCTGTGGGAGGGTCGAGGGGAAGGGAGGCCGGTCAGGTCACAGAGCCGCATCCTCCCGCCCAGGCTGATTGGGATCTGGCATCTCATCAATGGAGTTGCAAATCCAAAGCATTTGGGGGGGCAGCAGTGAGCTGGGGTAACTCCCCATCACTGGTAGCTACCGCTTCCTACCCTGTTCATGTCCTTATAGAGTTGCTGTTCACCAAGCTGGCTGCAAGGCCCTCCAGCTTAATGTCACCCAGAAAGCCTGTAAGGAGGCGAGGCCCAGGCCCCACCCAGGGAATTCGCCTCCACGGGACTAGGTGAAGCTGACCTGCATTTCTAACCACACCCCAGGACGTTCTGAGGAAGACTGTCGAGGTGCCCTGTTTCTCCATCTCCTCAGGATCCACCCACACCTCTCAGAGCTTCAGGGATTTTCTTTGTGCTGACAACTCCCCTGCCCACACCCCTTCCTCAGCCCCAGGTGGCCTCTCCACTGCCCACTGAATATGTCCCTTGGCTGTCCCAAGTCAGAGGCTTTATCCGACTCCACAAGTCAGAGGCTGAACTCACTTCTTCCACCCAGATATGCTTCTCTCCCTCCTCCTGTGTCCCCAACTCACATGTCCAGTCCAGAAATCTGACACCAGCCCCTTGTCCCCGCATCCCATCCAAGAGCCAGTCCCATTGGTTCTGCCTCCAGCTGTTTTTTAAATCCAATGCAACCCCATTTCTTCTTCTTCACCATTGCCACCCTAACACAAGCGGCCATCTTGTCTCCACTGTGGCCCATGTTCACAGTCTCTTAATTGCTCTCTCTCCCTGCCTCCCACTTTGCTCCCTCTGATGCAACCTCATCGGCTCATTTCCTACTTAAAACTACCAATGGCTTCCCATTGATCTTAGGATAAATTCCCTGCCCTGATGTTCAACCTCACCTCTTGTACTAAATGGTATGCCCCACCTTCCCCTTTACCTGACTAATTCTTTGATAAGAGTGCAGACTCAGCCAGACTGCCGGCTTTGAATGCGGGCCTTTCCACTTACAAGCTGTGTGACCTTGGGCCTGTTTGTCAACGTTTCTGTGCTCAGCTTCCTTATCTCTAAAATAGGAGCAATAATAGTATTGTCGTTCACAGGTTTTTTTGTGAGAATTAAATGAGTTAAATATGCCAAGCCTTCAGGGTGGTCTCCTTTACATGATGAACACTATATATAAGTGTTAGTTTAGTATTAATTGTGATCCTTTAGATCTCAGGCTAAATTTCATTTCTTCCTGGGGCTTTTCCTACACTCCTAATCCAGACCAGGCTTCCTGGTCTACATGCCACATCCCCCTCTTCATCCCCCTTAGTTACTTGTCCACTGCCCATCTCTCCCCCTGGAGTGTAAGCTCTGTGTGGGCAGGCCCTCTTTTGTCTCAGACACTGCTGAGCCCGGCGGCCCTGCTCAGCACCAGGCGTGGGGTAGGCAACTCGCACACATTCGCTAACAAAACAGATGAAATGAAATTCAACAGATTCAGCACCAAATAGATACTGTCTACCTACAAAATGCTCATCAATGGTACTTTAGTCATTTATTTATTTGACTTTTTTTTTTTTTAATTTAGAGGGAGAGAATGCTGTGCCCTGGGGGTGGGGAGGGAGGTGTGTAGGGGAGGAGCAAAGGGAGAGGGAGAGAATCCTAAGCCGACTCCACACTGAGCATGGGAACCAGAGGCAGGGCTTGATCTCACCACCCTGAGATCAAGACCTGAGCTGAAATCAAGAGTCAGACGCTTAACTGACTCAGCCACCTGGGCACCCCTATTTGACATTTTTAAATACCTCTCCTATAGTCTTCCTCATGCCATTCTTATGGGGGAGGACAAGCAGAGGGACACAGAGATGAAGAAGACAGAGGTGGTCCCTGCCTGGGAGGAATGCACGGTCTACTGCAGAGAGACAAGTAAATGCAATAGTAGTGTGTTGTTACACTGGCCTGTAACAATTTTGTTCCCTCCCTCCAGAGGTCTTGGAAACAACAAAAAGTAAAAAGTAACTGAAAACAGACAGGAGTTGCTGACTGTAGCCAGCATCCCCAGTTCCTAGTAGGGTTGTCTTTAGAGCAGGAAGGGTAGGCCCTGTCCTAAGGGCATTCAGGCCTCACCTCCTCTTCCTCTGTCTGAAGACCTCTTATTCAGCCTTCAAGGCTCCTCTTAAGCAGCACTTCCTCCAGGAAGTCTTCCTGCTCCTGCCAGGGCTCTTTATGGGCCCCAGTCATGGCTTTAGTGATTTTCTAGGACTATCCTGGGATTTGTCAAGAATGATCCAAATTTCATGTCATTTGCTTCTTTTAAAAAATAAAAGGTGATTCAATGAATGTGTAACTACATGTGATTTCATGTTTGGACTTCAGTGGAGGCAGAAAATAGCTTCTGTCAGACCACGTGACCTGATTTGTGGTTTGGAGAATACAGTCACCGTAATTACAGCATTGACCACATGGTGTAACAGTTTCCTCCCCCTCCCTCCTCTCTCTCTCTCTCTCTCTCTCTCTCTCACACACACACACACGCACACACATGCGCACACACGCGCACACACACACACACGCAGGCACGCACAGTGAGTTTCTCCTGGCAGATCTTGATAATCTCTTAAACGAATAAAGGAGAAAATCTGTGAAATGGGCAGATGATTCATGCTTCAGTTGGACAACGGATATAAAATGTTCGGGAAACCAACCAAAGACTATCTGAGGTGGGGGATAGGAGCAATTAACAGCAATTAATTACTTGCTCTGGTGCATGCCACCCGCTTTCTGTTTGTTACTCAGCAACCCAGATGGCGTGAAGCTCAGAAAGGTGAAACTTCCCCAAGGTCACCCAGACAGGAGTGGCAGAGATTTCCAATCCAGGTCCATCCAACTAAAAGACTGAGTTCTTGTCACTATTCGCCCCACCTTGCAGGTGCCCAGGGGCCATGAGCCCCCATGTTGTCCAAGACCACCTAGGTTCTGCACCCCCATCCCTCACTTCCAGGGGTTCCCTTCCTGCCCTTCCCTGCTGTAAACCCACGTTCATCCCCGCGGCTGCAGCGGTTTGAAGAGTACTTGCAAGCTTGTTTCCAAAGCAGTCCCACCTCTGGCGCCAGGTTTCCTGTTTCAGGCAGAACCTAAAGATAGGTGTCCTGCCTTCCCTAGACAATCCCTCGTTCTCCGGAGTTGCCACTGGCCAATGGCTCACTTAGCACAGTCCTTTTCAAGGGCAGCACTGTCTCATTCTGTAAACCAAGTTCTGGGGACCACACAGCAGTCCTGGGAGGTAGACACAGTGGAGATTTGTTACCCCCATTTCGCAGATGAGAAAATGGAGATTTGTCTAACCTGGAGGAGATGCTCACAGCTAGCAAAAATGCCGAGCTGCAGCTCCCCAGGGTCTGCAGACCACCTGCCCGCATGCTTCCACGTCCCCAGAGGATTCGTCTTGACCATGGAACAGATAGAACAGCGAAGGGGGGGGGGTGAACATCTTCACAATGCTCACGCCAGGAGGTAATGGCTTCTGCAAACAAATGTAAATCGCTTAATTTCCCTTTTTACTGTGTTCATTGTGATGCACCAATTACAACCTGGTGAAAGAAAAACACACAAGGACATGTGGTCTCTAAATGATGTTACTGCAAGGGCTCAAAGTCCCCTGAGGGCAGGGCAGGGTCCAAGGGCTGAGTTCATGCCTGGCAAACTGAGTGGAAGGCTCAGACGCCATCAGGATGGCAGGTGCCAAGGGCCTGGAGGGACGGTTCCTTCCCAAACCTTTCTGCTGCCGGTCAGAGGTGCTCTGCCCGGCCTTGCCCTTACCCCTAGGCCCCATTTCTCATCCAATCCTCCACTATCTGGCCTCCTCATTCTTCAGTTCTCTTTACTTGATCCCCTGGAGCCAAATACTTCTAGCATCACTCAAATCCAAAGATTGCATTAATCAAAAGGGGGGGCATTTCTCCACAAGATTCCCATCAATTATCCTAGTTTATTCTCACCACTCCCGTGGGGGAGGGTTAAGCATTATGATGTCCATTCTTTAGTTGAAGAATGGAGTTGAGGCTCAGGGTCCCAGTAGTCGCTCCCCCACCCCCCCCCAACCCCAGTGAAGCTGGGAGGGATGGTCTAGGTTACCTGGTCTGGAGGCTGCCATACCATTTTCCTTGGTCCCCACCACTCCATACACATGCCCAGCCCACTTTGTTCATTTGCATTATGGGCCCCTTTGGCATCTTAGTTTATGATTCCTGAGCCAATCTGATGGGCCTCCTTGCAGAAGTGGAGAAACTGAGGCCCAGGGAGGAGCAGTGACGTGGCAGAGCTAGAATGACCCGGGGAGGCCCCTGCCCGGCAGCCTGCCCCATTGCCCCGCTGTATGTGCAGCAGCTGCGGAGCGGGTGACGCCAGCAAGGCAAGGACTCCCAGGACCAAGGGTAGTCACCATTCCTGGGCCCTGGCAAATGTGCCGGCATGGGGGGGGGGCAGAGTTGACCCAGTGGGAAGTTCGCTCCGGTGACTGGCGGTGGGGGGGGGGGTCAGTCACTCTTGTCTGGGGCTGTCTGCTCCAACAAGCATAGAAGTTTTTTCATTTCCAGGCCCCTCTTCACACCCACCTGCCCAGGCTGGGTGTGTTCTGAGATGGAGCGGGGCGAGGGAGGGAAGCGGGAGGGAAATGCAGGGATACCTCCCCCCATGTGCACACTGCACACAGTCCCACTCATTCACAATCATAAACTGCGCCCCTCCATGTGCCCCCACCCACCTCCCTTCTCCCCTAACCACCCTCCATCCAGTGCTTAAGAGCCTGGGAGCCAGACCGTCCTGTGTTGGAATCCAAGGTCAACCTCCTCTTACTGTCATTTAACTAGACTTCCATTGTTTATTTGTAGAATGGGGATAGTTATATTTACCTCATAGGGTAAATGAGATTTCAGGAAGCTGCTTAGCACCAGGCCATGTGTAGCTATAGCTGTTACTGTTACTTTCTTCAATGTTCCCTTATAGCTCTTTGGAGTTCCTTTTCTTCTGTTGTACACACCCATTCCCAGAGGCTAACTCACAGGCTGCCCTCCGCCCGCTGACCCACCCTCACAGCCCTCCCACCTCTGTCCCCTCTACTCCAGGCAGCCTGAGCCCCTCAAGGCCTGAGCACAAGCCATGTCTGCCCAGCATCCCTTCTGCCCAGAATGCCCTCACCCCCACCTCTTCACAACTCCAACTCCCGCCCCTTCCTTCAAGTCCCACCTCCTCCAGGAAGCCTTCCCTGACTGATCTCTGTCTCCCTCTGAATTGCTGAGGCCTCTGAGTCACTGCCCCTTAGTCCTGCCTTGGAATTCCTGATTCTGCTGGGGGGAAAAAAAAGCCTCTTCCTTCTTCCTCTAAGAGTCTCTTAAGATGGAAAGCACTTTTCAAGCAGATTCGGGGCACTCTAAATCAACCCCCTGATTCCTGTGCCATCCCATGCCCCAGCACCTGTAGTCACCCATCCCCCATCTACCTGGAGCTGGAAATAAGGCAGGGTCTAGACCAAGGCCCATACTACTGGCCAGTTATCCAGATAGACAGACAGGATAATCTATAAATTGGGAGAGGCTGGGAGACTCCTCCTCCTCTGTTATTGGGGTCCCAGGACCAGTTCTGCTGAGGGATGGTAAAGCAGAGAAGGTCATCTGGAGCTGAGGGTCCCTGCTTGGTGGTACTTGAAGCCCACCTTTAGGAAGAGTTGTCAAGGTAGGCCCTGCCTGTAGGACAGCAGTCTGGAGGGGGAGGGACAGGACCCAGGCTCCCTACCTTTCATGGGGACTTGACCGGGAGGCCCTGGAAGGTGCTCTGGGAACCGATCTCAAGGGTGGAGAAAGGGGCAGGGGGTAGATCCCACCCAACATGAAGAAACTGAGCATTCAAGAAGCCCAGCAGCCTTGGCTCCAGTGAACTTTCTGCCAGGAGACAGGAAGCGGTAGGCAGAAGCTCATCAGCACCAGTCAGGGAAGGATAGAAGGATCCCTATATTAGGTGGGAGAGAGACCAGGATTCTTCTCAGATTCGTCTAGGCTTTGAGAGTTACTGTTTAAGATTCAAAGTCAGCAATGTAAAGATCTGGAAATCTGGTTTTAAAATTCTATCACTTCAAGGTTCTGAAATGTCACAATTTCATGATTCTGAGATTTTTTAAAAGATTTTATTTATTTATTTATTTATTTACTTACTTACTTACTTACTTACTTATTTAGAGAGCGCACATGCAAGTGCAGGGAAGGGGCGGAGGAAGAGAGAGAATCTCAAGCAGACTCCTTGTTGAGCGCAGAACCCGAAGTGGGGCTCGATCCCATGACCCTGAGATCATGACCTGAGCTGAAATCAAGAGTTGGACGCTTAACTGACTAAGCCACCCAGGTACCCCTGATTCTGAGATTTTTAAATATGATTCTTAGGTTCTAGAACAGCTCTATTAGAAATATAATGCAAGTCGCTCATTGAATTTTAAGTTTCCTAGCAGCCACATTCTAAAAAATGGAAACAAATGAAATTAGTTTTAGCAATATATCATATTTAACTCAATATACCCAAACTATTAGCAATTTGACATGCAATTAATATAAACTATTGATGAGATGTTTTAAATTCTTTCTTTTGTATGAAATCTTCAAAATCGCCGGTAGTTTACATTTACAGCACCTCTCAGTTCAGACTGGACAGATTTCGAGTACTCACTAGCCGCACATGACTAGTGGCTACAGTGTTGGACAGCAGTTTAGAAACCTAAAATCTGTACCTCCTCTTTCTAAAACTCTAGGATGCTGTGCCTCCAAGATTCTAGAATTCTGCAGCATACTACGGTTCTGTAATGTTATAATAGTGATTCCACCAGATTGAAATGTTTCCCCAAGTCTGCCCCAAGCCTGCTTGTGGATAAGGCTTCCCCCCCACAACATGTCTTTTGTGTGGAAAGAAATCCAGGCCCCTGCGTAGTCCCTGGGGGGTGAGGGGCAAGGAGCCCTCCCCTCAGCTGCCCTCTCCATCTGGCCCAACCCATGGAAGAGGAGGGTGGGCGTGCCCATGTGCCCAGGGAGCTGGCCCCTCCGTGCGGAGCTGCCTCACCAGCCATCTCTCCAGCTCATCATCTCTCCATCCATGCGCACAAGCCTGGAAGTGAAACTCTTGCCTTTGAATCTTCCCGGGGAGGGGGCATGCCCCTGCCTCCCTCCCTTCGTTTCTGTCCACTCTGGAGAGCATCTGGGGACTACTGTAGCAGATGGAGCTAGGGAGTGTGGTTAAAACCCCAGATGGAGGCCACTGAAGGTGGAACTGGTCTCCATTTGCTGGAGGCTGAAGCCGGGAGCCCCGAGGAGGGCAGAAGTCAGAAACCTACTGTCTAGGGCTGGGAGACCCAGGAGGGCTCTCTGAGGTCATGTGATGTGCGCTTTGAGTTGTGCAGATGGAGAAACTGAAGCCAGAGAGCAGAAAGGGTTTCCCAATCTAGGCATAAGGCAAGTGTTGTGCTCTGCCAGGAGGAGGCCTGGTTAGCTACAGGGTTCCTCTTCCTACTCCCAAACTCCCTCTCCTGTTTCCGCTTGCTGGGAAAGTCAAGGCGGAAACCTGGCATGGCGGGATGTCAGGGAAGCTGCAGGAAGGTCCCACAGGGGTTTCCTCTGGGTGAATGACTTCTTGGTTGGGGGATAGTTGTGCCAGGCCCAGAGACCCCCTGGCTCCAGCCTTGCCCCCAGGCTCTCAGGTCCTTCAGAAGGTCTGGGGAAAGGGGGCTTGGGTACAGGCAGGAGGCTGGGTGAGGGAGAAGCTGGAGTTGGACAGTGAGGGGCTCAGTCGACAGTGATCTGCCCCTGCCGTCGTCCAGCTCTGCATCCCACTTCAGAGTCTTTCGGCAGCCACAGTCCCATTTCATCCTCACAAGAGTGCAAGAGGAAGGTGGACAGGACTTGTCACCCAGCACATAAACTCCCAGCCCAAACGCCATGCAGAGAGAGGGCCTGGTCCTGGAGCTTGGTTACCATTCCATTTTCTTTTATTTATTTTTTAAAGATTTTATTTATTTATTTGAGAGAGAGAGAGAGAGAGAGAGAGAGAGAGAGAGAGAGAGGCACAGAGACAGAGCATGCACAGGGGGTGGAGGCAGAGGGAGAGAGAGAAGCAGATTCCCCACCGAGCAGGGAGCACAACTCGGGGCTCAATCCCAGGACCCTGGGATCATGACGTGAGCCAAAGGCAGACGCTTAACTGACTGAACCAGCCAGGAGCCCCAGCTGTTCCATTTTCTATAGGTGGGGAAACTGAGGCCCACAGTGACGCTATGATCTGTCTCAGGCAACAGAGCCAGAGAGGGGCTAGGTCTCAGCTGCTGGGGGATCATTGGATCAGCACCCATCCAGCACCCGCCCACCTTGCTCCGCCCCCTGGGCACCCAGCCGCTCTGCAGCTGAGACAAACATCAAGAGTCACCCACAGCCACATTTTCCATGGGCTGCTTCCAGGCTGGGTTTCCCCTCTGAGGAAAGCCCCAAGGTTGTTCTGCCTGGTCAGGAGAACCAGGGAGGAAATGACAAAGATCCTGCTGCAGAGGGTGACAGAAAACAGGCCAACCTTTGGCCCTAGGGATGTGGCGGTGCCAAAGTGGGGGCAGGGGCCAGGTGTTGAGGGGAGGGGCAGCAGGAAGGCGGACCTGGAAGCTAGATTTGGAAAAGCACAAACTTTAGAGTGAGGTGAGCCGGGCTTTGAATCCCAGAGCTGCTGCTGAGTAGCTGTGTGATCTTGCATCTGTGACTTTACCTGGACTCTCTCTGCTATCAACTGGCGAAGGCCCATCTCCAGGCTCGCGGGAGTCCGAGAGTGCACGGAAACTATGCCCGTGGTTCGCGCTGAGTAAATGTTAGTTCTCGCTCAAATGGCCTTCCAGGAACCGACCAGTCCCGCCCTCCCCCCCATCTGCCACCTTTTGCTGCCATAAATATGTTCCATAAACACTTACTGAATAAACAAATGAACGGAGGATTGTTGCCAACCAAAAATACAGCAAAATATAGAGGGCTTTGAACTAGCCTATCAGGATATCTGACAGACTGTCACAACTCGCTGGGTGGCCTCATTTTTTAAAGAATATAATAATAGCCAATGTTGCTAAAGCACTCACTGTGTGCCAGGTTTTGCTGAGAACCTTAGAGCACTTAGTTATCCTAGCAAGCCCTGAGAAGGTGTGATGTGTTCTAGATGGGGAAACCGAGGCACAGAGAGGCTAACTAGCCCCAAGGTCACCTTGCTGGTTGGTGGCCACCCCTAGACATGGACCCAGAGCTCACAGTCTTTACTCAGGGATGGCCAAGGGAGCTTTCATTTTCTTCTTCCAGATTCCCCAGACCAGGACTCCTCCAGGCAAGGGGCTCTCTTTCCCAGGCTGGTGCTGGTGCTGCTTAGGGCTCCCCATGAGTTTTGGAGGCACCTGCAAATCAGCTGCTTGGAGTGTATGTGGGAGATAAAGTGGGGGTCAGCCCACTCCAACATTGTCACCTGGACACTTTGTCAGAAACTAATTCTCATAGCTTCCCAGCTGCTTGCTGCCCAGAGGGAGGCAGGAAGCAAGACCCACAGGGATTTGGGCTCCAGCTCCTTTGCCCTGCCTCAGCTCATTCTCCCCCTTCCGCTGCTGCAGCTTCGGGACCTTCCTCTTCTTTGCCCAAATGCGGACCTTAAACTTGAGGTTCACTCTCAGGCAGACTTTCCAGCATGAGCGCAATAACCCAGTGCTGGCAATCCAGGGACTGAGTTTTTTTTTTTTTTAAGATTTTATTTATTTGACAGAGAGAATACAAGCAGGGGGAGCAGAAGTGGGAGAGGGAGAAGCAGAGCTCCATCCCAGGACCCCGGGATCCTGACCTGAGCCAAAGGCAGACGCTTAACTGACTGAGCCACCCAGGCGCCCCCAGGGACTGAGTTTTACGTGCTGCCAAAAACCCAGGGGTGCTTTTCTCTCCAGGTGGGCAGATTTGTAGAAAACCTGCCCCCAAAGGGACAGGAATGTGCCAACAACGCACATATGCACACGTCAGTTTACAGCGAAGCTTCACAATGATCATGTGGTTCCGTCCTGACCACTGTGGTTAGAGATGGGTTAGACTGTTATCACTCCAACTTAAGAGAAGAGGAAACTGAGGCCCAGGAGGATTAAGAGCTTATTCATGATTATGCAGACATTTAGAGGCAGAAGCGAATGTTTACCCGAGGCTCCAGAGATTGTATGGTAATAATAATTACTATTGCCTGTATCTCCCAAGCTGACTTGGCCAACAGCTCTTCTCTTATAATCCCCTCAACACTTTGAAGTAGTGACCCCCATTTTACAGATGAAGAAACTGAGGCTCAGAGAAGCAAATCACCTGCTCAAAGTTTAGTTATTTGCCAGCACTAGACAGAGTGTCAAAGTCACATTTGAACTCAAGTCTGTCTGGCTCCAAAGTCTCAAATCTTACAGGCAAGACAGGGCTGCCTTCACTGGAAGTGGAGGAATCACCCTGTCTCCCAGAGTGAGGGCTGGGCCGAGCCTGGCCTCACCCCCTGTTCATGGTGCTACTTCAGGCCATACACACAGCTCCTGGGAGCCCCTTGGGTGACAGGCTCTGGAGAATGTAGCAGGTGCCGCAGGACCTTGGGGCATGCTGCAGCCACATCTGTGTGTGAACCCTCCACACATTACGGCAACCCTGGTCGGCTAATGTGGCCCTGCGACAGCCTCACAGATGAGCTCACACATGTGAGCACACAGCTTCCTTCCTCCCTCCCTCCTTCCTTCGGTCCTTCCTTCGGTCCTTCCTTCGGTCCTTCCTTCGGTCCTTCCTTCCTTCCTTCCTTCGGTCCTTCCTTCGGTCCTTCTTTCCTTCCTTCCTTCCTTCCTTCCTTCCTTCCTTCCTTCCTTCCTTCCTTCCTTCCTTCCTTCCTTCCTTCCTTCCTTCCTTCCTTCCCTTCCTGTCTCTCCCTTCCTCCCTCCCTTCCCTCCTTTCCTTCCTTCACTAAACACCAGCCAAGTTGCCCTCATACTTCTACACACAGACATTCACTTCTTTTGCCGACCTCCCCAACTAGGAATAGCTACATAATTTGTGGGGCCCAGTGCAAAATGAAGATGCAGAACCTCTTGTTCAAAAATAAAGAATTTCTTTTTTTTTTTTTTAAGATTTTATTTATTTATTTGACAGAGAGAGACAGCAAGAGCAGGAACACAAGCAGGGGGAGTGGGAGAGGGAGAAGCAGGCTTCCCGCGGAGCAGGGAGCCCGATGTGGGACTCGATCCCAGGACCCTGGGATCATGACCTGAGCCGAAGGCAGACGCTTAACGACTGAGCCACCCAGGCGCCCAAAAATAAAGAATTTCAAGACAGTGATGGCAGAGCCTTCAAGCAGGTGTGGGGCCTGGTGTGAGTGCACAGGGGGGTGTGAGTGCACAGGGGGCACACCCATGTGCCAACCTTGCCCCAGCTCAGCTCACCCCTTCTAAATCGAGCTCCCCGCTCCTGACACAGGGCCACCTTACCCTCCTATCTCATCCACAAACATTCCAAGCTCTTTCCCACCTCAGGACTTTTCTAAAGCCTGTTCTCCCTGCCACAGACCCTTTTCCTGATCTTGTCTCAAAACTGGGTCCTTCTCATCGTTCAGGTGTCAGCCCAAATGCCACCTCCTCATGGAGACCTCCTTGGTCCCCCAGTCTGAAGGGGCCACCATCTTATCCGTTTATCCCTTCCCAGTGTGCGTCACAGTCTGTGACCTCACACATACTTCTCAGTTGACTGTTTATTGTCCCTCTTCCTCCCTCGGATGTTGGCTCCACAGGCAGGACCCAAGTCTGTCCTGTTCAGCATTGAATCCCTGGGGTCCAATCCAGTGCTTGGCACCTAGTAGGTGTTCAGTAACTATTTGGAAAGCAGTGAATGAATGGACGTAGACAGCTTAATACACACACACACACACACACACACACACACCCCTTCTCCCACCCTCCTTCTGCAACCCAGACAACCACAGGGGTGCTCCCCAAATATCCTGGTGCCCTAGACATCCCAACGCAACGGTCTGATGAGACCCAGAGGGGCAGGATCCTGAGGCCTCGAAACAAGGTTGCATAGAATGGTCAAGGCCTGGATAAAAAGAGAAAGAGAAAGAGGGAGAAGGAGGAGAAGAGGGAAGAACAGAGACATATTGCCGGAGGAACGAGGGAAGAGGTAGACAAAGAGGGGAGAACAAGCCAGGCTTGGGGATAATCCTGTTTCTTCTCTTTATTAGTGAAACTAATAATTACTATTAATACCTGGCCCCTCCCTGGCCCTTTCATCCAGGCTGCTGGGGAAGTTTTGAAGATGAAAGTCTGGGGTTGGGGGTGGGGTGCTCTCAGACGCAGTTTCCAGGGCCTCACAACCACTAATTAAACTTGGCAGCCCCCCCCCCAACTACCCTTCCCCACGCCCCCCCATGCTGTGCCACCTGACCCCGTGCCTTTCCAGGTGGGAAGCTAGCTGAGGAGCTGTAGTTGGGGAGGAGGGACTGTCAGCAGAGCCAGTCATGGGGAGGCGCCAGAAAGGAACCTCACACCAGGTGCAACTGAAATTGAGAAACCCTGCCCCCAGCTGAAATTACAGCCCATCCCTGAGGCTGGCCTCCCCACCCCCAGCCCAGGGTCTCATCTCTGGGCCCTGCCAGATGGCAGTGGGGGAAGTGCCACTGAGGAGAATCTAACCAGACAAAGAGAGAGTCAGCATGTCCAGCTTCCTCCACACAGTCTCAGGGCCGCCCGGCCCTGGTCTCCGGCACCCTAAGAGGCCAACTTATTCCAGCCCTCTCAAAGAGGTCTCCCCTTTCCCGCAGCTGGGGCTGACCTCAGCCAGGCTCCCCTGCACATCTGCAGCGATGGGGCCCTTGCTACCTTCCATTGTGGAGCCACCTGGAGTGTGGGCTGGGTGACCTCCCCCGATCCCTTGACATTAGGACAATCTAGAGGCTCCTAAAGTGACACTGGCAGCCCCGACCATTCCAGTGAGCCTCAGCTGCCTGCCCATCTTTCTATCAGGAGGTCCTACAGCTAGCTCCAAAAGTAACGGGCCTGAGCTTCCCACCCTCCACTCAAATCATGACCTCTCCCAGGCTCCACCACCTTGATAAGTGGTCCCACTGTCCACCCATTGCTCAAAATGCTACAAATGTTACTTCCAAAGCAGCTCTCAAATCTGGATTTGGTCCTCCCATCCCCACAGCTACTATCATGCTCTGAGCGCCATCTCTCACCTGCATGACCATCTTTGCCTGATTCTCCCAAAAAAGCTGGAGTGAACTTTGAAATACGCAAATCGGAGCATGCCACGCCCTGCTTCAAGCTCCTCACTGCCTTCCCATGGCACCCTGGCACCAAGGCCCACCAGGCTCCTGACCTCCTGGATGATCTTACTTCTTTCTCCCTCTTTGCCTGCCCCCTCCTCTGGGCAGTCCCTTAGGCTCTTCTCTGCCTTGGCAGTCCTTGCGCTAGTTATATCTTCTGGCCGCGTGCCTTCTTTCCCTTCAGGTCTCAGAGTCTTGTCCCCACCGCCCTCCAAGAGAATGAGCCCAGCCCTGTGACCTTCTTGAGTCTAAGTCTGCCTGTTTCCTTCATAGCACTTGGGCCAGTTTATTCGTACATCATCTGGCTATCTCCACTGCTAGATTTTGCCTTTGGGTCTGTGCTACCCATTGCCTTATTGCTCACCAATGCCTAGCAGAGATCCTGGCACATATCAGGCACTCAACAAGCGTGCTGAATGGGTAAATGCCCCAGAATCTGTACTGTGGAGCCATCACCCCATTGGGCCTTGCATTTCCTTCAGGACGACCTGAGCAGGTCCTCTGAAAGCCGGGCCTGCAGTGTGGGGAAGTGCGGAGGCCTAGATTCAGATCTGGGGAAGGCCTGGTTTCCACCTCTAACCACTTACTCCACTCCGAGCCAGCCCAGGGACCTTGGGCATGTCCCCAACCTTCTCTAGCCTTGGCTTCCTCTCTGGAAAATGAGGATAAAAATCTGAGCTCCTGGGGGTGAGATGAGGCACAGAGAGAGAATGTATGCCAAGGCGACCTCACAGCCATGTCCCAGGTGGATGTCCCCACTGAAGTGCAGATTTACACACACAGACTCACACTCCCCAACCAACTTCTGGGCTCAGAAACTGCAGAGCCGGTCCCTAACCCTGGAGCATCCTCCCCACGCCAGCCTCAGCCGAGGCCTGTCCTTGCCCCCAATGTGGGGATCCGCGCCATCTAGTGGGGAACCTAGGCAGGAGCAGGCATTCTCAGCCCCTCCGTTCCCACTGCCACCTTGAACTCCCTCCGAGGGCAGAGCTGGGCCTAGGAGCAAACACAGGAGCTGCCCATCCAGGCACTGAGCCTCTCACCCCCGATCTGGGACCCCACTTCCCACCATTCCCTCCCCTCCGGCCGCACAGAACCGCTCCTTGAATGATCCTGAATGGTCCACGTTTTCTACAGACTCAAGACCTTCCCACAGGCTCTTTTCTCCCCCACCCTCTTCTCTCTGTCCTGGCTGACCCCTAGCCCCTGCTCACACTCGGGGCCTCTACTTAGATGGCACCTGCCGGGAGGCCCCTGACCCAGCTAGGCCTGCCCTCTGTTGCCCCCCCAGGCATCCCTCCCGCCCTGTTGCTAAGCCTGCTCCACATACATTCACCATGCTTCTTGCCCGGATCCCTCCTTCAACAGAGACCTTGACAGAGGCTCTGTCATGCTTTCCTCAGCAGGGTAAGTGCTCAGAGGGCCCGGGCCCCATACACGCAAACTGCGAGTAAGTCCCGGGAGCATCAGAAGCGAGCGGGTCACAGCCTGTGGAGGATGGACGCTGGGGGTTTCCAGGAAGGACGCAGGGTGCTGCTTCAGGCTGGGTCCCACCTCCAAGCCCTCGTGCCCACTGGGCTACCATTGGTCTCTGATTCCTGGCTGTGTGTCTGTGGTGAACTAACTCACCCTCTCTGGGCCACAGCTTCTTCTTCCCACGCTTCCCTTACTCCCGTTCACAAAGCTGCCTCCAAGAGGAGCAGAGGATGGAACCCATGAGCAAATTAAAGTGTGACCTGTTGCCGAACATGGGAAGTTTGGGGCATTCCAGGCAGGGCCCAGCAAAGGGCTGGGTGTGGGTTTCTCAGGTTAATTCTCTGCTCTTCATTTACCCGGCCAATAGATGTTTAGAAAACACCTAAAACTTCGGGGCTCTGGAGTCAGATTGCCTGGGCTCACCACCAACGGCTGTTGACGGCTTACTTGTTTGCTCAGTTGTAAATGAGGGGACAAAAACAGTCCTGCCTCCCAGGGTGGTGATACATGCACCTTGCTTGGGACAGGCTCTGGCCTGCTGTAAGTGTTCCATTAACAGAGGGGCTATTGTTGCTACCATCGTTCTCCGGGCGGCTGCAGGGCTCAGTCACTGAGCTCTGCCACCTTGACCGCCCGCCCACGCCCAGGGCCTCCCTTGTCTCTGGCACACCGCACCCGGTCCCCGTCCCAGTCCCAGTGCGGCCCTGGCAGCCCCTCATCAGTCCCACCCCCCCACCCCCCCACCTCCTTCTGTTCCTCAAAGCCTTCTGGAATTCTGCCCTGGGGAATTCCAGGCCATCGGCAATGGGATTTCCTCTCTCTCCGTCTCTTCTCTTTCCTGTCCAGTCCCAGGAAATCTGGCCCTCCCCTCCATCTCCCTGCAGGCCTCCCCGTGGCTTCCCCTTTTGCTTCCACAGCCTATGGAAGGGGGATAGGAACCACAGGGTGTGAGCGTGTTGTCCTCCTGCTCCTCGTGGTTATTTCCAGGCCATTCTCCGTCCCCCTCCCCCATCACACACACTAAAGGACACTAGTTTTGAATCTTGTCCCCGCACGCCTGTAGCTAGCATGCCTTACTCCACCTCCGCAAAGATATCTCCCAAACCCTGAGTCCCATCCTGCCTCCCATCCTTAAGGCCTTTCCCCTGGACTCAGTATCACTCTCCATCTGTCTATTCCTGTTTTACTTCTTGGCCCTCTCAGTATTCACACAGAGGATGCTGCCATCACCCTGGCCTCTGGTCCCTTGATTTGCTCTTCTCTACGAAGAGCCGCTCACTCCCATGGTCATTACCAATGCCTGCGGCTCCTCTTTCAACCAACATCTCAATCCCATGCCCCTCAGCCCCTGACCTCCAGCCCAAAGTATCAGCCGGTGACTGACTGCAGCTGTCCCCTTGCCCCATCGGGACCTCTGGCCTGTTGCCCCCACAGTCTTTATGATGTCCCTTAGCCCCTTGATGCTGTCACGACCCCAGCCATCCAGCTTGAACGTCATGCTTGGTTCTGATCATTGTTCCTGTGCACTCACCCTTGTTATCCTCCCCTCTCTCACTTTCTCTTCTCTGGACACAACCACAGCTCTGGTTAAATCCCAAGCTCTGTTTATTCCATAGCTGCATCCACGCAGCTGAACGTGGCTGGAGAAAACGCCAACCACCAACCTCAAGGGGGCCCTGCGTGCTGCCCCAGAATTATCCTCTAGTGCCCTGGACCTCAGTGACCCTTTCGAGCCTTCTCTCACCTCCCGCCTTCCCTATGCCCCCACCCGGCCCCAGCCTCGTGCCATTCCCCCGACGAGGCCACTCTCGAGCCCCCTCCCTGACATGTGCTCACCCTGCACACCTTCCTTCTCCGCCATTTATACAGATGCACTCCCCACTCTCCTACCTCGAGTCAGCTCCTCCCTGTGGGCACTAAAGCCCATCAAATCTCGCCTGCCTAAGGACACAGCGCCTTCATCAAATTGTCACTGTACTAGACCATTCCCATCAGCGTACAAACATCTGTTATTGATAGAACCTTTAAAAAGAATAAACCCAAAGAACCTCTTGACCCCATCTCCTCGTTTTCTCATCCTGTCCTTTGCACACGTTACCTTCATTTCTGCCTTACATCTGCTCCAACACGCGCACGCTGAACCTGCTCTTGCCGAGGTCCCCGACGCCCCTGTTGCTGCATTCGTGCACATTCTCAGCCCCCCCCCACATCTGCCTCTGGGTGCTTTGGCAAAGCTGCCCCCTCCCTTCTCCTTGGTTCCCTTTCTTCGCTTGGCTTCCTGGTCACACCCCTCTCGGCTTTCCTCCCAACTCACTATTCCCAGCTTCTTTTCCGCTGGCTATCTCTTTCTCTTACCCCCACGCTCCAGTGTTCACTCCCTGGTCCTCCTGCCCATCTGCACTCAGCCCCTCAGCGGTCACCAGCAGATTCACGATTTCAAATACCATCTAGACGCTGAAGACACCTCTCTTTGATTCCAGACTCATCTAGCCCCAAAACCTCCTTGGTATCTCCACTTGGATGTGCAATAAACACCTTAAACTCGGGCCCATGATTGAACATCTGATCTTCCCCCCAAAACCTACTTCACTTTCGGCCTTCTCCATCCTGGCTGATGGCAATGCCATCTTTCCTGTTCCTCCAGCCACAAATGCCGGAATTATCTTTGACACTCCTCTTTCTCATATGTTATTGTCTCTTTCTCTAATCTATCAAGAAATCCTGTTGGAACTACCTCAGAAATATAGTCAAATTTTGATCACTTCTTTCTGCCCCCACCGATGCCACCCGGGGCTCAGCTACCAGTATCTCTCCCCTCTAACCCGGAAGCCCTCCTTCTATGTTAGCCCCTCACTCCCACCCCTACCAAGAGTCTATTCTCCACAGAGCATCTTCAATGATCCTATTAAAACCGAAGTCAGATTCTGTCACTCCTTTGCTCAAAACCCTCTGATGGCTCCTTTCAGAGTAAAAGCCAAAGTCCCTCCAAGGATCTAAAAGCCCACGTGATCTGCCCACACCACCCGTTACCTTCCATCACTGCATCTCATCTCCCACCCATCTCCCCTCACTCATTCTACTCCAGCCACACTGGTCTCCTTACTGTTCCTGGAATATACCAGCATGCTCCCGCCGACGTGGGCCTTTGCACATGCTGTTCCCTCTGCTTGTCATAATCTTCCCTTATGTACTGGCAATACTTGCTCCTTTTCCTGCCTCCCATCTCTGCTCAAACTCTCAACAAGACTATCTTGCGCTCTCAATTTAATTCTGCCACATGCCCCACCCCTTCCCTGAGAAGCCCCTACACCCGCAATATCCTTTACCCTACTGGATTTTTTCTTCTTTCCATAGTAACTGATCAATTACCTTCTAACATAATAGAAATTTTATTTAGATATTAATGTCTGCCCCTGCTGCCAGAACATAAACTCCCAGAAAGGAAGGATCATTATCTATTTTGATCACAAATGTACTCCAAGTATCTGGAACAGTGCGAGACACATACTAAGGGCTCAGTAAGTATTTATTGAATGAATGAATAAAATATGGGAGGTGATGGCAAACATATTTCCTGTGTTTACAGTGTTGACACTGCATGGGGTAGGGTGTGATGGGGAAAGCAGGCAAGGCAACAGAGAGGTAAGAAGACCCAGCAGGAAGTGGCTCTCACCATTCCTCCCATGATCTCCCACCCCTCTTCCCTCACACACAATACCCCAACCATACTGGCCATGTTTTTAATTCCTTGAGCTCTCCCAGTTCCTTCCTACCTCAGGACCTTTGCATAAACTGTTCTCCCTGTCCAGACCATTCTTTCCACCTTCATTTAGCTAATTCCTGCTCTGTTTTTAAGTCTTAGCTTAAATGTCAGTATTATTATATCTCAGAGCTTGGCACAGAGCAAGTGCCCACTGAAGATATATGTTTCAATACACGTTTTTAAAAATACAGTTATTACCCCATTTTACAGGTGAGAAAACTACAGTGCAGAGAGGTTACAACTTTTGCCCAAGGACTCATGACTAATAGTTATTTGTAGAAATAATAAATATGTTGATTAAATAATCGAATTGGAGTTTGAAAGCAGTGACTTTGCTGATTTCTGATATGAAGGTAAGACTTCCCTGTGGAAAAAAAAACAATGTTCTTTTTAAAATGTTTGTCTTACTTTATTTTTTTAAGTAAGCTCTATGCCCAGCGTGGGGCTAGAACGCATGACCCTGAGATCAAGAGTCATGTGCTCTGCTGACTGGGCCAGCCAGGTGCCCCTAAAAAAATAATGTTCTGCGGTGACTGTATGGACTATCTTCAGCTGTAAGATCAAGCCATGCTTCCTTCATGAAGTTTTCCCTCACTGAGATCTGTGGGTTTAATAAAATTCTTACCCAAAGCAAGAACTCACTCCACAATGCTCCAGTCTCTACTATCATTATCTCTTCTTTTTTTTTTTGAGGTAAAATATGCAAACATTTACTGAGATACATAACTACAAATACAGATGTTAAAATAATTTAATACAATACTGTAAAATATTCTATGCAAATAATTTTGAAATTCATAAAGAGAAAGAAAATGTCTTTTTTAATTTAAATTCAATTAATTAACATATAATGTATTACTGGCTTCAGAGGTAGAGGTCAGTGACTCATCAGTCTTACATAACACCCAGTGCTCATTACATCACGTGCCTTCCTTAATGCCCATCACCCAGTTACCCCATCCCCCCACACTCCTCCCCTCCAGCAACCTGAGTGTTGCTATCATACCTCTTCTACTGAGGAACTCACTACTAGAAAATAAAAAGCCCTCCCTTTTCAGGACTATAAACAGACAATTCACATAAATTAGGCAAATGTGCAAAATAATCCATAAAGAGACATCTCACCTTCCTAACCATGGAAGAAATACAATACAAGGAGACATATTTAGTTTCTCAGTTAAGCAAAAGTGGAAACTGATAAGAACTTTCTGAAGGGCAATTTAGCAACATGTATCGAAATTTCAAATATATATTCTTTTTTACTTCCGGCAATCTACCCTGAGGAAAAAATAGCACAAGTGTGTTCTTGACAGTTTTGTCTACATTTACAAATTCTGTTCCCAACAATAGAGAACTGGCTAAATAAAAATTGGGTCAGCTATACAAAGGAATATCATACAGTAGTTAAAAATGATACAATACAGCTATTCCTGGTTGTTTGCATGGAAGAGGATTGGGTTGCTGGAGTCAGAATTGAGGAGGACTTTTTTTTGTGCATACTTATTCATATCTGTTTGTAGTTTTTATTTTTGTGAATGCATTTAATACTCAAAATAGCAAATAAAATTTAAAATATTTGTAAAGCGGGGCACCTAGGTGGCTCAGTCGGTTAAGTGTCTGCCTTCCGCTCAGGTCATGATCCCAGGGTCCTGGGATCCAGCCCTGCATCGGGCTCCCTGCTCAGCAGAGAGCCTGTTTCTCCCTCTCCCTCTGCTGCTCCCCCTGCTTGTGCTCTCCCTCCCTCTCTCTCCCTGTCAAGTAAATAAATAAAGTCTTTTTAAAAAATAAAATATTGTGAAGAAATCTTGAAGATCTCTACTAGTTGTTTGGGAAGATGTCCACAACGTTGAGTAAAAGAAATTTACCAAACGACATACAGAATACAATTTCATTTACCTAAGACTGTGTATTATATAATAAAAATATTGGCATAGATAATAGAAAGTTATTTCTCGAATGATGCTCCACTTTGATAATGATAATTTGATAATGGCGGTATCATTAGAAGAAAGTATGTAGAGACAATTTTTACTTTTTTGTCCATGCTTTTCTTTATTGTGTATATTGTTTATATTGAGCACGGATTTTTTTTAAACCATCAAGGAAAGATACTGGAAGGTTATTCTCTTTTAAAAAAGAGGATGTGCCTCTTCTGTATGTATTTGCATAGATTATGTTTGGAAAGGACATACACCAAGGTATTAATTGTGGGGGTAAGACTGTCATTTCTTTTTTCTCTTTTGTTCTCCTTTCTGAATGTTTCTATTTTATGGGTTTTCTGTAATTAATTACCTTTGTAAAGGGGAAAAGAAGCACTACTTTTTTAAAAAGTTCTTCCCCCAATTGAACTTAAAGCTATTCAGTGGCACCAATTCTAGAGAAGAAAGGGCTCTATGTTACTCTGTATAATCGCTCATTTTGTTCAAAAACGTTCATATATATATGCAATATATACAGTCCATTACATTACATGGGCTCTCTATATAAATGTATGTGTATATACACTTACACATGCACACACACACACACGTACACACATTCATACACACACACAAACACACACGACCTACTTCTCGGCCCTTCCCCATATTTCCATCTATACATTATCCCAACCCTTCAAGGTCCTTCAACATTAGAGGGATATATGGAAGTGGCTGTTAAACATACAGGCTTTGAAGTCAGAATTCCAAATCAGCCACAAATGAGTGATTTCAGTTAACATGCCTTATCTGTAAAAAGGGAAATCAAAACAGTTATCTATTTGGTAATTTTGTAAGGATCAAATGAAACAATCCATATAAATTGCTCGGCCTAAGCTAGTATATAACAAATATTGAATAATTTGTTCTTATTTTGCCCAGTACATAGTAGGCCAGTCTGCGATGATCGCGGTTGTTGTTGTTATTGCCCTCCGAGCCATGAGAAGCGCTGTCGCCTTAGGGCTGACCAGGCCCGGGGTCAGGATACAGGAAGTCCGTCTAGCCGCGGCGCCCCGCCATCTTTGCACACTGGCCCGCCTCACTCAGTTGATGTAACTGCTTCGTGCAGTCTCAGAGGCCGACCCGCTTGCAGCGACACCCTGCCCCTTGCCTTCTTTGGTGCTCTCTTAAGCAAACCGCCTTTACCGAGGGCGAATCTTCAACTCCCTAGAAACGCTAAAGCCGGCATCTTCCGGGAGCCGCCCTCGTTCCGTGACCTCAGGCGTACACTTCCGGGGACGCGGACGTGACCCGTCGCCCTGCCCACTCCCACTCTCTTTTTCCGGTAGCGGAGTCTGGAGAAGACACGCAGGTAAGAGGCCTGGGCGAAGACAATCGAGTGGCATCCTGGGACGGGGCGCACTCACCGGGGCCGGGGTCGCGGGACTGGGGTGTTTCCGTGGAAGCTGAGCCAGGTGCGGGCGAGACGGGCGCGGCCGGCCGACCCCGACTCAGGGTCGCGCCTTGTCTCGGAAGGTGGCCGTCTTCTCTCCAGGAGGAGCTTGTGAAGTGGGGATGAGTGCGGCTACAGCCCTGAAGGCCCGGGCTCCGCGCTGCCGCCGCAGCTACGTGTAAGGGGCCGCACAGCGTGGTTGAGAAGGAGCGGGGACCCTACTCGGCAGTGGTCTCTCACCTCTACTCCGCCAACCTCTTGGGCGGTCGCAGGCCCGGTCCCTAATCCTAGTTCGTGTCTTTGTTTGGGAGATAGGATTGACTCGCCCCGATCCCATAGAGTTGTAGTGAGGATTCAAGGAGGGAATCAGGAGAAACGGCGCTGTGTTGGGTGCTCCCTAAGTCCGGGTGATTGCTAAGTCTGGCACGTTGCAAGTACTGGACGCTTAGGGCGCGCGGCACGAAGCCAGAAGTCGGGGCTAGGGAATGTGCATCAGTGTTTGCTGAGCACCTGCTGTGCGTTTATCATTTATTCTCCAAGGACCATTGTCATCACCACTTAAGGGCGACACGGGGTGGGGAAACTGCACATGGGCATTTGTTGAGTGGCCACTACAGGCATTCATATTCGTTCTCCCTTAGTTCACATCTGCTGGAGTCTTTCTGGGCTCCTCCAGGCAGAACTCAAAGCTGCTCTTCCTGTGAGCTCCCTTGGCACCTCCTTACAATTCTTACTCTGTTGGATTTAATTAAAGCGTAGGAGCAGTTAACATTGTACACCCAAGGCCTACACTTGTAGGGCTTACTGTGATCACTCACCAGACCTTATATAAGGAAGGCACTGGGGAGATCCAGGAATCAGGAGACGTGAACTTATCCAGGTCTGGAATTGTGGTTATTCATGGAATAGAGGCATCTTGATACAGGGTAGAGAGTGCTGGACTGGGGGTTGGGACACTGGTTTTTAGGTTTGGTTTTGCCACTGTCTTTACAAACCTAGGCAAGGCTGTGTTTGTCTTCCTCTGGAAGGGTACATCCTAAGTCATCTGAGCCCTTCTTATTTCTAGTGTCTTCTGGAAGTGTCAGGAAGTTGTTCTGATTCTCGAGTCTCAGGAGGCCTGGGGCTTCGGTCGGAAAGTAGGTCCTCTCTTAGCCTTCGTGTGATCCTCACCTGCTTTTCTCCTGTCAGCATCTCCCTCCCCTAGGGTCTGTGACAGTTAAATTCCATTACATGCTATGTCATGTTAGAGTTACCTGGTTTCACTAACATTGAATTTTGGGGATGGGGCTTTTAGCCTTCCAAGAAGATATGTTTTCCTGCCTTTAATGCTTGATTCTAGTAAAAGTTTAAGAATTTGGTTTTAATCAGTTGTGGAAGGATAGCAAGAGATCACTTGTCAGAGAATAAGAGATAGCATTTAAAATGGCTTTTGGAGGGATCTGGTAGAGCACAGGATATAGTAGATGAAGCTAGAGGGTATGTGGGTAAGGGTTCCTTAAATTCTTAGCCAAGGGATTGGTGCGGAGTTCAGGCAGCAGGTGCCTTCCATAAAGGGTCTTCAGGTGTCACCAATTCATGGGTAGGTTATTGACCTTGGCTTTGTACTAACCTTTTTGGTTGTGGTCTTAAAGTCTTCTTTGAGCCTAACCTGTACATGGTACTTGGGGGCCAGGAAACCAGAAGCACTCCTGGCATTGGAAGTATTGTGATATGTAGACCAGGAATCTCTTAACTTGGTTTTCATTTCTGCTCTTCAACTGACTTGCTCTGTCACCGTAAACAAATTATCAAAAGTTTCTCAGGGTATATATTGGAGGCAGTAAGGCTCAGGGATAACGGATTTGCCCGGGTTTGCAGAGCTGTCAGTTGAACTTGGAGGTCTCCAGAGACCTAAACCAGTGTGTTTTAAGTTTTTGAGGCCCACTTGGTAAAAAATTGAGGCATACTTATGATCTGCTTAGAACTCTAGACTCCTTTCCTATAAGTGCTATGGGTGGGCTGTGCTTTTGGTAGATTCAGGAGAAAGGTTATCTCAAGGTACTTTGCATTTTTAGCCATAAATTAAAAGCCCCCCAAATGCAGGGGGAAATGAGTTTTAGACAGAAATGAGGTTTCACAGACTAGGGTGAAGGGAAGCAGGACACAGAGGAGCAAAACTTGGGAGATTTCCTTCAATAGCCAGGAAGAAAGGGTTGTGGAAACCTTGTCCATTGCTAATGTTGGATTCTTTTCCTTCTTTCAGAAATGGCACCTCGCAAGGGGAAGGAAAAGAAGGAAGAACAGGTCATCAGCCTTGGACCTCAGGTAGCTGAAGGAGAGAATGTGTTTGGTGTCTGCCACATCTTTGCATCCTTCAATGACACTTTTGTCCATGTCACCGATCTTTCTGGCAAGTGAGTACCTCGGTGAAGAGGCACAGACCAAACTGGCAAGGGTCTAGGGGAAGAAATGCCCCTGAAACTGGGTGGCAGTTTAAGGGGTTCTCATGAAAGAATTAAAAAGAATGTTCAGATAAGGAAATGCATTTGGCTGTTTGGCCACAAATACTGTGATTTCCCAGGCACTTGGGTTATGAGAAAGAAAGAGACACGTCCTCTGCCCTTAATGACCTTAAATTGTAATCCTTGAATACTCAATCTCTTGGTACTTTGTAGGAGCAGGGGTGGATAGAAATCCACTCTATGTACAGATTCTGGCTGTAATTAGCAAGTTTTTATGACACGTGAAGTTCACTCAAATACTAAGCTTTGGTTTTTCATATAAGGAGAGGTAATTGTGCCTACCTCATGGAGCAATTGGGAGGATTAAATGCAGAAGTAAATTTATATTGTTAATAACGGTGTTCATTTATTTTAGGTATTTGAACCCCATCAGGGGTTCAAAGTCTTGAAAGACTTTGAAAAGAGCCTCAAAGACCCCATGGCCATAGTCTTGTTAAAAAGGATGCATATTCAAGTTGACCTTCATCCTCTGCCATACCTGAACTGTGGCAGTCTTTACTCCGTAGGGATGTGATAAGCACTCAGAATTCTTGATGGATGAGAGAAATGACTGCGCTTTTGTTCCCAGGGAAACCATCTGTCGCGTGACTGGTGGAATGAAGGTGAAGGCTGACCGAGATGAGTCTTCTCCCTATGCTGCCATGTTGGCTGCCCAGGATGTAGCCCAGAGGTGCAAGGAGCTGGGCATCACTGCCCTCCACATCAAACTACGAGCCACAGGAGGAAATAGGTACATAAGGCAGGGGCTGGTTGGTGAGATCTCTGGGCCTGGGTGCCAGAGCACCTGGATTTGAGGCTTGGTTTTTCTCTTGTAACTTTGCACAAGACATCATAAGTGTGTTCGTATTTAGTAGTTGGTTGCTGCACCGCTGCTTCTGCTCCTCCCACCCCCCAGCTTACTGTTTATTGAGCACTCAGCTGCAGACCAGGTATTGTGTTCTAGGTACTAGAAAAGAATGATGGAAAAGGGTAGTTACAGCCTCTACTCTTCCTGTGCAGGTAGAAGAGGCTGACTTTAAACAGCCTGACTAGGGGAACATGTGCCTTCCATTTGTGGCAAGTGCTGGGAAGTAAGAAGTACAGTGTGAGGGATGGGAGTTAAAGTGTAATGTCAGCTAAGACCTAAACGTTGTGCCAGGAGTTGGTCCAGTGAGGGAAGGGCAGGGAGAGAATATTCCAGCCAGATACAACTGCAGGGAAAAGGTCTTGAGTGGGAATGAACTTGACACATCTATGGGAAAGAGTTGCATGAGGTATGAGCAGAGAGATTGGAGCAAGTTCCTGCTAGGTCTTAAAGGAAGCAGTAAGGATTTGGACTTTAGCCAAAGAGGGTGGGGGGAGCATAAGAACTTTTTAATAGTAATGACCTGATGAGATTGGAGTCTTGTTTTTGTGAGAGAGAATGTGTGTGGGCGGGATGCGGTACAGAGGGAGAGAGAATCTTAAGCAGACTCCATTGCTCAGCGCGACCCTGAGATTGTGACCTGAGTTGACATTGAGTTGGACCCTTAACTGCCCGAGCCACCCAAGTGCTCCAGGGATTGGGGATTTTTCTTTATTTTAAAGATTTTATTTATTTATTTGACAGCGAGTGAGAGCAGGAGTACAAGCAGGGGGAGTGGGAGAGGGAGAAGCAGGCTTCCCACTGAGCAGGGAGCCCGATGCAGGGCTTGATCCCAGGACCCTGGGATCATGACCTGAGCCCAAGGCAGGCGCTTAACAACAGCCATCCAGGCGCCCTTTTTTTTTTTTTTTTTAAAGATGACTGCTGCTTCAGGGCACTTGGCTGGCTCAGTTGATAGAGCATGAAACTCTTGACCTCTGGGTCATGAGTTCAGGCCTACTTTGGGCATAGAGCTTACATTAAAAAAAAAACAAAACAAACTGATTGCTGTGTGGGCAGCAGACCAGAGAAAGTGGTCTTCTGGAGAGATGCTAGTGTCTTGGTTTTGGGTGGGGAAGCAGCTGGAAATGGATTGCCAAAAAAAAAAAAAAAAAATTACAGCCTTTGGCAAGAAAGACAGTTCCTTCAATGGGCTGCAACAGAGCAGAGCATAAACTCTTGACGCATGGGCCAGAAAGTATGCAACAAAAACCATACGTGGCCCACTAAGCCTTAAATATTTATTGTTTGGCCCTTTACAAAAAGTTGCAGATGATTCCTGAACTAGAGGGTTGTGGGATCTAGAAGGAACCTCTAATGAGTTGGACAAAGCTTTTCTTCATGTAGATCCTTATTTCCCTAGAACCAAGACCCCTGGACCTGGGGCCCAGTCAGCCCTCAGAGCCCTTGCCCGCTCAGGAATGAAGATCGGGCGGATTGGTAAGTGCCTCCCTCTAGCTAGCACTTGGATTTGCTTTGAAGCATTGACCCCAGAAAGTTTGTGTTGTACCCAGTGGGATGCAGTGCCTGGTCTGGGGACTATTGGCAGTTACGGTGCCACAGTTAATGGGGGTTGCAAGAGGCACCATATGACAGAATTTCCTCCCTGAGCACCCCTGACAGAGATGAAATGTCTCTCTTCTTCAGTGTTTCTTATGGGAGTTGGCATTTTATGTGGTCTGTCCCCTGAATTGTAAGACCATCCATATCCTTGGTTCTTTCCTACTAAGCATTAGAGCATGCCAGCCATTGTAACAGTGGAAAATGAATGCAGGGAGCAGCACCTCCCATGGTTGAGAATCACAGCGAGTCACCTCCATCTGTGTGGTGCCTGCCCCCTTACGCCTGTGATCTCCTGGCCTCGTAGAGCACTTAAGGTGTTAGCCCTTCCCTGTTTTCTGTACACACAGTAGCATCATAATACTGATTGGTCTAGTTAGTGGTTCAGCCTGTTACCTTTTGGAAAGGAGGTAGTTTTAAGTTGCCCCTGTTTAGAAGAATCTTTCCACTAGAGAGTCCCCGGGCTGGGTGTCAGAAACCTGATTATTTCACCTCCTTCTGACATTGTAAGTTGAGTGACTTTTCTGACCCTCAGTTTTCCCTTCAGAAAAGTGAGTTGAGACCACATCAGAAATTTTGAGGAAGCAGCAGATGGGGCAGTCCGTGTCCCTGTGTTACATACTTGAGGATTCATGTGGGGAGCAGCGGGATTCACTGTTGGTCTGTTAGACCACTGGTCTAGGGAGGCCTGGACTCTTTCCCATCCATCTCTAGGCAATGATGTTTTCTCTTCCTCCCCACAGAGGATGTCACCCCCATCCCCTCCGATAGCACCCGCAGGAAGGGGGGTCGCCGTGGTCGCCGTCTGTGAACAGGATTCCTCAAATTACTGTTTTCTGTTAATAAATTGGCTTTGTCTGAGCTATTTCGACTCCAGTCTTCTCTCCTTCAGGGATGTTTGTTTATTTCCTCCTAGAAATTTGACCAGGGCATGAGACTGACTCGCAGTCACAGGTGCAGGACAAAGCAGGAGGCATTTTAGTAGATCTTTTACTTCAGAGGATGTAGGTAACTTGCCAAACAGGAACACAGGAGGGATTGGTTCGGCCCCTGACATGCGTCCGGGTGAGCCTGTGTTCTGTGAAGTGACTTCCTGGGAGGAGTAGCCTAAGGAGAGGTAAGGTACCTGTGCTGCATTTGGGTCTTTTCCACACTGCTTGTTGTGGCCATCATCTAAAGCCCACCAAGGCCTTAGAGACCTTGTTTTGAAAGCGGAGACGTTGGTTCCAAAAATGGACTAAATCTTAAAAGAGCCGGAGCAGAGTGGAAACTGTTGAGCCAAGTGTAGTCTGAGCAGAAGAGGAGCCTTTCAGACTTGAGCCATATATAAACACATGTGGGTGTATACTCGCCCCCCACACCTTCTGTGCAAAATTGGGAGCACACTCTACTGCATCTTGCTTGTTCTCACTTGGCAGATCTTGGAGATTGTTCCACATCAGTACATAAAGTACATAGAGATTCGGTCACCCCACAAATAACACACCAAGCCCTATTTTCATCAGTGATAAAAAAAAAAAAAAGTTTTTGCTCTCCGGAAGCTTGTCTCCACCTCCGAGGACCCAGTGGCACCAGATGGTACGGAGTGTTCTGCAAGAAAGTACCATAGGCCCAGGGATGGTGGCTGCTACACTGGTGGGTGGTTAATAAAGTAAGCTAGAGAGAAGAAGATGTTATTAACGTTCTAAGGAAGAGAAAAAACATTTACAGTACTCTGCTGTATTTATCGAAAAAATCCACATGTATTGAATTACCCACACAGTTCAAATCTATGCTGTTAAAGGGGCAACTATAGTCATTCAAGGTGATGGGAGCACTCAACTCTGTGATACTCTTTAAAAACCCATAACACTTAGAGGACATTCTGCAAAATACTGGTGCTTAAGTCATCAAAAGTGATGAAAAACAAGGACAGAAGACCAGAGGAGATTATGGAGACAACTTAAAATACAGCGTTGGATCCTGAATCAGAAGGAGGGCGTTGGTTTGAAAACTGGTAAAATCCGAAAAAGGCCTGAAGTTCAATTAATAATCTACCAACATTAGTTTCTTAATTTTGACAAACGTTCCGTGGTTGTATAAGATGTTAATATTAGGGAAAGCTGGATGAGTGGTATACAGAAAAGCCGTATGATTTTTGCAACTTTCTGGTGAATCTAAACGTGAAGTAAAAATGTGAGGGGGCAAAAAAAAAAGAAAAAATTATGGTCAGCCTGGTTTCTGAGGCAGGATGTGTACAGACCCTCAGGTAAACAGGCCTGGATGAAAATACCTAGTTCCCCAGCTTCAGACTAGCTTTAAGCAAATAAGCACTCAGCCATTGAGTGAAAATTCCTGTGATAATGGCTGCTTCATAGGGTGTCATAAGAAATAAGATTTAAAGTGTTCAGCACAGTGCCTGGCTCTGAAGAAGCTATTGCTATTCTTAATGCCTGTTGAGTTCTTATGCCAAGGAATGAATGACAGCTGGCTGGAATCCTGGTGGAAAAATGCTGGCAGTTGCTAGAGCATTCTTTATTTCCTGTGATGGGACTTTGCAACTTGTCCTGCTGTTTCCTGGTAACCAGGGATGCAATCAGCCAGGTCTTTGAAAGCAGTTCCTTTCAGAGGTTTGTTTGCAAGGAGAGCCAACTTGCACAGCTTGCGTTGGAACGGAGCAGTCTGTCGGCCACAGGCATGCAGGGCAGAACTGGATTAGCTGTTGCCCACCTGCGACACGGACCATGGGAGCCCAGCCTTGGCAGGTGAGCCTGATGCCATGGGCTACAGCTGCAACCCCAACCAGGCCCCTAGAAATGGTCCCTACTGCCCTTCTGCCTCCTTTCTTTAACCTGAGCCCTGCAGGTCTCCTAAACAAGTCTCCCTGTCTCCCCACTGGCCCCTGCCTAGCCCTAGACCACATGTTTTGTTATCTGGTCCTGCCACACACTTCACCCTCTCCTGCCCAAGCCAAACCTACTTCCTTTCACTTTTCAATTCTCTGGTCCCCTCCCAGCTTAGCTCTGTCAGCATCTTCTCTCCCCCACTTCACCTCACTATCTTCTGCTCATCTGTTAGAATCAATTCTTAATCCCTCTCAAAGCCACCCTCCTGGGTGCCCCTCAAAGTGCTTCACTGAATTCCTACGTCACCCCTACTTCCCATGTGCCACCACTGCCCCCTGTATTCTAATAGCCTATTTTCCCTACTAATTTGTGAGTTCTGAGAGGACAAGTGGGTCTTGTTCAGTGTTTCTCACCCCAGCCCTCAGCCCAGTCCCCAAAGTATGGGCTCAATAATGATTAATGAATCACTGAAAGAATAGGTGAGTGGGCTTCCCCCTTCTGTAAACTAAATAGGTTCTATAAACTAGATGGCTTATTTTTTTAATAAATTTTTTTAAAGATTTATTTATTTATTTTGAGAGAGAGAGAGGAGGGCCAGAGGGAGAAGCAGGTTCCTCGCTAAGCAGGGAGCCTGATGCGGGACTCGATCCCAGGACTCCAGGATCATGACCTGAGCCGAAGGCAGTCGCTTAACCAACTGAGCCACCCAGGCGCCCTTTTTTAAATAAAATTTTTGAAGATTTATTTTAGGGAGAGTGCATGGGTGAGTGGTGGGGGAGCAGCAGAGATATTCTCAAGCTGACTTTGCACTGAGCGTGAAGCCTGACGCAGGGCTCAATCCCACAATCCTTAGATGATCTGAGCCGAAACCAAGAGTCAGACTCAACTGACTGAGCCACCCAGGTGCCCCTAAACTAGATAGTTTAAAGAGCCTTGGTAGATCCTCGATAAATTAAAACAAACACGTGTTCCTGTGCTTCAAAGAAATTAAGGAAATCCCCAAGGGCATTCAAGAAATGAGGGGGGAAAGTTCATCAAGAAGAAATGGATTAGGGAACACAGCTGTAGGCAAAGAAAGTTGGGGTAGCCCTCCTGGCAAATAACCAAGTCAGTGCCAGGAAGTTAAGTTCAGGCTCTGCCTTTACCTCTATTGGTTCCAAGGTGAGGGAGCTTGACCTTTACGATAATTAGCCAGAAATCCTCAGATTTCTGGGCAAAATGGTCCTAAGTAGGACTGTTCCCGGGCTCTTGGCAAAAGCAAAAGCAAATCCTCTGGAAAGAACCACAATTGAGGCCCTCTGGTTTCCCACAGATGAGGTTCAACCAAGTAGGAACCCCCCCAAAATACCAACGCATGAAAATAGGCACCAAATGAGAGTCATCAGAAAGTTTTTTATATACCTCAAAGACGATACTAGAATTAAAATATAACCTCAAATGAAATGTTTAAACAATGGAACAAAAAAGTAGGCAAAATATGTGTAATCAGATCACTCTGAAAAGGAAGCAAAGAAAACAATACAGTAATTGAAATTAAATACTCAGTGGATGGGTTCAATGGCGGATTAGAGCCAACAGAAGAAAGAATTGCTGAACTACAAAGTCTGAAGAAATGACAAAACAGAGAAGTCCAATGGGATTAGAACTGAATATATTCCTGCATTGCTCCCTTCCTGTTCTGCCTGAGAGAGCATTAGCCTTCCAGTTAGCTTTCATTGACCTGGGTGATGATGTGGCTGGCTCCCTGTTATCTAGGAGTTTACTTTCAAGGTCATTTTCAATCTCTTAATGCAGAATCAGGAAAACCTTTCCCAAGACATGGCTTCAGGGAAGCCATTGACTTTTAGTGGTCCAGAGAGAAGATGGATAAGGGACTTAAAATTGGTCAGTTCTGTCTTGGGGAGGAAGGGGCAAGCAGTCTTGTTGCATGTAGTCCTAAGGTGGTAGGATTTGGCCGTTGGATAGGAGTTGTGGAGAGGTAGACTTGAGTTATCAAAGAGTTTTCTAAAAGAGTTGCTCAAAGGGAATACAGCTGCTTAATGAGATAGGGATCTCCCCATCATTGGAGGCATACAAGCATAAACAGACTGTCAAAGGCTAGTTACATCAGAATCTCTTAGTGTGGCAGAGACCATTGTTTCCCAATACACTCCTTCTTCATTTTCTCTTGTAAAAAGGAGTCTCAATTTTTAACTGGATGTATGGCTGATCAGAATAAAGACTCCTCAGTGGCGCCTGGGTGGCTCAGTTGGTTAAGCATCTGACTCTTGATTTTGAGGTTGTGAGTTCAAACCCCACACTGGACTCCATGCTGGGCATGGAACCTACTTTATTTTTTTTTTAAGATTTTATTTATTTATTTGACAGAGACAGAGACAGTGAGAGCAAGAACACACAAGCAGGGGGAGTGGGAGAGGGAGAAGCAGGCCTCCCATGGAGCAGGGAGCCCGATGCGGGACTCGATCCCAGGACCCTGAGATCATGACCTGAGCCGAAGGCAGACGCTTAACGACTGAGCCACCCAGGCACCGGGATCCTACTTTAAAAAAAAACAAAAATAGACTCCTCAGGTGGTTAAGTGTGGCCCATATGACTAAGTTGTGGGCAATGAGATGTAAGCAGAATTTGTGTATGCAATTTGCAGGAAGTATCTTTTGGAATTATTAACTATAGTCCACTATATTATATCCCCAAGACTTATTATAAATATAGGAAGTGTCTTGAACAGAAAAAGGCATACCCTTTTAACCTTTCCTCTAGATAATTGCTTTCAGATCTCTGCTGGAACCTGTCACCTTATCCAGACAGGTTCTCCCTGACCATCACAGATGAATTAATGTTCCCCACCTACCCCCCGACCCAGCCATTATTCTCAAGCTATTTAACCATTTATTTGCCATATTCATAGCACTTAACTCTACCTGATATATATACATCTATATGTCTGAGTCTAGTGGTCTTCAACCTTGAGCATGCATCAGATTCAGTAGATCTGGGATGGAGGCCTAAAGTTTTTCGTTTCTAACAAGATGTTAGGTGCTGCTGCTGTCAGTGGTCCAAAGACCACACTTTGAGAACCACTGGACTTGCCTTTTTAGGTTCACTGCTATATCCCAGTACCAGGAACAGTGCATAAGTGGTGATGGTTTGTAGATATTTGTTGACTCAGATTATTGGCACGACCTCATTTAATCACTTTGAGGTAAGTACTATTATTATCCACATTTTACATATAGGGAAACCAAGGGTCAGAGATTAGTGACTTGTGTAGGGGCACAGCTAGAAGGGGCCGAGCTGGGATTTAATTCTGTACTTGTCTGTAACCACATATAGTGCCTTAATCACTACACTGTCATACCCCTGGCAGGCTGGGGCTCCGCACAGTCCGACTGGCTAGGAGGTGGAGGAGGAGGATCCTCCTGTCCTCGCTTCAGCAGAGGACTAGGAAGTAGATGGCAGCAGAGTCCTGCTCCTAAGGGAGCCTAGCCGCTGCCCTTACTTTGGGCACTCATTTATGGGTGACCACTGGGTGGCAGCATCATTCTGATAGGAAGCTGCCTCCTGGGATGGGTACCTATCTGGGTTCTGATCTGAGTTCTGCCACCGTTAGTTCTCTGGCCCTAGGCATATCCCACGGGTCTATGGGTAGGCCTCAGTTTCCCCATCTTTACAGAGGGGAGATTAGATCTCCTTAATCTCCAAAGCGCCCTTGCTGCTCAAATACCATCTCTAAGAGACAAGTACAGCCACTAAAATTCAAATACCCCAAAACCAATTGTACTATTTTTTTCTCCCCCACTGGAAAAAAAAAAAAAAACAAGCACTACCACCATCATTCCCCCAAAACTACAAAAGCCCTGCTATAACAGTACTGTCCAAAAGAAATGTAATGCAAGCCACAAAACTGAGTCACATGTAATTTCAAATTCTCTAGTAGATGAATTAATAAAGTAGAAAATATTAATTATAATTTATTTAATGCAATATATCCAAAATATTTTCATTTCAACATAATATGAAAATTATCAAGGTATTTTACATTTTTTTTTTTAAGATTTATTTGACAGCACAAGCAGAGGGAAAGGGAGAACCAGGCCCCCGCTGAGCCTGGAGCCCAATGCAGGGCTTGATCCCAGGACTCTGGGATCTTGACCCAAGCCAAAGGCAGCTACTTAACCGACTGAGACACCCAGGTGCCCCATTTACATTCTTTTCTTATACTAAGTCTTTGAAACCCTGCACATCTCAATTTAGACTAGCCATGTTTAAGGCATCAACTGCCACATGTGGCTAGTAACTGCCTTATTAGACAGCACAGCCCTAGAGTATTCATGGCAAATGTTGAGGTAGGAACTGTGCTGAGTGTTTTATATGCATTATCTTAATTCTCATAGCACCTGATGAAGTAAGTAAGGTTAGTCTCTCATTTTTGCTATTGAAGAAACTGAGGCTCAGAGACACTGAGTGAATGTCTTGGCCAAGATCACACATTGCAAGTAAGCAGAAGAGTCTGGATTTGAGCTTGGCTCTGTCTGTTTCCAGAATCTGGGCTCTTCATCATGACATAATCTTCTCCTGATGGTAGATATGCAGTCATGGGAGGCCCACTGACAGGGTTCCAAATCCAGGGAGTGCAAAAACCTGGGAGCCAACAAGAGGGCCTGTAAGGGTAGAAGGCGAGGCCTTAAGCTATCATTCTCCTACCCTAGTTATGTATTTGGCAACGTCAAGCTTGCCTGGCAAACCACCAGTGACTGTCAAGGAGAAATCATGATCTTAGGAAAATCATATTTTCATGATAACTAATAGAGCTTACAAAAAAAACAAAAACAAAAACCCAAAAGACAAAAAAACCTTGCATCAGGAGAAAATGAAAATTGAGACCTGCAGAACAATAGGATGAAACTGCAGGTGAGTACAGAAGAGGGTAGAATTCCAAGGGCCCAATGGGTCGAGGTTGTAGTAAGGTAAGTGGTGGCTTTCCCTCAGGAAAAATAATGATATTAATAGCTAAAATTTATTATGTAATTAGCAAGCAACTTAAATGCAGCATCTTATTAATCCTCATAGTCACACTAGGAAGTAGGTACAACTATTATTACCATGTTGCAGATGAGAAACTGAGGCATGGGACACTAGTAGGTAGCAGAGTTGAGATTTAGCCACAACAACTTGATCTGGAGTCCGTGTTTTGGATTGTTATGCTATCCTACTGCCTAGAACAGTCTGCTCAAGGAGGTAGTGAACTCTCTGTCTCTGGAGGCATGCAAAAAGATTATCAGGGATTGTGAGGAAATGCTCAAAAAGGGTCATTCCTGGGTGGGACAGAAGCCTGGTGAACTGATACTAAGCTTGTCTAGAGAGTAATTATGGAAATTGCCCACCTGAAACAAAGATGGGGAAAGAATCACATCTGCCTTTCAAATCTATCCTTTGGGAATTAGGGGTACAGGAGGCATGGCCTTCACTGCGACTGGCCAAAGTGAGTAAGGGGTCTGTGGAGGCAGCATGGCATGGTAGTTAAGAGAATGGAGTCTGCAGGCAGCTCAGACCTGTGTTCAGGTCCCAGCTCTGCCACTTACTAACACCCTTAGCTCGTACTTGTACATCTCATTAATCTCCCTGAGGCTCCTAGGGCTGTGGTGACAATGAAATGAGAAACCATGTTGTGGGAATCCGTTATTCTCAGCCACAGAGGTGAGACACCAAGAGGGAACAAAAGCCAAGAATGAAGGCCTTGGTGTACTTCAGGAAGTTTCACTTTTTCCTCAGATCCAGTAGACAGTGCTGTTGGCAGCATTTGGGAAACGAGCTGGCCGAGCTGCCATGCTGAGGCAGGAGGGCTGAGTCCCGAGGAACAGAAGAACGGGGGTGTCAGGGAGCTGGTTTGGCTGCCATGGAGGGGAGGCACTGGGGAGGAGGCTGGGTGACAGAGTGGCCTTGCTTGGAGGGGTAGCTTCTGCAGAAGCACCTCACTGTGCAGGAGCTGGGCAGGACCCTTCCTCAGCCCCATCCGCCCCTGCCCCATTCACTCCTGAGTCATTCCCATGCACAAACATGCCCAAAAGCCATGACCTGTGCTCTCCCTCGCATACTGGCACCATTTCTCCCAGTCACCTCCCGACCCAATTCACTGATCTCCTGTCTCTATCTCCCATAGCCTCTACGTGGCCACATCTTCCCCCGCCACCTTGTCCTCCCAGCGGTATCTGCTGCAGTTGACGCTCCCCCTCCACTCCCTTATTGGGATCTGTGAGCACACCCTCTCCTGGCTTTCCTTCTTCCTGACGGCTGCTCTGCACTGGTCTGGGCTGCTCCTCCATGCAGTCTAAATGTTGAGAGTCCCTAGAGCTCAGCCCTAGTCCCATGGTTGTGAATACCATCTACAAGTTGATCATTTACAAATGTCTGTGTTCACTCTTTTTTTAAGTTTCAGTCTGGTACCATCAGCCATCTACTTGATGTCTACATATGGGTGTCACACAGAATACAGCCAAAACCAAACTCTGGAGTCTGCCTGTTCCAGAATGTGCTCTCCCATCTTTCCCATCTTGATGAATGCCACCATCTATTGTGCCCCAAACCCCGGCACCATCTTTGATCTCATCCCCAAAGCCCGTGATGACATCTCTCCTTTCAAAATAGCTGTGGAATCCATTCACTTCTCCCCGTCTCTACCACCACCGGAAATCACCACCATCTTTCACCTAAGCTACTTCACTCCTAACTGGTCTCCAGGCTTCCACTCCTGCTCCCCTTAAATCTATATGTCACATATCATTTTAAAACATTAACCAAACCCAGCCCTTCCGGACTCACACCCTCTGCTAGCTTCCCATTGTTTTGAAATAATACCCACTAACACCCAAGCCTGCATGATCTGTCCCCTGCCTGTCCCATCAACATTTGAAACCACTCTCCCCCTTTCTCAAAATGCTCAGACGTATGGCATTTCTTTCTATTCCTCAAATGTGCCAAGGACTTCCTGTTTCTGTGAATGACATCATCTTCTCTGTCACCCAAGTAGGAATGCTCAGCAGCATCTTGGTCCCATCCCTTTCTCTAGAAAGGCCCAAGTCCAGTCTGGCCCAAGTCCTGTGGACTTTCCTTCTGACCTTTGTACTCTTCGTCCCCTTTCCTCCATGCTCCCAGCCACAGGCTCCATCAGGCCTTGCCGCTCCAGCTTGACTTTTCACCACAGCCTCCTAACTGGTCTCTCTGCCTCCAGCCACAGACGGGCCCCTGACCCCTAAGCTTAACCCCAGCCATTGGTAGCCTGGTCTCTGATCTCTGACCTCTGCTCCACCCTCTAGAGACTGGGGCTCAGCCCTCGCCAGGTGTCCTCAAATGCCCCTGTATCCTAATGCCTGGCCTGGAACTGGTGCTTGGTACATACTTGTTGGATGAATGAATCATAGGGGAGGACTACTACGTCCTGCTCAGAGGCGCTAGCTGAAATCACAAGCCCAACGGCTATTTACCTACCTGCCAGATGGCACCTGGGAGAAGACTCTGGGAGTTCCAGATTCTAAACTGGTTGTAGAACATCTGACCTTGGGCAAATCAGATCCTTTCCTTGCTCAATTGTCCCTTCGATAAGATGGGAAGAAACAGAATAGCTAGTCTCTTTTTCCCAGAGGCATTGTACTATATTGAGGGCCTTTTGTTACAAAGTGCTTTCCATCCAGGCTCTCCTTAGACCTTCAAAGCAGTCCCACGAGGCAGTGGGGATTATCTGTCCCTATTGTACAGGTTCTCAAGGAAGCAGCCCGAGCCACTCTGTTAAAACAATCAGATAACAGCATTCCTGCTCAAAGGCTTCCCATGGCTCCTGATTTCACTCATAGTAAAAGCCAAAGTCATGAACATAGCCACACAGTCTGGCTGCATGTCATGTCACTGACCTCATGTCCATGCACTCTCTAGCTCAGTGGCTCCGCTCCAGCCACACTAGCCTCCTTCCTTTTCCTCAACCATGCCAAGCACATCCCCAGCAAGGGACCTTTGCTCTGCCTGTTCCTTCTGCCGAGGACACTTCCTCAGACATGGGCTTGGTAAACTACCTCACCTCCTTCAAGCCTATCCTCAAATCTGGCTTTGCCAGTGAGGCCCATCCCAACACCCTATAAGGTGCTGCAACCTGCCCCCAACCACCTGCCCCGGCAATACCTTCCCTTTTTCCCAGCTTGCTCATCTCTCTCATACAGTGTAGTTTACTTGTTTATCTCCCTCTAGAATGTCAGTTCCATAAAGGCAGAGATAGTTCTCTGCTTTGTTCATTGATGTAGCCCAAGTACCCAGGAGAGTGCCTGGCACAAAGTAGATGTGCAATAAATAAATGTTGAATGAATGAATGAAAGAAGTGAAGTAAGTAACTTGCCTGGGGCGGGTATAGCAGATATGAGGCTGGAGCCCAGACCTGCTCTTCCCCACAAAGAGCCCCTTTTCTGGCTCTGTGTTTATGGCCCAAGTGTACTAGGATCCACGGAGGCCCCACCCCAGGCCATGTGGCGTGTGGACAGGGCTGGACATGAACAGCCTGCCTGCCACCTGGGGCGGCTCTTCCCTCTCAGGGACTTAGGGACTAAGGAGGAGAACAGGATGGGCCTGAGGTCCTGGGACACTCCCACCTCCTGGCTCACCCAAGTGAACTGGTAGGAACTCATGCCTCTGGAGCCTGGAGTATCCAGACCAAGGGAGTGCAGGCCTTTCAACTGACCAGCTTGAAGGGTACAGTATGAGACTCCCAGGAAGGTCCCGGGTGGGAGGATACACATGCTCGAACAAACAGCCTCGGGAGCGCCTGGGTGGCTCAGTCGTTAAGCGTCTGCCTTCGGCTCAGGTCATGATGCCAGGGTCCTGGGATCGAGCCCCGCATCGGGCTCCCTGCTCAGCGGGAAGCCTGCTTCTCCCTCTCCCTCTCCCCCGCTTGTGTTCCCTCTCTCGCTGTGTCCCTCTCTGTCAAATAAATAAAATCTTAAAAAAAAAAAAAGAAAAGAAAAGCCTTGCTGCTCCCTTTTGTTGAGCAGCTCCAAAATC
Source organism: Callorhinus ursinus (assembly GCF_003265705.2). Classification (NCBI taxonomy): domain Eukaryota; kingdom Metazoa; phylum Chordata; class Mammalia; order Carnivora; family Otariidae; genus Callorhinus; species Callorhinus ursinus. The sequence goes on from NW_027397065.1 coordinate 51,215,795, forward strand.
TCTGTACACAGGCAGGGTCCCTGATTCAGATTTAGCAAGTTTGCAGGAAAAATCATATTGAGCTACCAAAATTTTATTGCACACTTAGTCTCTATGTCAGGCATGTGTGTATTAACTCATTCAATTCTCCCAGCAACCCAGTAAGATAGGTTCTGTTGTATGCCTATTTGGTTCTATGGTATGTATGCCTATTTTACAGATGAAATGGAGGCAAAAGGGAGTTAAGTAACCTGTTTAAAATCACACATCTAGTAAGTGGTAGAGCTGGAATTTTTTCCGATCAAAACAAAAAACAAAAAACAAACCAAACACCAACTTCTGGTAGTTACTGAGAAAGTCCACCAAAGATTACAACACACATTATGTGCCTATGGTGTGAAAGGACCCACTGTCCCACAAGTGTCAATGTAACAGTGATGGGAATGGAGTGTATTCTTAGCAGCCAGCACAGTTCCTGTGTAGGATTTGTATACAATTGCCTTTTTCCCCCAACCATTTATTATGACAAATTTCAAACATATAGAAAAGTGATTATTCCTATACCCACATCTATAATCAACTATTGTTAATTTTATCTATTATCTACCTATATCTTTTTTCTGAACATTTGAAAATAAGTTGCAAACCTCATGTCATGTCACATCCGAGTATTTCATTCAGCCTTCAGCCCCTAAGAAGAAATATTCACTTAATGGCCAAAAATTCCATTATCACACCTAAAAAAACAATAATTCCCAAATATCCTCTAATAATCTATCCAGATTCACATTTCCTCAGTTTCTCAAAAATGCCTTTTGTAGCTTTTTTTTTTTCCAAACCAGAATCTTGTCAAGATTCACAAATTGCAGGGATGCCTGTGTGGCTCAGTCAGTGAAATGTCTGCCTTTGGCTCAGGTCATGATCCCAGAGTCCTGAGATTGAGTCCCTCATTGGACTCCTTGCTCAGTGGGGAGCCTGCTTCTTCCTCTGCCTGCCGCTCCCCCTGCTTGTGCCTCCTCTCTCTCACTCTCTCTCTCTGACAACATCTTTTTAAAAAGATTCACAAATTGCATTTGGTTATGACATTCCCTTAATCTTTTTTTAAAGATTTTATTTTATTTTTTGTAATCTCTACACCCAACATGGGGCTCGAACTCAACCCTGAGATCAAGAGTCCTATGCTCCACTGACTGAGCCAGCTGGTTCCCCTACATGTCTTTCTTTTAAGATTGTTTAGGGCGCCTGGGTGGCTCAGTTGTTAAGCATCTGCCTTCGGCTCAGGTCGTGGTCCCAGGGTCCTGGGATTGAGCCCCGCATCGGGCTCCCTGCTCAGCGGGAAGCCTGCTTCTTCCTCTCCCACTCTCCCTGCTTATATTCCCTCTCTCGCTGTGTCTCTCTCTGTCAAATAAATAAAATCTTTAAAAAAAAAAAAGATTGATTATTTATTTATTTATTTGAGAGAGAGAGAGTAGAGCAAGCAAGAACATGAGTACAGGGAGAGAGAGAAAGGGAGCACAATTCCAGGACTCTGAGATCATGACCTGAGTGAAGGCAGACGCTTAACCAACTGAGCCACCTAGGCATCCCACCCCTACATTTCTTTAATCTTTTAAAATATAAAACCCTCTCACACATATACCTTTTTCATGGCATTGACCCTTTGATGGTAACAGTCACTGTCTTGCAGACTGTCCCTGGAATTTTTTATTTCCTCAAGGTGTCATTTAACTTGTTCTTCTACCCCTATAATTACTATAAACTGGAACTTGGGTCTAAAGGTAGATTCAAGATTAATGATTTTTTAGAAAAGATATTTCCTGGCTGATGCTGAATATTACACCCCATTAGGAAACATAATGTCAGGTTGTCCCACTGTTGGTGATAGTAAAAGTTTGGTCACTTGGTAGTGACAGCAGTAAAGTGCCGTTCCCTCTTTGCCACCAGCAGGGACCTTTGGGATGATACTGCTGTGTGTGGATATCCTGTCACCCTGCAACATTTCATCTCATGGTTTTGGCATCCATTGGTGGCCCTCGCCTGAACCAGCTATTACACTGAGGTTATAAAAAGGTGATTTTCTAATTCTATGTTTTCTTTTATGTTAGTTTTCTTGCATTCTTATGTAAAGAAGAATTTTTCTTTATCAACTGGGATTGAACTATAGTTTCTTCCAAAGAGGCAAGGTAAGTTACTCTAATTGATTCTGGAATTGTCCCATATTTGGCTGGCAGGTGCCTATTCAAGTTGGATCCTGGATCCTTCTTCTTTTTTAAAGGAGTTCCATTTTAAAGATTTTATTTATTTAGAGAGAGAGCATGAGCATCAGGGAGGGGCAGAGGGGGAGGGAGAGAGAGAATCTCAAGCAGATTCTGCATTGAGAGTGGAGCCCGACTCAGGACTCTATCTTATGACCCTGAGATCATGACCTGAGCTGAAATCAAGAGTCAGACTGTCAACTGACTGAGCCACCCAGTTGCCCCAGATCCTGGATCCTTCTGACAAATCCCAGTAGTCTGAGCATTTCCTTGTTTTCTGGAAAAAAAGATGTCTCCAACACACCTACCTGTACTTTCTTTTCCTCTACCCTGTGATCCAGCTATTGGAACTTGGATGTGAATACAGGAAGTCTGCCCCAGAGTTCTTTTGTTTAACTGCAGGGGCTAGTCTCAGCTCTGTGTGACCTCGCTGTGTGACCTTGGGTCAGTTCCTTTCCCCTTCTGAGCCAGACTTTCTCCATCTGAAAAATGGGGGAGCTGAATCCTGCCTTAACCCTGTATCCCCCTAAGGATGTGTCACATACCAAGCCTTCCTACTTTCCATCACTTTGTCTCCTTCCCCATGCAAGGAGAGGGGTGGCACAGGACTCCTACACTGGGCAGTGGGGCCTGTATGACAACTGACATACTACCCTACAATTAGAAAAGATGAAGGGAGCCCTCTCCCGCCAATCCTGGGGAAACTCAGTCTTGGGGTATACCCTCCTGGCTGGAATTAGTCTATAGCCTCCTCTGGGCAAGGCCAGGTTGATCTTTGGGGACATCCTCAGCCTTGACCTAAAGTTGCTTCACAAGGGAAAGGGTTTGGGGGTGCTGGGTGGCTCAGTCGGTTAAGCATCTGCCTTCGGCTCAGGTCATGATCCCAGGGTCCTGGGATCGAGTCCCGAATCGGGCTCCCTGCTCAGCGGGGAGTCTGCTTCTCCCTCTGCCTGATGCTCCCCCTGCTTGTGCTCTCTCTCTTTGTGTCAAATAAATAAATGAAACCTTTAAAAAAAACAAGGGAGAGGGTTTGGGCTGCCATTTTTATTTTCACAATCAGCCTAGAATCAACTGTTGCATGTTTTCTTTATTTTTAAATTTAGTTTTACTTTGTATCCAAGTTACAAATTTACATATTTAAAGAATCAAATACTCTATAAGCCTTGCTGTGAAAAATAGCATTTCCTCACCTTCCTCTTTATACTACTATAAACTTTTTTAGCCGATTCTTTTGGTATTTATCTCTGTACCTCCGAATAGCTTCTGGTATTACTTCCTGATTTTTCAATTTTAAACATTGTCTGGTTGGTTTTTCACAGTGGAAGGTGAAGATTTCGCCCTCTTCCCTCCTCTGTCCCTCTATGTCACTCTTTCTGTCCTTTCATCCTCCCTTATGCCTCCACTGTATGTTTGGTTATGTATGATCAGCGTTCAACGTTCACCATATTATGACAGTGTGTACATCATTCCATTTGAGCTACACAGTATACTAAGATTACTAAACATTTCCTAAATAACTTTTGTTTTCCCAAGACTTAATAGTTGTCTTGGTTGTTCATTTATTTTTCTTTCTTTTTTTTAAATTAAGTTTTTTATTTTAATTCCAGTATAGTTAACGTACAGTGTTATATTAGTTCTAGTGGTATAATAGAGTGATTCAACAATTCTGTACATTACTCAGGGCTCATCATGGTAAGTGTACTCTTTAATCTCTATTACCTCTTTCACCCATCCCCTACCCACCTCCTCTCTGGTAACCATCAGTTTGTTGTCTATAGTTAAGTCTGTTTCTTGGGGCGCCTGGGTGGCTCAGTTGTTAAGTGTCTGCCTTCGGCTCGGGTCCTGATCTCAGGGTCCTGGGATGGAGCCCTGCATCGGGCTCCCTGCTCAGCGGGAAGCCTGCTTCTCCCTCTCCCACTCCCCCTGCTTGTGTTCCCTCTCTTCCTGTGTCTCTGTCAAATGAATAAATAAAATCTTAAAAAAAAAAGTCTGTTTCTTGGTTTGTCTCTTTTCCTTTGCTCATTTTCTTTTGTTTCTTAAATTCTACATAAGAGTGAAATCATATATTTCTCTTTCTCTAACTTAGCTGCTTAGTATTATAATCTCTAGCTCCATTCATGTTGTTGCAAATGGCAAGACTTCAATTTTTTATGGCTGAATAATATTCAATTGTGTTCCATTCCATCTTCTTATCCATCATCTTTTGATGGACACTTGGGCTGCTTCAATAGTTTGGCTATTGTAAATAATGGTGCAATAAACATAAGGATGCATGTATCCCTTTGAATTCGTGTTTCTGCATTTTTTGGGTAAATACCTAGTAGGGAGATTGCTGGATTGTAGGGTAGTTCTATTTTTAGCTTCTTGAGGAACCTCCATACAGTTTTCCAGAATGGCTGTACCAGTTCATGTTCCCACCAACAGTGCACGAGTGTTCCTTTATTTACTTAATTTTCTATGAAATTATCGTAATTTAACATCATATACTCCCAAAATTGCATCTCAGTACATCCAGGCATATCAGATATCTATCAGGTTTGTCATGTTGAGGAGATGTCTTTCAGAGCTCTTGGGCCTGATCCAATGTAGATATTTTGTTTTACTCCTAGAACTTCTGTGTGCCACTCTCCTGGGCATCCCCATTCCCTCTCACCAACTGAATTTCAGTTTCCTGTGTCCCAGGTCTTCTCTTATTTTTAGTGAACTTCATGCGGTAGAGCATAACTTCCTGAAGCTTTCTGAGAAAGGAAAATTTTTGAGATATTCAATGTCTGAGAATATCTTAATGACACCCTCACATATTTGATAATTTGGCTTAGTAGGGTGGATATCATTTTCCCGTAGACCTTTGAGGGCACTGCTCCAATATCTTCTGGTTTCCAGGGTTGCTGTTAAGAAGTCCAAAGTCACTGTGATTCCTGGGTTTTTATATGTGTTTTGTTTTGTTTTGTTTTGTTTTTTGGAAATTTGGAATTTGTGGAATCTTTTCTTTGTCTTTATTTTTCTGAAACCTCTACCATGATGTCCCTTCGTTTGAAACTATTTTATGCCTTTTCCTTGGTACTCACCGGGCCCTTTCAGTTTGGAAATGTATGTCCTTGACTTCTGGAAATGGTACTGAGTTATTTCACTGATGATTTCTTCCCCCTGATTTTCTCTGTTCTCTATTTCTTAAACTCTGATATTTGGCTGTTGGGTTTCTCAGATTGGCTTTAATTCTCTTTTCTTTCTGATTTTTCTTTTTATCCTTGTGGGAAATTTATCTTTCTGAAACATTAAAAAAACTTTATCTTCCATCTACCAATTATTTAATATCTGCCCTTGTACTTTTAATCTTCAATAGCTGTATTTTTCTTCTAATAGCACCTATATCTTTATAGCATCCTATTCTTGTTTCATGGGTACAGTATCATCTTTTATGTCCCTAAGGCTATTCATGGCCATTTGTTTTCCTCCCTGGTGCTTTTTTGGGGTTTGGTTATTTGTTTAGTTCATTCTCTTTTATGTTGGAGGCTTTCTTCAGATGTTCCATGATCCTTGATTGTCTAAAAAACCAAATGGAGGTCGTGACCCATGAGGAGGGCTTATCTGCTGAGGGCTTCCCTATGGCATTACCTGTTAATTGGGGAACCCCCAATGTTAGAGTATTTAGATCATTCCTCCTGGTTTGGTCATGTTCCCCGAAGAAGGATCTTTCCAAGTATTACCCGAGGGAGAGGCCTGCCTTCTAGCATTCTGGGAACTGGGAGGGGGAGAAGGTTGGGACTCTCAGCTTTAGTACTGGCCCATGCCCTTTATTATGCCTGGGGATAAATTTCCAGTCTTCTCTCAGAGAAGGGGAGGGAGAGGAAGTGGGTATCCAACTGTTTCATAAACAGACTTTCAACCAGCCCTCTTCCTCTTAGCCCCACCTCTACTCCCACCCAGTCGCCTCATATCCCAATTCCTGAGCCTGTTCTGCCATGTAAATAGGTAAAGCTTCTCAGCTTTTCTAGCTGCAGGTTGAAGATTTAGCTTTCTGGAGTCTGCTATGAGATTTACCACTAGTCTATATGCTCTCCAGCTTCCCAAATTCTGCTGCTGTTTTCTCTTCTGTCTTCTCTGTCCTTAGAGTTTACATTAAAAAAAAAAAAAAAAAGTCATTTGAGAGAGGAAGTAAAGCTATATGTGTGTTCTAGCCATCCTTACCAAGAAATCTTTTTTTAAATTGAGCTATAATTCACATACCACAATATTCAAGCTTTTAAAATTGTACAACTCGGTGGTTTTCCATATATCCGTAAAGTTGTGTAACCATCAACACTATCTAATTCCAGACTATTTTCATCACCCCCAAAAGGAAACCCTGTACCCGTTAACAATCATTCTCTATACCCCCCTCCTGCCCCCTCCCCACCTCCAGCCCCTGGCAGCCACTAATCTACCTTCTGTCTCTATGGATTTGCCTATTCTAGACATTTCGCAGAAATAGAATCATACAATATGTAGCCTTTTATGTCTGGTTTGTTTCATTTAGCATAATGTCATCCAAATTCAAACATTTTGTGGCATGAATCAGTACTTCATTGTTTTTTAAAAACAACCGTTCTGTTGAGATTTTTAACTCCTTTTTATGGCTAAATAATATTCTGTTGTATGGATATGCCATGTTTTATTCACTCACTCATCAGTTGATGGCTATTTGGATTGTTTTCACTTTTGGACTACTAGGAATAATGGCACTATGAATATTGGTCTACAAGTTTTTGTGTGGGGGGTATGTTTTCATTTCTCTTGTGTAGAGATCTAGGAGCAGAATTACTGGGTCACATGATAACTCTTTAACTTTTTGAGGAATTATCAAATTGTTTTTCAAAGTAGCTATACCATTTTATTTTATTTTCCATTTTATTTTTTTAAAGTGAACTCTGTCCCCAACGTGGTGCTCGAACTCACAACCCTGAGATCAAGAGTCACATGCTCTATGGACTGAGCCAGCCAGGCGCTCCAGCTGCACCATTTTACATTCCCACCAGCAATAATGACAGTTCCACTTTTTCCACATCTTGACAACACTTGTTATTGTCTGTCTTTTTGATGGTAGCCGTCACAGTGGGTGTGAAGTGGCACCTTATGGTGGCTTTGATTTGCATTTCCCCAATGACTAGTGATGGGGAACATCTTTTCATGTGCTTATTGACCATTTGCACATCTTTGGAGAAAAATCTGAAATCCTTTGTCCATTTGCAATCGGGTTGTCTTGTGACTATTGAGTTCTAATATCTCTTCATATATTCTGGACATTAGATCCTTATCAGATATATAATTTGTAAATATTTTCTCCTATTTTATGGGCTGACTTTTCACTTTCTTAATAGTGATCTTTGAAATACACACACTATTTTTCTTTGTCACTTGTCTTTTAAGAAATGTTTTTCAAAAGTCTTATTTTAAAAATAGCTTTATTGAGATATAATTGACACATAATAAACTTTACAAATTTAAAGGGCACGATCTGGCAAGCTTTGACAAATGCATACATCATGAAAATAGCTCTACAATCAAGATAATGCGCCCCACAGTTTCTTTGTGTCCCTTTGTCATCCTTCCTTTTTGTCCCTTCTTGCACCGCCCCCCACCCCCATCCTCAGGTAACTACTCATCTCTTCTCTATCACTGTAAATTAGTTTGCATTTCCTAGAATTTTATCTAAATGGAATCATACAGTATATACTCTTTGGTTCTGGCTTCTTTCATATAGCATAATTATTTTTAGATTCATCCAGGTGGTGTGAGTATCAATAGTTCATTCCTTTTTATTGCTGAGTAGTATTCCATTGTATGAATGAACCACAGTTTGTTTATCTAGCCACCTGTTGATGGACATTTGGGTTGTTTCCAGTTTGGGGCTATTATGAACATTTGTGCTCCAGTTTGTATGGATACACGATTTCATTTTTCTTAATTATCCAGAAAATATCTGGTAAATATTTGAGTAACAGTTTCTTTTCTTGAGTATCTCCTATGGTACCAGGCTCTGTGCTAAATGCTTATTTAATCTTACATCGCTGCAAGTTTAGTGTTATTGTCATTCCTTTCCAAAGGAGAAAACCAGTTCAGAAAGGTTAGGGGGCTGGCTCAAGTCATGCGGCTAGGGTCTTTCTGACTTGGGATTTGAACTCAGGTCTGGTGCATCGAAGGCCATGTCTGTTTTTTCCCCTCCCCTCAAAATACATATACTATCTCCCTTGATTCTTGAAATCTAAGACTCATTGAATCTTCAAACCACAGAGTTTTTACTTTTATTTATTTATTTATTTTTAAAGATTTTATTTACTCATTCATGAGAGACAGAGAGAGAGAGAGAGAGAGGCAGAGGCAGAGGGAGAAGCAACTCCCCTTGGAGCAGGAAGCCCAATGCGGGACTCAGTCCCAGGACCCTGGACTCACCACCCAAACCGAAGGCAGATGCCCAACTGACTAAGCCACCAGGTGCCCAGACCACAAAGTTTCTAAATTAAAAACTACTAAAATTACAAAAAAAAATTAATGTAAATTTTGAAATACACAGAAGACATAAAGATTCATAAAACAAATATGGTAGGTAAGCCACAAAACAGTAAGAAATAAAACCTTGCCAACATAGTCAAATCTCCCTTGGGTACCCTTTCCAGGCCCTCTGCAGAGACCCCCACTGTCCTGAATTTGAACCACATGGTTTGGACATCAGCATGACACAAGAGCAGAGAGGTTGAAACCATGGATTCCCCACTTCTTGGATGCATGATCCTATGCGAGCACATAGCCTCTCAAAGCCTCAGGGTCCCTACCTATAAATGGAAATAATAAAATAAAACAGGCCTCAAAGAGTCACTATAGAGATTCAATGAAACAAAGCATGTAAAACAATTAGCACGGTGCCTGGCACAAAGGAAGGCTTAGTAAGTGGCAGCAAATGTTAGTACCAGAGCCTTAGAACCATGGACTCAGGTTCATAAAATGCCCAAGTTAGAAGGGAGCATGGGGAACACTGAGCGTATCATTCCTCACCCCACCCCCGACGTTCTGCGCCCACTTTTCAGTGGGGAAGCAGGGGAGACAAAGGCATTTTCTCTGTCCAAAGTGATTTTCCGTCTAGGGAGTGAATGTTTGCCTGTTTCTTGCAATATCCAAAGTGCCTTATGATTCCAAAGGTCTGCCCAGAAACAAGTGATGAGGGCCCTGAGTAGCCAATGGAAGTATACTGGCCTTTCTACCTGTCTGGGGAGCCCCCGCCTCCCCATCCTGTCCTGTTAAAGGCAGCTTTGCCCAAGTGGGGGTATTTCCAGCTTTGTGGTTTTCACTTCCACTTTTACCAGGTGGGCGGAGTGGCCTCCGGTGGACAAATCAGATTCCTCCTCAGCTCCAACTTCAAGAGGTAAGCCGGGGCTCAGGGTCCCAGACACCCAGGCGGCAGCAGCAGCAGCAGAAGCAGGAAGTGTGGGGAAGACCAGAGGCCAGAACCATGGAAGACCAGCGCGACCTCATCTCCAACCATGAGCAGCTGCCCATGCTGGGCCAACGCCCCGGCACTCCAGAGAGGTATGTGTGAGCTGCAGGAGAGAGCACACAAATCCTGGACCACACAGACGTGCCTGGGTGCCATGGGAGGAGCACGAGACAGGGAGCCACGGGAGGGATGGATTCAGGCCCTGCCTCTGGGTGATTTTGAGCAAGTCTCTGGCCTGAGCTGGGCTTCTGTCCTCCCTCCAATAAAATGAGGGAGCTTCTCCAGGGCAGGGGTCTTAAATTTCTTTGTATGATACACTTATGTCCTCAAAAATCATAAGAGAGCCCTGGATTCTCCCCCTAGACTTACACACAATATCAGGGGCTTCCCAGACCCCCTGAAGCTAGACTGCGAATCCTAGGTTAGAAACCTTGGACTAGATTTGGAAAATGTTATGGATCCTAGATGGAGAAACTGAGTTTCTCAGAGAGGATGGTAGAAGCTGCTCATCACAGTGGAGTTTCTCCCTAATCACCACGGATAGGTGAATGTGTTTGTATCAGGGAAGTGTGAGTAGATGGACGTATCTGCCATTACAGGAGGGACTGAGAGATGCTGGGAGGAGTCAGGAAAAGGCAAGGGTGGGGGCTCTGGCTAAATTTTTAGAAGGGATTGAAGGTTGATGTGGGTCATGCCCTGCCTGTGTCCCTCTCCCTTTCAGCAAGGGGCCAGCACAGCCATCCAGGAGGACCCCGGGACCCCTTTCCCAGGCCCAGGATTGTCTCATCCAGGTGTTTCCCTGGGGAAAAAAAAAAAAAGAAAAGAAAAGAAACAGGGTTAGAATGTGGCTACCCCATAGCCCCACTCTTCCCAATCTTCAAAAAGTAATTTGCAAATTGGGGCGATTGGCTGGCTCAGTCAGTAGAGCATGAGACTCTTGATCTCAGGGTTGTGGGTTTGAGCCCCATGTGGGATGTAGAGATGACTTAAAAATCTTAAAAAAAAAAAAAGTAATTTGCAAATTATAGAAACTCAGGGCAGTGATGTCAGCTGTTGCCAGGCAGAAAGAGGTTTGGGAGAGACACTTAGAGATGTCATGAGGAACTGCATTCTGCAGGACCAGATATAGACCATCAGAGCATTCCTGTGAAAACCCCAAGGAATCCCAGGGCTCGGAGGGCTGACTCTCCTGTGAGGGCTAGATTCTGGTCCAGGTTCTGCTGCTGTCACATATGACTTGGACAAATTGCTACTTCTTTCTGGGTCTCAGTAATAATAAAAACAATGACACTAGCCATGATAATAGTTCCCGTTCACTGACTACCTGTCACCAGTCCTCAGCCAGGGTTAGTAATTCCTATGATTAGTTATGTGCTAAACCCAACCCTAACTCTCACAGTAGTCCTATATAAGTCCGGTACTTTTATCATCCCCATTTTTACATAAGAGAAAATTGAGGCTTTGTTAGCAGCTTACTGAAGTTATCACAGGTGGTGAGTATTGGAGTGAGCTACTTAGAATTTGAATCCAGGACTAGCCTGACTTCAAAATGTGAGCCCACTCTACGATCTGGCCTCCTTCTAGAAGCAGGATTTGCAGAGAGGGCAGGAAGGGCCACGCAGTGAGTTGCAGACCTAGTGCGAGCTCAGTGTACAGAGAGAGTGCCCCCTCCTCAAATCCTTGCCTGACTCTCCTTTTAGTTTAGGGACTGCTTTTTTTTTTTTTTTTTAAAGATTTTATTTATTTATTTGAGAGAGAGAATGAGATAGAGAGAGAGCACGAGAGGGAAGAAGGTCAGAGGGAGAAGCAGACGCCCCGCTGAGCGGGGAGCCCGACGCGGGACTCGATCCCGGGACTCCAGGATCATGACCTGAGCCGAAGGCAGTCGCTCAACCAACTGAGCCACCCAGGCACCCCAGGGACTGCTTCTAAAACTGGCCCTGGTGTGTGCTCAGTCCGTTCTAGCCTTGAGCCTGTTTCTCAGACCCCTTTGTGAACACTTCTGCTTCGCAACATTTGTATCATGGTTCCTGCTAGTTCTGGTTGGCTCCTGACTTCAGCCAATTATTATTATTATTTTTCATTCAAGAAGGAGGCCGTGGAAAGGAGGAAATGAGGAGAGAGGTGGCAAGAGTTGGCAGTCATCCAGAACCAGGGGACCCACATTCAAGGGGCAAAAAGAGGAAGGAAACCAGACGCTAAAGTTAACTATTAACTCCCTTGAGAGTAGTACTCAGTGCTAACTGTGTACCTAGGTGTGGAGCCAAGAGCTTTACCCTCATGATCTTATTTTATATAACAACCCTTTGAGTAGTTGTTCCTACTTCAGGTTACTCGGAGGGGTTGACTTACCCCAGCTCCCTGACCTAAGGGGGTGGCAGAGCCAGGATTCCACTCCAGGTCTCATCTCCAATATGACTCTGTAGATTCTTAGGCATTATGAGAAACTGAGGTTCAGAGAAGGTATAGTGGAAGGTAGAACTGGGACCTGATTGGGGTTGCAGAGGGGTGAGCATGTAGATAATGAACTGGAGAGCTTGAACCCAGGCAAGACCCGGGCTTGGGTGGATGTTCACAGAAGCCAGGCTACCCCTGTTCCTGGAGGAGGCCAAGAAGTGGTACTTGCTTTCCCTTCCTGTCTGGTCTCCTCCTTTTCCCCACGCGGGGTTTTTGCTTTCTCCTAACAGAACAACGATCTTTTGGCCTGGACCTTGGCCCAGAACATGCAGAGGACTGGCAAGCAGAGAGCCAATGAGAATGAGCTCTGTGTGTGATGTCATGAGTTACTAGGCAGAAGGGTCTCCTGGAGTTTCCTAAACTGTCCTTGTTGGTTCCTGGAGTAGGCAGAGTGTAGTCTCATGACGACAGTTTCTAGTGGGGTTCTGGTAGTCCCACCCCCGGGGTGAGGTGGGAGGAAACAGGCCAGGAACTGTCAGGGTCCTGGGGCAGGATCCTTACATTCCCTAAGCTGTGACATATTCATGTGCCCTCAAAACCGTAACCAAGGCCAACAACTCCAAGAATTACCTGAGGTCTGGCCACCCCTCCCTGTGCAGCCAACTCGTTTAGAGAATGTGAGACATTGTCCCAGTCACACAGGCTCAGGCACCATACTCCTACTGAAACCCCGCCCGGGTTGGGAGTACCATCTGAAATACTTGCGTGGTCACAGTCAGATTTTGCTTCAAAGAAGAAAACCACCAAATCCTAGAATTGCTGAGGTGAGAGGCACCCACATGACAGGCCCGGAGAATGGCAGAGACTTGCTCAAAGACACGGGGAGTGTGGGGTGAGGGTGTGTCCCCAGAGGGAGTGGTGCCCGACTCTGCTCCAGTCTGACTGCATCCACTGTCCCCAGCCTGCTCCTAAAATGTCAAGGCCTCACTTCTCGTTTTCAGGTGGGCCACATGCTCTGCTGCCCAGGGCCCACTTCCTTCCCTTTTCTCTGATTTCACTGCAAGGGTTGGGGAGGTAGGGGGCTGAAACCTGTTCCCCTTGAGGGCAGTCCTGATGCTCAGGAGACCCCCCTGGCAGAAAGAACCCGGGGAGACCCTCCACGTCAAGCCCTTGTAGCACAGGTGGGACGAGGCCCAGGAAGGACAAGGCACTCATCTCTGGCTCTTCCCCACTCATCCTAGGTCCAGGGGCAGCACTAGGGTTTCTGCTCAGGACCGTAGGGAGCAGCAGTGGTTAGAATTGTGGCGCTGGGGGAACGTCTTCGAGCTGTGTGTCCATAGGCACTGGTTGTTTATGTGTGCGTGTTCGGGATAGCTGAGGGGGTGGAGGAGCCGACGGAAACGGGGGGCATCCCCCTGCTCTCAGTCAGCCCTTGGGGCAGCCACGTCTGTGGACCTTCCTCTGACCTACCTCCTGCCCCCCAACAGCAAGTGCAGCCAAGGAGCTATGTACACAGGCTTTTCTGTCCTGGTGGCTCTGCTCCTGGCTGGCCAGGCCACCACTGCCTACTTCCTGTACCAGCAGCAGGGCCGGCTGGACAAGCTGACGGTCACCTCCCAGAACCTGCAGCTGGAGAACCTGCGCATGAAGCTCCCCAAGCGTGCGTCCCCCACCTCCATCCCGACCTCCCCCACCCCACCGTCCTTCCCTCGAGACCCCATCCCTGCACCCAGCTGGGCCCACTCTCTTCTCCCTCGGGTCTGGGATTCCAGCCCCTCCTCACTGGGTTGATCTTGGTCCCCAATCCGAGTGCTCTCTTCCCTGGGCACTGGGGCCACACTCATACTGTACCTCCTGTCCCCACAGCATCCAAGCCTTTGAACAAGATGAAGGTCGCTGCCCCCATGATGATGCAGGCGCTGCCCATGCCAGGCCTGCTCCAGGGGGTAAGGACAACCGGAGGGCGGTGGAACGGGGAGGTGTCATCTAGCCTGGATGTAGGGTGAAGGCCGGGGGAGGACGGCTGAGGCAGGAAAAGCCCAGCTTGGCGGGGGGCGGGGAGGACAGGGCCTGCCTTAGGAAGAAGAGAGCTCCCAGGGGTCGGGGAGGAAAGAGCCTCTTGGGGCCATCCCTGGGAGGTTTACAAAATGCTTCTCGTTTCCCAGAGCATCTCACGGCCCCCTCCCTTCTCAAAGCCCTTGATGTCCTCTATGGGTAATGTTTCTGTCCTAAAACAATCTGCTGTCCACAAAGCCTGGGCAGGAAAGCTTATGCAGATTTGACCACTAAGGACATTGACGCAGTAAGGGAAAGTGACTGGCTTGAGCTCTCCTACTTGGGCTCCTACTCCGAGGTGGTAGAGATGGGCCTGTTCCTGTTGAGCAGCTGAACTCTGGACTCCTACCAAGACCCGGAGCCGCTGGCTCTGTTGCAGGGCCCCTCCTCTGTGGGCCGGTACTGGTAACCCCCGTTTCTTTCCTTCCACAGCCCATGCAGAACGCCACCAAGTACGGCAACATGACACAGGACCACGTGATGCACATGCTTCTGGTGAGTGGGACCCCATGGGTGGCCCTGCCTGCCCACCCATGGTTCCCGCGACACCACACTCCAAGGCCTGCACAATTCCGCCCTCACCAGATTAGCGAAAGAATGCCAATGTGGCCCTTAACTGTCATATGTAGTCTAGCCCTGCCATCTGCTTGAGGGTTTGAGATGGAGAATCTGAGGCCCAAAGCCCAGAAGTGACTAGCTCAAGATGCCCATTTTCCCTTCCCAAGTTTCTGCTGTGTGTCTACTCCGCACCAGGTGCTGTGCAAGGCTCTGGGCTCACACTGGGAAGCAATCAGACTCTGCTTCCAACCCCACAGGGGTCCCAGGCTGATGTGGGAGATAGACAAGTGACCAGGTGATGAGGGACATGCAGAGGAAAGCAGTAGAGGACCCAACTGAGTGGGGGGGAGGGCAGGGGTGTTGATGAGGGGAGATCTGGAGGATGAGTAGGAGTCTGCAAGGAATGGAAGACTGGGGGTTATGGGTAGAAGCGGGCCTGGAACCTGGGTCTCCGAACTCCCAGCCCTAGGATCACATAGCCATGCAGGTGGAAGGCCCTTGCTGCCTCCCCCCTCCTTGGCTCCATTATGGCAGAGGTGCAGGGAAAGGCGGATTGCACATTTCACCTTGCCTGCCAGAGAGCTCTTTTTAGACCTTCTTTCCTGCCTTGCTACCCCACAGGAGACTGACCCCCTGAAGGTGTACCCGAAGCTGAAGGGGAACTTCCTAGACAACCTGAAACACCTTAAGAGCACCATGGGGCCCCTGGATTGGAAGGTCAGCGGCTTCCCCTGCGCTGGCCCCCTCTCATCCCTGACATCTAGGACAGGGCTGGGAGAAGGTGCTGTAGGGCTGGGTCGGGGAAGCTATCCTCAGGAGGCTGGAGGTGGTGCACCGGCGCCAACAAAGCCACAGACATGAAGAGGGCTCGGAGTTGAGGAACCACCTCGACCAAACCCTATGGGTCTCTAAGAGGGAGCCTGGCTGCAGCTGGGCTCTGGGGTGTTGGATCCCTCTTGGACCCTCCATGTCTGTCCCCAGGGGCAAAGTCAGGCAGGGTTGGAGGGGGCTGTGGAGCCTGACCCCTTGCCTCTATCCCATTAGGTCTTCGAGAGCTGGATGTATCAGTGGCTCCTGTTTGAAATGAGCAAGAATTCCCTGGAGAATAAGCCCGAGGTTCCACTAAAAGGTATGAGGAGCAGGAGCCTTGGGATGCCAGGGCTTCTGGAAGCTCCCTCAGGGCTCTCTGGGAGCTGCAGTGGGACTGCCCCAGCCTCTCTCAACTCTCACTCCTGTCGCTCCTGCCTGTTGCTTCTGGGCTTGGCTGCTCCCCCTCAGCACTCCCTTTAGAGGCTGACCTCCCTTGTGGAGGCTGGCACTGCACACGTGGGGCCTGGAGACAAGGACCCGACCCATCCCAGGTGTCATCACAGTGACCTTCTCCATTCAACCCCACGCAGCTTCGAGTGAGGGGGCTGGGCAGGGCTCAGGACCCCACCTGCCGAGGGACCTCCCCGAGCTCACACGGCCGGTACACGCCGGACAGGAGGACCTTGGGGAGGACCTTGGGGTTTTTCCATCTGGGGGACAATGTATGCTAGGATTTTCAGCCCTAAAGCCTCAAAGAGGGCCATGTCTTCCTCCTGGCACTAATTTGCCACACAACTTTGGGCAAATGTCTTCCCTCTAGGCTTCAGTTTGGGGAGTGGAAGATCAGGGGCCCAGCCCATCCCACCAGAGGCCTCCGATTTTCTCAACATAGAGTCATAGAAAGCACCTTCGATGCCAGGGTGACCAACTCCCAGCTGATGTTTGAATCCCTCTACCACATCCTCAAAGCAAGCCCCATTTGTACCTGGATAACTCCAGTAACAGAGGCTCAGACTTACCAAGATGCCCATTGCTTTTCCCTAGAAATAAGAATCACAGGTGCAATTCCAAACTTCAATAGACATTGAGTGTCAGAAGAAACCGCGTTCTGGGATAAGCTTACTTGCACTTTGATCTCACACCTTGTTGGTCCAGGCCTTAGTTTCCCCACCTGTGCCAGGGGTAGAGTGAGCACAGCCCCGTGGGCAGAAGGCATTAGGCCCACGGCAGCGGTATGTGGATGTCTGGTTCTGCCGAGATTCTGGCCCAGGGCTTGCTCACTCACTGTCTTCACCACGCCTGTCGCTTCAGTACCGACCAAGTGCCAGGAGGAGGTCAGCCGCATCCCCGCCGTCCACCCTGGCACGTTCAGGCCCCAGTGTGATGAGAACGGCCACTATAAGCCGCTCCAGTGCTATGGGAGCACCGGCTATTGCTGGTGCGTCTTCCCCAACGGCACCGAGGTCCCCCACACCAGGAGCCACGGGCACCGTAACTGCAGTGGTAAGCAGTGCCTACGTGGCCAGGGAGTGTCAAAGAAGCAGAAGGACCCAGAAGGCCCTCCTGGCACACGTGGGGCAGCCCCTCAGCCACTCCTTCATCCACCTACCCATGCAGTCATCTGTCCATCGGTCCTCTCCTTACATCCACTCATCTGCTCACTCATCTGTCCTTCCTTCCTCCATCTGCGACGCTCACGCAGCCAGGCACCGCCCACGGTGCATCCAGGAGTCCTACAGGCCCACCCATCTCATGTCATCGTTCCTTCCCTTGGCCTGCCCCGAGCACACCTTAGTGCTGCCATCCAGCCAGAGTCCCGTCTCCACCAGGCACGAGGCCGGTGGCCAGGCTGGGAGGAATGACCCCAGCCTCTCGCCAATGGGTATGGGAGGCTGGACTGCCAAGTGACACGTGGCCTTGCTGTTCCCTTGCAGAGCCACTGGACATGGAAGACCTGTCATCCGGGCTGGGCCTGACCAAGCAGGACCTGGGCCAAGGTAAGGGCCCCTGCAGGGGTCATCCGGGCCCCAGCAGCTTATCCCCCGAGGGGCTGAATCCCTCACGGGCCCTCCGGCGCAGCATGACCCCGGGCCATTCTCCAACCTCCCCGGGACATCCATTTCACACCCGAGGACCACTACTAGGGGCTGTGGGGGTGGAGAGTCCTCAACTGCCCTGAGATCCCAGGGTGCTGGGAAGGGGCAGGGCCAACAGGTGACCCCCCCCCCACCCTAACCTGCGGCTTCTCTTCTCTGTAGTGGGCATATGAGACAAGCAGACGCAGATGCCGGCACGCAGCCCGCCCCGCATGGCCTCTGCCTCCTTGCTCCTCTCCACCCCCAGCCCTAGCCCCCCTCCTTCCCATACACACTGTCTCCCACTCTGCGCCTCCTTCCACGACACCCTGGCACCTGGCTCTCCATCAGCCTTAGACACAAGTCACGTCAGAGAACACGGAATGTAATGATGCAGGAGGGTCCTGCTGCCTCACCCCTCATCCATCAGCAGGAACGCATGGCCCAAGGGGGTAGACCAGGAGCTAGGCTGACCCCCATTTCAGCCTCCAACATGGAGCACCAAGATCCAGGCCCACAGACAAGATGGAAGGCACAGGGAGAGGGGACAGTGCTCCCCCGCGTTAACCCAACCCGTTAGCTGTTCCTGCCCTTTCGGCCTTGCCTTTCTAGCCTACCTAGCTGCGGGGAGGAGCCGCCCTTCCCCTCTCCAGCAGCACTCCCCCCGGGAAGAGCCGGCCGCTCCACAACCCCCGCCCTCTTCCCTCCGCGCGGCCAAGCTTGTCACCGGCCCTCAGGGCCGCAGCTCTGTGAGAATAAAAGGTAGTAAGTAGAACACTTCTGGCTCCTGACTGTTGTTGGGATCTGGCTCGTGGACCCCAAGGAGGTACCCGAGACCTTGAATCCAGTGGCGTGGGTGGGAGGACACAGCCCAGCAAAGCCCAGCCCCAGATGCCTGTGGGGCCCGGCCGGGCTGTGCGGAGTGCGCTCTTTGGACGCAGGCACGCTCGGTTGCCGTGGGGACACACAAGCATACTCTACTTCCAAAAAGAAATAGGCTCTTGCCCAGAATCGTTTAAGTACCAGTTCCTCCCGTTCTCATTCCTCTACTAAGAACAGCGTGAGTGTGAGGACGGACGGCAGTGGCGCAGGCCCCGGTGTCGGGACTGCCAGGAAGCGGGGAGCTGTGGGGAACCAGGGGCTCACGCCCGACGTAGACCCGTTCTAGACCCCCACACTAAGCAGGAGAGAGAAGCTAATACGGGGCAGGGGCCCGAGTGAAGGGTGCAGCGGATGCCGACCCGGGCCTCCAAGCCCTCCAGCCCAGCGCGCTCCTTCTCCACATGGCCTCTTACTCTCACTGGCAGGAGGCTCAGCGCACTGGAGAGAAAGCTCCGTGTCATCTGGGGCTCCACGCAGCTCTGGGCGATGGCACTGCTGCCCTCACCACATTCTGGAGATTTGGCACCCAGACAGGTCTTTGGAGTTCGTACATTTCTTGCCTGCACCATCCTAGAACCTTCGTTATCTGGACACGAGGGCGACTCAATCCTGCTTTTCCTGCTCCTACTCTGCCCGCGGGACCTATTCTCTACCAGGCACATCAAGAGGGCCTGCCTCCAGCTCACACCCCAACTTCAAAAGGAGGCTCGTGAAGTCATTCCCCACCAGCCCTCTTCCATTTCCTGCCTCTGGATGTTTGCCAGGCCCTAACCAACCAGCCGTGACGACGCACGAGGTCCCCCTTAGCGGAGATGCCACTTCCTCCGGGAAGCCTTCCCCATGCTGACTCAGCACCTGGGGCACTTCGCAGGGTCTTCTTCTCTGGCGACCTGTCTGTTCCACTCACCACAGCGTCCCAGAGCTTGATGTGTAGCCAAGAACAAATCCTGAGCGGGATTTGGTCGCCTCCAAGCGTTAGCCAGGCGGTCCCTTCCAAGAATAAGTCAAATGCAAAACATTTGTCCCGGATGCGCTCGGAACTCGCACCTTTCCTTCAAGCCTTTTATTTTCTGAGTTGATACAAAAAAACCACAAACAAAACAGGGAAAAACTGACAGAGGACAAAGCCTCAGCATCAGCCAGAGACCAGAGACGTAGAAGGAGCTGCAGGCTGGGCCTTGCTAGGTCTGCAGGAACAAGAGATGGAAAGTCCCGAGGCCTCTGGGCCTGTTGGGTTTGAAGGGGGAGGGGCAGGTCACTTAAAAAAATATATATATACTGTACACATCTATCTGAAGCATTCTGTGTCAGGGCAGAAGTCAGACGCGAAGCTGGTGAGCGCAAGTCACTTCTCCTCCTCCTCGGACCAGCCTCTCTGCAGGGCTCACTAGCTCGGCCAGCACGGGCTCTGCGGCTGGCTGGCTTCTTCTGGGGAGGGAGGGAAGTTAAAGATTCAATTCCAACCCATGGTGGCCAGAGGGCAGAGGCATGGGGCTGGTCACCACTTGGCTAGGAAATCCCTGGGGGAAGGAAACATATCCAGATGTAAGATTTCCCGACCTTTTTCTCCAAAGAGAAGAAAATAAAATCAAAGCCTGGTGTCTCTGACGCAGGGGAGGAGCTTTAACCACAGCGGGCACTTTAGTGCAGACCGTGTCCCAGGAACGGGGCTGAGCACTTTAGTGCTCCATGCTTAATCCTCAACGCCAGGCAGGCAGGCTCTGTGTGCCCCCCCTCTCATTTCCAGGGGGCTGGTGGCTGCTGGGGTCCCATCAGCCCCTTCACCACCACCCGGAAAGCACAGCTCCATCGGGGTGGCTTATTATGAGGAAACCATCTTCTTCCCCATGAGGAATGCCCTCAAATGACAAGATCACAAGGAAGAGGAAGCGGACAGTGGTGGGAAGAGACCGAGCTGTACTTGACCTCGAGCCTCATTCTCCTCTACAAAGAGGCACTATCCCAGTGCCCGCACCCAGGGAGTGCTGTGTTGGTCACGGCCGTCACTATTCTGGACCCTTCTGACTCTGCAGCTCTGATTTCTGGCATCGCCTCACTGGCCCCACTGACCTTGAGGGACAGAACCACTTTCTCCAGCCCCTGCTCCTTCCCCCTGCTTGGCCCCTGCAACCAGGCCAGACGCTAGAGTTACCCTCCTACCCTCACCAGGGACCCCCCGGCCAGGAAGCATACCTGTTGCCGTGTGCCCCTCAGACAGTCTGCTCTGCTGTCTTCTTCTGTGAGGAGAGAAGGACGAGAGGCTCCTGTACCTGAAGCAGCTCCGCGCCCCCCTCCCCATGCCGCCCCCCACCCCCCGGAGCAGAAGTGATGGTTCTCTCCTGAGGACTTGTAGCTCCCCCACCCGGAACAGATATTGGGTACACAGGGATCCCCAAGGGCAGGGCTGGGGCCCCATCTGCCCAGGAAGGAGCCCGGGACACTGAAGCCAACAGATGCTCAGCTTTGAGAACTGCCCCCTACTCCAGTGATCAGCCTCTGGAACCCATAAAGCAGAGGGGACACCCTGCCAGCTGGGGTACATATATCCCAGGGAATGTCTCCTCTCACCTCAGCCTACCTGGCTAGCCTCCCTGCCCCCCACCGCAGGGCTCTCCTTCACCCATCCCAAGAACATCCTTCTACCTCACAAAGACGGGGCCACTGCCATGGCTGCACACACACAGGCCGTGTCCCTCCCTCAGGGTGGCCCCTGCCCTCCACCCATCTGCGCCAGCTTGTCACAATTCACGAGGCCCCAACCGCTGGACCCTGAGAATGGCTCGGGGGCAGGGAGCAGGTCTGGCCTGCCCCACCCGCACTCTGACACACACAGGATGGGGCTGGTCACATCCACCCTGGGGACCGGGTTTGCATCCTTCTTCTGGCTGGAGACCCCTCAGGAACACACGCTACCTTTTTCTTCTTTTTCTTCAGGAATGGTGAGTCAGGGTCTTTGGTTGAGGCCTTTTTTACTTTCTTCTTCTTTTCCTTTTTCTCCTTGTCTTTTCTTTCTAAGGAAAGAAAGTAAACCCCCTAAGTAACAGAAGCATGGGGGGGGGGGGTCTCAAGGGATCCAGGAACCACTCCTCCAACGCCAGGTCCCCAGTTCTCCCCACACTCCGGGGACCCATCGAAACACAGGCCCCAGGCCTCTGTGACCACCTGCCCTGGCCCAAGAGCCCATCCACGGACCATCTGGACTACTATTTCTAACTCACTTTTTAAGACTTCCACACATT
The DNA here is from genome assembly GCF_003265705.2 of Callorhinus ursinus. NCBI lineage: Eukaryota > Metazoa > Chordata > Mammalia > Carnivora > Otariidae > Callorhinus > Callorhinus ursinus. The sequence continues at coordinate 51,237,513 of NW_027397065.1, forward strand.
TTAAAAAGTGACATTCAAGGGACAGACAGGGCTGGATGAAAGGAGGTTCTGCGGCACGCAGTCTGGCACAGAGCTTGGGAAGGGCCAGCCGCCGTGAGCTCTGAGGGAACCTTCTCTCTAGGTGCCTGGGCCGCGGAAGCAGGACGCTGAGGGGCGCCGGACAACTGGCCCCCCGCCGTGAGCGAGCCCCGGTGGCCCGTGAGCAGGCCGCACCGGGCAGCTGCATCTCCCCGGATCCCCGGCAGGTCAGCCCAGGAGCTCCGCGGCCCAGCTCTGGCTCTGCCACCACCACCCCACCCCACCCCACCCCCCACCCCCGGCCCCCCGCAAACCAGTCTGCAGCCCTTCCCTTCTGTGCCCGCTGGGCGCCCGCCCCCACGGCACGCTGACCGGAGGCTCTCAGCACGGGCCCCGAAGCCTGCTCCGGGCTGCAGCGGCCAGCCACTTACTCTTGTCGGATTTCTTCTTCTCCTTCTTGCTCTTTGGGTTGCCTTGGTCTCCACCCTCAACCTTCAGTGTCCCTGGCTCCCCTTCCGGCTTTTCCTTGGCCCCCTGCCCCTGGGAGCCAGGAGACCCCTTCTCCTTCTTCTCCTTGATGTCACCACTCGCTCCGTCTCTCTTGGCTTTCCCCTTGGGAGTCCTGAGGGCCTTATCTGGCGAGCCAGCACCCTCCCCACCTCCCCCAGCCACCAGCTGCTTCTTCTTCTTGCTCTTGGGGGCTCTGGTGGCCGTCTGGTCCCCCGACAGCTTCCGCTTGCGGCCCACCCGGCCCTTCCTGCTGCTCTCCTTGGCGGCATCCGCGGCCTTCTTCCTCTCCTGCTCCAGCAGCTCCGTCAGGACCTTCACCACTGAGGCCTGGACCCGGGCCTCGTTCAGGGGCCAGGGCTCACTCAGGAGGCGCCGGCTGATGTCGCTCTGCAGTGCCAGCATGGAGGCCTGGGGGCTTTCAGCCTCCTTCTTGGGCTTCCGGGGCTTCTGAGGCATGGGATTAGCCTCTCTTCTGCCTGTGGACAGAGAACATGGAGTCACGGATCGGGAGAGACAGCAAACAGGCTCACCCCGAAGCTGCAGGGTGCGGCCTACTCACGTATAAGCCAAAGGGGGGGCGTGGTCTAGGGACACAGCTGACCTCCTCGGACAAGGTACAGACAGGGAAAGGGGGCCCAGAAGTCACTCTGCCCCATTGCCTGGCTCACACCTTTCCAGCCGTTTCTAACTTAGCTCTTTTGTCTCCTTGCACTCGAGTCAGGTTGGAGATGGAAAAAGACTCCAGAATCTTAAGGATGGGGAGTGAACTCTGCCAACAAAATGAGAGATCAGACAGGAGGGGACGGGACTGTCCAGTCAGAGGCCCAGAGCTGGGAGGTAAGGGACTTGGCTTCCAGCTGTGCCCACCGCCAGCATGCTGGGGGACCGTGCTCCTCCCTTGGCCTCAGTCTCCCCATTTGTAAAATAAGGGCTCAGGTAAACGGTGAGGCCTCTATTCTAAGGCCGACTCATGATAAAAGCTGGTCAGGGAACAAGGCAGCCTAGCGGGTGACGGGCATGGTGTATATGCACGTGGTGGCTGACGAGGCAGGTTTGCTGCCTGCCAGAGCGACTTCTCGTGCCTTTGTTTAGAATTTTCCACGCCTCTGCTCTCCTTTGATAATTGTGTGTTGACTACACGTGTGAAAAAACCTGTCCACAGTCCCCTCTAAAATGTCTCCCTGTCGCACCCACCTCTCACAAAGAACAGTGGGGCAAACAGTGAGCAATGGCTCTTCTGCTGACCCAGCAGCGGTGAGCTGCAGCTAAGGCCAAGGCTGGGGTACTGGGGGGAGGGAGGGCGGCATTAGCAGTGTCCCACTGCTGCCCCTGACTTCCCAGGTGACTCGGCAGGTTTGCACTCATTCTGGGCCTCACAGACACAACCGTGCCTACACGCTGGCTCTGAGAGGCGCCCCGTGGCTCGGCCCGGCTCCCCGTCACGGGCCTGGGGCCTGTTGCCTGCAGCATGCAGTGGGCCCAGGACAGGAGCCCAGGGGAGGCGCAGACAGCAGGCTGAGCAGGGGTCGGTGCGGGGGGCGGGGTGGTCCCAGGACAGACGGAGGCCCAATTCAGTTGTTTAGTGCTTCTTGGCAAGGGCAGGGGTTGGCTGGAGAGGGAAGCTGAGGAGGTTTGCGCCGGCAACCTCCCTCCTCGCAGCCCACGTCTCTGCTTCCTGTCTACAAACACCCTAGAACACCACAGCTGGGGAATGCCTAGAGCTGTCCCAGGCGTGCCCATCAAAGCTACCTGTCCCTCAGCACTGGCAATGCCCCAGGCTGGGTGACCTCAGCAACTCCAGTCTGCCCTCCAAACACCTTGTGACAATTGTTTGTGTGCGCCACGCCCTGACACTCACTGGATGGATCTACTCTGCCCTGTGTGGTTAAGACACAGAGGCCCAGGGTGGCTAGGGTCCTGTCTGAGGCTTTACAAGTCAGACCATCACCTGGGGTCTCTGCCATCTGCTAGAGGCTTCGCCAGAAATGGCTCCTGCCTTCTGTCTGAACTGCCCTCCGTTCCCACACCCCACACCATGAGTCCATTTGTTCGGAAGCAAAGGCAATGGGGACAGTTAGAGAAAGCCAAGGCCGCTCTAAGGCAGGGATCACCCAACCAGATGCACCAGCATCCCACAGAGCTGGAAAACCCAACTTCCAGGCCATCCCAGGTCCTAAGAGCCAGACACCCGGATGTGGGGCACCAGGCCTTGCTTGGAGAGGCCCTTGTGATAGACAGGACCATACTGGTAGGACTGTTCCTGAGGCCCACTGCCTTGTCCCTCCGTGTCCCACTGTGTCTCTCCTGTGGCCCTTGACTCACTTGTTTTAGGGGATACGGTGCCTGCTACATGTTGGCGCTCCACTTCCTGCTTGCCGTCTGGGGCATCTTTGGTGGCGGAAGTAGAGGAAGCCGAGGGGTTGAGGTCTGGCCTAGCAGTGGCCTTTGAAGCCTGGGAATTGGCCAGAGTCGGCCCAGGGGTCACATAACCTGAGAGGAGAGACTGAAGAAACCCAGTGTGAACGAGACTGGAACCCCGCCCCACCCTTGAGTGCAGAGCCTACTGTGAGGAAGCCGTCCCAGGAGCCCCTGAGATCGGGCCAGCCCTCTCGGGCCTGGCGTGGGGCACACTAGCCCTTTGTATGAACCTCCTACACTATTTTAATTAATACAGATTTTCCTCAGCCACATTTAAAAAGACAATCTCCCACTACTAACGCGAATGGAAAATCACTAGCACTTGCCGTGTACAGAAGATAACCTTAGAGAAATCCCATCTGTTCCAAAGTGTCTTTTTTTTTCTGGGACTCATCTAAAATCCGGGCAAGCCTTTCCTACAGGCTCTAGGAGTCCATACTCATGGCTCTATGCTGAAACAGAGCCCCACGGGGAGAGACGGGCCCCCGCTGTGGCCGACGGCCTCGGCCTAACACTGCAGCAGGCCTCCAGCGCCTGCCCGAACGGCCCCCAAGGGGCCAGTCCCCGCCCTCACCATTACCTGAGAGGGCGCCACCACCTCGTCCTCACTGGACTCCGCTGTGGTCTCCTCCACCAAGGTCTCCGTTGTGGAGGGGGCTGGACCTACGGGGGGGGGGGGGGGGGGGCAGAGGCCAGCTGTCGGGAGGCCCCGGGATGGTCTGAGCCTTCCGCTGGTCCCTCCTGCCCAAGGCTTTACCTGCTCCTACGACTTCCTCCCAGCTCAATGGCTATTCGCAGCCTTCTAAGCAAAACATCTCAATGCCAAAACCTTCCATTCTAATTCCTGAGGCCCGACTTCTGCTTCCCTGCTTTTCTTTTTTTTTAAAGGTGTTATTTGTCAGAAAGCGTGCACACGCACAAGCAGAGGGAGTGGCAGGAAGAGGGAGAAGCAGTCTCCCTGCTGAGCAAGGAGCCCGATGAGGTCCTGGGATCACAACCTGAGCCGAAGGCAGATGCTTAACCGCCTGAACCACCCAGGTGCCCCATTCTGTGTGGGAAGCATGACCCCAGGACTTTGGGGGGCCAGTTATGGGAGCCTGAGAGTAAAAAGCTGGCAGTCAAACAGCAGAGCTGGAAGGTCTTTGGTATCATTTGGCCCAATCTCCTCGTGGGGTTGTACAGGTGGGAAACTGAGGTCCAGCATGGGGTGACTGGGCCCAGGCTGCAGAGCAGGTGGAGATACAGTGCCGAGGCCTGAGACTCGTGCTCCACCAGGCTGCCACTCCCCTGCTCTGGGCCCACCTAGCCTTCTCCTGAGACCCTCACCTAGCCTGGGGGCCGAGGGAGCCATCTGAGGCCCGGCAGCATCTTCCTCGCTCCCCGAAGAGCTGCCGCTGCTGTCATCACTGTCATTGGAGGTGTCAGAGGCCTTGGCTTTGGCGCATCTGGCAGGAGTGGCTGTGGCCCGCTGGACTGCAGGAACCTCAGGCTTTCTGAGCTTGTTGGTCCCCTTGGCCTGCACAGGGAGTGTTCCCAGAGCACCGTCAACCTAATTTGGTAGAAAAAAAAAAAAAAAAAAAAAAAAGAGGAGAGAGAGGGAGAAAACAAAAAAAAAAATGAAGGGAAATAAACTTGGTGCTTATGGAACATCCCAGTTACCTCAGGGCTAGGCGTCTGTTAGCTGCTCTGCACCCGGGCCTCACTCAGCCCTCCCACAAACGCTGAGCTGGGCAGCAGAGGTTGGGGGGGGGGTGGTGTGGGTTAGAGATGTGTGCATGTTACAGTCACAGGGCGGGTAAACGCTGGCGCTGGGACTTGGGCCCCTCCCTGGGCCCTCCCTTCAATGGTCTGTCATCTTTGCTCACTGTCCCCTCCAGGGTGGTGGGGCCTAGCCCCCCCCCCCCCACCACCAGGCTCCCCGGCTCACCCCACTGGAAGACGGGGTCCCAGCAGCAGGAGGCTGGGCCTCACTGGCTTTCTGGGCAAGGACCTTCAGGGCGGCCTGGGTCAGAGGGAGGCGAGCAGGGCTCCTCTTTGTCACCTGTGGACAGCCAGAGGCAGCCCTGAGACTCGCAGGTCCTCGGGATGCCATCTGTGCCAGACCCTGGTCAGATCCTGGCTGGGGTTGGAGGGGACCTGTATCTGCACAAGGAGCCATGGGGCTGGAGAAGGGGACTGAGGGCGAGTCAAGGGGGTAATGCCACCATCGGGGCAGAAAACAGGGCCAGGCTTCAGGTTATCAGCTGATCATACTGTTCTCAGTGGATCCAAAGACAGCTTTTAGCCCAGGGGAGGGAAGCTGCTCGGGCCCCACCTGAGGCCCCCCGACTCAATCTGAGCTTGCACTTGGGAAAAGTCTCTAGCCTGGTGGCTGCAACAACCTCCTCAAAGGTGTCCCTGGTGCCACTCCTGCTTCCCACATCCGCCCCTAGTCAGGGAGACAGAACTGGAAAAGAGCTGGGCTGGGCAGGCACCGCCCCCCCCACCCCCCCAAGTCTCTGCTGCTGGGCGGCGCTCACCACAGCCTGTTCGGCCTGGCTCCTCTCGCCTTATTGCTTCCCCCAGCTCTCCCGCCCAAGTGCTTCCCCAGAGGGTCCCAGCCTGGGTTCCTTCCCCTGGCCGGAGTACTCCCTGGCTCGCCCTGGCGTGGCTGCTTCTCTAGCCTCGGTATCGCCTCCCTGGAGAGGCTGCTCTTTCCTGCCCACCCTTCCTAAAGCAGCTCACCTCATTATTCTCTCGTTTAGACTCAGTTTCTTTCAAAGTACCCACCAACTGGTGAGTACTTTACTTTTTGGCTTCCTTGTTTCATGGCCCATGAGACCCTCCCGGCTGTCTGCCTGGTGCGGACAGATGCTCAGCACCATCTGCTGGCCGAATGGAGGCGGGCTGCCGGGTGCCGTGACCACAGCACAGCTACCCAGCTCCCATGCTCCCAGGAAGCTTCTCTTGGGCTGTAGCTCGTGCTGAGCCCCTCTGGGCTAGGGGTGCCCAGCTCCCTCCTGCCCTCTTAGAAGAGAGGGGTGGGGTGCAATGGGATGGGAAAACTGGCCCACATGGCCCAGGAGCAGGGTGAGGAGTGAGGAGACCTGGGTTCTGGCCCTGCCTAATTCTGGACAGGCCTCAACGGTCTTGAGGGACAGCGCTCAGCTCTGTCATTCGCACAATGAGCCGCTAACTCCACCCTGCTCAGGCTGTAGATTTAGGCAAAGACCCAACAGAAATGCACTGAAAATGGTGAAGCCAGGAAGTCACCATTATCCACACTAAGACAGGCAAGGTTTGTTCACAGCATTTCCAAACGGGGAGGGAAAAAGCAAACAAACCAAAAGCGCAACCACGTTGGAACAGCTGCCGAGGGGCGCGCGGAGCCACAGCGTGGCTCTACCCGGGGGCCACACTCCCAGACTACTCTTCCTTACAGCTCAGAGGCATCTGGGAGCCTGGTCGGGGCTGCAGCCAAGCCAGGGAAGGTGCGTGGCTGTGAGGGGGCGGCTCCTTGGGGGCGGGGGGTGTGTGGAGGAGAGCGACGGCAGCCCCACCCAGCAGCATGTGTGGGGGTGGGGAGGGCGGGGGGATCCCTTCGCCCCTGCCGGCCCACATGGCCCTCCCTTGCCTGCCGTACCTGAGCACCAGGCGCCTCCTGTTTCTTGCCTTCTGACACCCGACCGGACGCCTCCCTGCTGCCGGCCCCAACAGTGCTGGCTCTGGCAGTTGGCCTTGGGTGGGCCGTGAGCACAGCTGCTTTGGTTCTACTGGCTGAAATGGAGCGGGATGGGGTGCAAGTCAGGGCACACGTGGAGCAATCCCCAATTATCAGCCCTTCCTGGGGACGTGGCCCAGTGCTCACGGCATTTGCAGCAGAAGCCTGTTTAATGTCCTCCCCGAGGGCGCCTGGGTGGCTCAGTCGTTGAGCGTCTGCCTTCGCTCAGGTCATGATCCCAGGGTCCTGGGATTGAGTCCCGCATCGGGCTCCCTGCTTGGTGGGGAGTCTGCTTCTCCCTCTGTCCCCGAATCCCTGGCTCATGCTCTCTCTTCTCACAAAAATAAATAAAATTTAAAAACCAAACACCATCCCTGAGCCTCGCAGGCAGGAGCCGTCACTAGCTCTGTGTCACGAGCTCAGGGGAACCACAGAACTGCTGTGACCGCAGGCCTTCTCCCCGGCCCCTCCCCACACTTCAGTCCTCGATGCTGCCGCCCCTCAGCTGGCCAGGCCACTACTTTGAGGAATGGTGGGGAGCACGGCTACCAAATGGGACTCTGTGCATTTAGAAGATCTTTTTTTTTTTTTTTTTAAGATTTTATTAATTTACTTGCCAGAACAGAGAGGGAGAGAGAGAGAGCACAAGTAGGGGAGTGGCCGGCAGGCAGAGGGAGAAGCAGACTCCCTGCTGAGCAAGGAGCCCGATGTGGGGCCCGATCCCAAGATCCCGGGATCATGACGTGAGCCGAAGGCAGACGCTTTAATCGAATGAGCCACCCAGGGGTCCCTACAAGAGTCTTCATTAAGAGTATCATGGTCATTTGCAAAGGCTCAGTTCCGTGTGCTCACTGTAGCACTGTTCGTGATAACCCCAAAGCCCCCAAACAAAGCCGGTTGCTTCCTCCAGCATGGCACTGCCCACATAAACTATGCTAAGCCCACCCAAAGGACAGCTCTGTGGCCAGCAGGACTCACACGGTAAATACGTAATGTCACAGTCCGTCAGGTAAAAATCAGAGCACGCGTGCACGCTATGACTCACTAAACACACGCACAGCTGAGGTTTCTGCAGTTTCGGTAAAGTTAACAGTTCTAAAACGCCAGTAATTATTCCAGACAGCGGGATTACGGTGACAGTTTTTTCTCCTGTGCTATTCTGTATTTAATGAGCCCACCAAAACCAGGTCTTATTATTATGCTCACAGAGTGTCACAACAACGTTAGCTATTTTCCTGATGGCAACGGGAGTACCAGAGATTCTCAGAAGTCAAAAAAAAACCCAGATAGGGTCCTGTCTCCCACTGACAGATGGAACCCTTGCCTACGATGTCTGTACATGCCACCAGGACTGCGAGGCTCACTACCACCTCACAGCCCTCTCCCCGTTCAGGCAGTCAGTTGCTACAAAGCTCTCCCTTAGATTACGTAGGAACCTGCTGTCTGCAGCTTCCAGCCACTGGCATGGGTACCACCCTTTGGAGCTGGCACAGAGAAGTCCCGGCAAATATGGTCTCCGGAGATGGAGACCAGAGCTAGTTCCTTGTCAGGACGAACCAATGTCAGGGGCAGAGACCTGGCTCCAAGCCCCTCTGGGCAAACAACTGTGTGCTGTGTGACTCAGCTGGCAGCCTCTCCCCTTGGGCCACAGGGAGCTGTGTGTGTGCTGTGTGTGCGTGCGTGCCCGGTGGCCTCTGCCAGGCCAGCTTGGCGGTGGCGGCACGGGAGTCAGCCCTGCGTAGCGGGCCTGTGCTCACCAGGAGTGGAGCACTGCGTGGCGGGGATAACATCCTCATCCTCACTCTCGGAGGAGGAGCTCCTGGCTGTGCTCGCCGAGGCCCGGACCTTCCTCGGGCTGTTTGCCGCCGGGGCTTGTGTGGTGGTAGCAGCCGGGCCAGCTGGACTACGATTAGGGTCGACAAAAATCAGAGGGGGTTTAATCACCTTGAAAAACAAAAACAAAACATACCCCCCCAGTGATTAAAGGTTTGGCCAGGCAAAGGGGAGGCTGGGTGGGGGTCCAGAGCGCTCAGGGCAGCCGGGCAGGCGGAGGCCATTCCGGCCACCCACAGCACTCTCCGCGCGCCGCCCCCGCCCATGCACCTGCTAAGACCCACACAGCACCTAACAGCCCCCAGGAGCCCCTGAGGTCAGCGGTACTGGCTCCACTGTACAGCTGGGAAAACACGAAGTCCAGAGAGGGGAGAAAAGTGGCCCAAGGCTGCACAGCTTACTGACTATAGAGCTGGGGCCAGAAGAGCCAATTCAGCCTTCTTTCCTCTGGCTGACTTCAGGGCCAGACAGACGCTGGCCAAGCCAGGTGCTCCAAGCAGCATGCCCCTCAGCTGCCCGGCTGTCACCCACAATCCTCTTGGGGAGCTGTGCATAGCCGAGTTGCCCCCACCCCAGACACGCTGGTGCAGCCTCCTGAGCTGTGGCCCAGGGCGCAACGACCTGACTCCACGCTGACCCCATGTCTTCAGCAAACAAACCGCACAGGGGAAAAGCCAAGATGAAGACTTAAGGGACCCAATGCAGTGTGTGGCCCTGTGTGAACTCTTATCCGAACACACCAGATGTAGAGACTATCGTTCATGAGACAATCTGGGAAGTGGGGATGCCGAGCGCGCAGGCCAGTTTCTCAGGAGTGATACTGTATGGTGGCCGTCCTCTCATCAAAGAAAGGAACCCAGGGGTGCTGGGGAAGGAGTGCAGGGTTTTCATGAAGCAAGCCTGGTCACGAGTGCAGATCCACTGAGGCTGGTGAAGGCATGTGGGGGTTCTGCATGCCGTTCTATCTTGGGGCAGGCTGTACAGCTTCCAGTGAGGCAGTAAAAGAGAGAGTGGCCGCTCCCTGGGGCCCTGCGAACCAGGCGGGGTCACAGCTCTGGTGGACATGTCCGCCGTACACAAGGGCACCCTCACACACATGGAGCCTGCACCTGCCATCCCCAGAGGTCAGACTCGGTCTAAGTTCCACGCCCTCTCTTGCCTGGAGGGGAAACAGGACAGCAGGAGGAGGCAGCCCGAGGCCAAGGTCTGGGACCCTGTCTCGCCCATCACCCCACCCCGCCCACCTCCGGGGCCCAGGGGGGCCCAGGGCAGCCCAGGGCGCGGTGGGAGAGCATCCTGAGGAGTCAAGCAGAGAGGTGCCTGCCCGAGGGTGGGAGTTCTGCTGGGCTGCGGCCCTTCCCACCCTTGCCAAACAGCCTCCCCCGCGGCTGCTCTGATCTGCCACTTCCAGAGCCTGCCTTCCCACATGATGAAAGAGAGAAGGATGGGAAGTGGGAGAAGGCTTACAGTTGGGGGGGGGGGGGAAATCTATATATATGTGAGAAGACAGAAGAACAGATTGTCGGGGACGAAGAGAGGCACCGAACCCACCGAGGCAAACAATAGCGTCTGGGATGTTAAAAGCAGCTCAGCAGCAAAAGCTTCCTCCTCCCTGTTCCACCTGCCCACACGGCCTTGGCACCGGGGGCGGTGCAGGGGGCCTGGCACTCGAGGGCAGGGACACGAGGGGCCCGGGGCTGAGCCCTGGACACAACAACAGTGCAGCAGTGGCATCGGATCGTTCAAAAGGTGGGCCGTCCGACCCAGGGATATGGGGAAACCCACCTCTGACCCCACTTCTGCCAGACCTCACCATGTGGTGAGGCCCCTGAGCTTCGAGGGCCTGTTTCCCACCTGTTGAAAAGGCTATTAGTAATCCCAGCCTGGGCTCGCTCACCAGAGGGGCTCTGATGCGCTCTGAAAACCGCAAAGCACGGCACACAGAGGTGACAAAGCCTCACGGGAAGCTGACGCAGCCTGGACACTTGGCTGGGCCTCCCTGTCGGTGCCAGGCCGCGAGGGCCCAGAGGGAATGTGGGGATGCCCTTCCTGCTGCAGAACCAAACCTGGGGGCCCGCTGTCACAGCTGGGCTCACCAACTCTGCCCTCATTCCAGTCTGGGGCTGAGTGGGGCTGGGGGGCTGACCAGCCCAGGCTGTTAACCCTGGGGTAAGGGACAGAGCTGAGAAGGCACCCAAGAGCCCCTCGCAGGACTGCCTGGGGCCTAGTTAACAGGTCCCGGGCCAGCCCTACCCAAAAGGGCTGGGAAATCCCCCTCCAGGCTGGGCCTGCAGCCTCGTGGTTCACCAGCCCCCAAGGAATGTCACCCCACGGGTTGAGAAGGCAAGTGGCCTCACCCAGGGTGACCAGCAAACTGTGCCAGAGCTGGACTGGAAGTCTGCTCTCCAGGGACCAGACAGGAGCTCCTTCCAGGACCAACCATGCTAGGGCTCCGACTTAACACCCTAATTTAGCTCCTTACGGGTCTTCTTCTCTGACTCTACCTGAAACATTGAGGGCAGGGCTTAGGTCTTTTTAATACGGCACTGACCCCAGCAAAGACCCTGGCCTGGGGTTAATAATGCCAGCAACAGGGCAGAGCCACAGACCACCCTCCCTGAAGTCGATCTCAGAGAAAGAGGCTGGGGTCCATCCTTGTAGGCGGGGAGACTGAGGCACAGCGAGGGAGCCTGGGAACGGAGCCACGATCGCCCCTGCCCCCCAGCCTGAGGCTCCGCCCACCACTCTGGCATTGAACCCTTTTCTCCACTGATAGGCTAATAATAAAAACAGAGTGAAACTTGTCAGTAGGGAAGTACTTGACAAATGCATAATAGTAATAATAATCATAATTAGTGAGCTAGGGATGAAGGAGCTCAAAATCCCCCAGCAGGGAGGAGAGGCTGCAGCTTCCTCAGGCTGCACCGCTCCTAGGGAAATGCACAAAATGCCAACTTTTTTCCTGCTTCTTCTTTAATAGGGACTCCAGAATCTTCAGGACTAACGTACCAATTAAATGGTTCAACTTAAGCATGATGTTCATTTTAATTGTGTTAGTCCGCCCCCACAACGCAGGGCGAGGCGGCCCCCTCCCTCCCAGCTGTCCCGACCCTGCTCAGACAAGGAGACGGCCTCCTAAGGGTGCCTGGACCGCCAGAGGGCAAGGCCCGGGCCACCCTCCCCTTTCCCTGGAGAGAGGACAGCGCAGTGCCGGCCCGTGGGCACCGTATGCACAGCCTGCGTTCAAACGCCAGGTCTGTCCCCTTGTTCCTGGCCGTGGGATGCCAGGGCAGGTCACTCAACTTCTCTGAGCCTCACTTGTTCCTCCTTCAAATGGGAATAAAAGAACCTACCTTCAGAGGGCTGTTGTGGGGACTGAGCAGGATAACGAAGTACGGGGTTTGTGACATGGAAAGTGACCGATAACGTTAGGTGTAGCTGTTCATCAGGACTTTTGTCGCCTGCGCTACGGAGCAGAGAACGGCAGCGAGCACCCCACCCCATCACCGAGGGTGGCACGCAGCACCAGCCACTGACCTCACTGGTGGACCGATCAGCACGCGGTAGGTATATGAGGGAGGTGGTTAAGCAGACGGTCTGGTAATTATAGGACTCTAGGGACCCCGAGAGGACCTGGCAGAAGCGTCCAGGCACCTGGGGCTACAGGACAAAGGGCACTGCTACCTGCTGGAAAGGCTGGGGCTCACACAGAAACCTGGACTCAGCAAGCTGGGGAGATAAGGTGGGCCTGGTCCCAACCTTAGGGGGAGTCTGGGGAGGCCACGGGTGCAGCAGAGCACGTGAACGCGTGCCACGGGTGCCGGAGTGAGGTCCCGGACATGCCCGCTGGATTCCGACAAGCCCCGCAGGGAAGGCTCCCGGTCCCAAACAGCAAGCGGGGATGTATTGGGAGCCAGGGGACCAGCATCTGGCCCTGCCTTGTCTTCTCATGGGTCATGAGAATTTGGGGAATGGACTTCAACTCACTGGGCTTTGATTCCTGATGCATCAAATGGGCCACAGCATGTGCCCTCCCGCAGGAACAGGCACTCCCATCAGGCAGTGCGTTGTGCAGGAATGCAGGAGGGAGGATCACTACCCTGCCTGCTTCCAGGACAGATATCTGGGCCTCAGGGTGGTCATGGAACTGGCAGCTGGGAGAGCCAGTACTGACCCTCCACCATTTGGCTGTGAAGCCTGGATGCTCAGTGATGCCCCACTGCCTACCTCCTGGGGTTACCGTGAAGATGAACGGCTCAACCAGGAGACCGTGAAGTGCTGTTTAAATGGCAAAGGTCTGCCCTCGCAACCCTCAGGGGCCTGCTGCCCTGAGTCTGCAGTGTCCCAAAGAGAAGGAAAGGCCTACCTGGCTGGCCGGCAGCTCCTCGTCGCTGCTCTCCGAGGAGCCCTCTGTGTTCTTCTCTGGGGGTGCTGGGGCCAGGGGCTTGCTTCTGGCAGCTTTGGAGTTACCCTCCTTCTGAGGGGACAAGCACATGGGTAGGGGACAGGGGGTGTTAGCTGAAGGGGAACACAACTGAGGGACCGGGGCAGGGAAACCATGGCCAGTGAGCAAGGATGCTCTCGTATGCTGGCTGTCCACGGGAGGCAGCACGGCCCCTTACTACATGCGCAGGAGGACAGCTGCTGGCTTGGCATGCCCCCGGCCACTGGAAACACAGCCTTCCCCTCTGCTAGTGCTCCCTCCAGAGCCGACTCTGAACTTGAAAGGGAAATAGGAGTCAGACCGCACTAAAACCTGAGAGCTGGAGTGCTGGTGGCCAGGCGTCCAAAATAGAGGAGACAGCAGCCTGGGACAAGGTTGCAGGGGTGAGCCAGCGGTAGTGGTCCCAGCGCGCTCACATCTGGCTGCAACACCCTCAGGTAATAGCAGGAGCCAGCCAGAAGTGTGCCAAGGCTGCTGCCCCCTCCTGCCAGACCAGGCATAAATGAGGGCGGCTGGCTGGGCATGAGCTGCGGTCGGGGGGCCAGAGGAGGACAGCACGGAGTAGCAGGCACTGGTGGTGACCAGCTCAGGGGAGCCCAGGGCAGGGGCTTCCTTCACTGGGGCTTCCTTCACAGAGGCCCCCCTTCACTACTCAGTCTGGCCAAGCAAAGTGGCAGAGCAGCCTACGCTGCCCAAGTCCACTTTCTCAAGAGCAGCTAGGAGATCCTGATTTGTGTCACTTCCTACACCACAACAGCTGTGCCCCCGACTCTGCTCTGCTAGCCCCCACCAACCCCGCTCACCAGGCTCTGGGGACGGTGGCCCCCTCTCCCAGCCAATCACAGAACCACAGGCCCCTTATCAGTGAGTGGCCTTTTTTTTTTTTTTTTTTTTTTTGGCAGGGGAAGCACATGCCTAAGATCTAGACAAGGAGGTGAGGGGAAGGGAGGTCTGCTGGGGGACTTCCTAGCTCTTTGGGAGACGCTGCAGCCCTGCCATGACAGTGAGCAGAAGATGGAAGAAATCTGGGTCACCCATGACGCCGAGCTGAAGGAACCACCTTTAGAGCAGTTTTACCCCAAAGCTTTGTGCGGCATGATGGAACCAATCTCTTTTAAGCTCTTGGAATTAGGTTTTCTTCCACAGATTAGGATGTCCTGATCCAAGAACCCACTTAAAACTTAAAAAACAAAAACAAACCAAAATACTGCTATGTCTAAACATGGCTGGGACTCTTGTGTCTTAGTCTGGCATTAGGCCCCCATACATGTGACTGGTGACAAGCAACTAGAAGTGACTATTGCCTACAGGGTGGCTGGCCTTTGTGGAACCCACCCGAATTCACATTCCCTCCTCTTGGCAACGCCCCTGCCTCGGAGTGCCTAGCTCCACTTGTCTGGTGAACCCCTGGTCTTCCTTTAAGCTCTGCTCAATCATCTCTTCTGGCCTCTAGAGACCTATTCTCCCAGCTCCATCAGACAGGGCACTACCAGGATATTCTCCAATAATCCACTACTTCACCTTGCCCTACTGACTACGGGCCCCATGAGATGAGAGCAGGGCCAATATCTTTCATTCCTTTATCTCCACCCGCGAGATGGAGTGCTCGTAGTTGGTCTGATGCACTGAAGGCAGAGGTCAGTGCTAGGAGCATTTAACAAACTTCTTGGTGCTTGTTTTACTCCTGAAGAAAACAGAAACCTAAGAGGGGATGGAGCTCGGCCTGGCACAGGGATTTCCAGCTTCCCTTAAGAAACAAACATGTGGCCACATAGAGGTACGCTTCCATGCGGTCATAATCAGCTGCTGGGGCTGACAGGGACCATCTTTCTAGATGGGACCAGAACTCTCCAGTTTGGCCTAGCTGCTACCACCTTCTACTGCCTCTCCTGACACCAAGGCTCAATGGTGGCTACCAGGCCATCACACACGGGAGCCCTCTATGTCCTGGAGTCTGTCTCCCCGAACTTCTGCAGGACAAAGCCACTCCTGCTGCTTTCTGCACACAGACAGAAGGGAAATCTGCTTTCTGCACACAGACAGAAGGGAAATCGTCCACGTAGAAGTCGGTTCCTCATTCACTCCCTCTCCCCACTCCCCAGGCTTCACCCAGCTGAGCTCTCCCTGGGGCCCCAGGCCCAGATGAGGAAGGGGACTTCCTCTAGCTCCCCAGCACCTCCTGATACCTGCATCACAGCCCAAGCCTCCTCAAGACTCCCCATGACATCCTGAGATCCTTGGCCTCATTTACCTTGGCAGGAGTTGCTGGTCTAGCCTTCTGTGGGGCCGGTGTGTCCACTTGTGCTATGGAGGCCTCGGTAGAAACAGGAGTGCCCGAGACACCTTTCATCAGGGAAGCCTTGGTCGGGGGGAGCTTTACAGCAGGTTTCACCTAAAGAGACACGGAGGACAGTAGCTGGGGTAAGAGTCCAGGAGTCATGGCTTTCATCTGGTCTTCCTTCCTCACCTGGCCCTGAACCCAAGTCCTCCGCGAGGAGTGGGCGGCGGTGGCTCAGAGGCCTGGCGTTGTAGCGGCTTCCTCATTAGGCCTCACCTGGGCCGGCGCCTCCTCCTCGCTGGCCGACTCCTCCTCACTGCTGCTCTCTGAGTCCTCCTCTGGCTTCCCAGCCTGGGTGCATGTGGCTTCTGTCTTCTTGGGAGGGGCTGCTGCAGCCCCTTTCCTGGAGAACCCCTTGCCGGGGGCGGAGGCAGTTCTGACCTGGGGGGTCTTCCCTGAGGGCTTCGCGGGCAGTGAGAGAAACAGAATTAGGGGAGAGAGTCAAAGGGACCGCAAGAGCTGCTCTCCATTCTCCCCAGGGCCTCACCTGAGTGGGGGCCTCCCTGTCACTGTCCGACTCCTCCTCGCTGCTCTCGGAGACCTCCTGTGGGCTCCTGACTGGCCCCGGCTGGGCCTGCGCTGCAGTGGCCACTGCCTGCCCCACGGCTGGCACGGACCCCCGGCCCTTCACCGAGACAGCATTGTTCCGGGGGGCTCTCGCTGGTGGCTTTACCTGAATGGTGAGAAGGTAGCAGCATTAGGGAAGGAAGCAGACAGCACGGTTCTATTTAGGTTAAGCCCACCCATGGTGTGACGGTGTGGAAGTCTCTCCCGCCTGTGCAGGGCCCTGGCTAGGCTGAGCCAACTGTGTGCTCCCCTCCCGGGCTCCACCCCACCTCCGGCACCTGGGCTTCTGGTCCCACTTGCCTTGGCCGGGGACTCCTGCTTGGCTGGAGCAGCTGCAGTGACCACTTTTCCCGGAGCTGATGCTGCCCCTTTGGCTGAAGCTGCTCTGGTGGGAGCTGGGCTGGCTTTACTCTGAGGAGTTTTCACTGAGGCCTTCACCTGGAAGGAGACACAGGAATTACGGAAGGGAGAAGGTGAGATGCAGCAGAGTGGTTAGCCAAGAACACCGATTCTGGAGTCAGATGCCTGAATTTGGATTCTTGCTTATCCATTTAATAGCTGTGTGAACCTGGGCAAATCACTGACTTCTGTGGCCTCAGTTTCCTTCTCTGTAAAATGGGGCTAACAACAAGGCTCACCCACAGGGTTATCACGAGGATTAAATGGGAAAGTCACAGTGTTTAGCATGGTGCCTGGCACATAAACTCATTTACTGTGAGCATTTTTCTTAGTGTTAGCTAAGCAGGAGCCTACCCAGGGCAGGGGTATTTTCCAGGCTCCCTTTTCAGCTAGGCGGCCACAAGTTTAACTTCTGGCTAAGAGAATGGAAATCAAGTATACAATTCAACTTTCTTACATGGGTAGAAAACATGGGTCTTCTTCCTCCCAGGTGGAAGAAATGCTGAGGTAACAGCTGGAGCTCTAGCAGCCATCTTAGCATATGAGGCAGGAGCCAGGTACTCAGGATGGCAGAACAAGACAGAAAACCATGGCTGTTTGAGGTTTTCTTCAGTTTAACCTAATCTTAACTGATATCCAAGGGATCCTCCCAAACCCTCTCAGGGCATCCAAGCAAACACAGACCTAGAGAGATGAGGGCAACAAAGAGTAAAATCTTTGACGGTGAGATCGCTCACAGGAGTGTGAAAGCAAACCGGGCTAATGTGAAGTAGAATGAGGCATCTGGCAGTGTTTCTAGGCCCCTGCCTCATTCAGAGATGCCATCTGATCAGTAACTTCCCCCATCCACATGAGACCAAGTGAAACTAAGAATCAGCACTTCAAGAAAGAAAGCCCTCTAAAGCACAGACTGTGTCTGGCTAAGGTCAAGGCGCTCATCAGCATAGAAAAGTCATCCAGAGGGGAGCAATGTCTTCTACATTCACTTAAGAAAACAGAAGACACCAGCATGAAGTTGATCTCACAAGTCTCAATACAGTATAAAATATAACTGACTCAAGAAGCAAAAAAACCTGAATACACCAATAAAAATTTTCAAAATTGATTTAGTAATTAAAAATCTTCCTCACAAAAAATCCAGGCCCAGGTGTCTTTTTTTGGTGAATTCTATTAAGGAAGAAACAATACCAATCCAACATAAACTCTCAGAAAACAAAAGAGAGAATACTACCAAATCCATTTCAGGAGGCCAGTATCACCTGGATACCAAACCCAGGCCAAGACATTACACAAAAACTACAGACCAATATTCCTGATGGATACAGACACAAAAACCTTAGCAAACCAAATCCAGCAACAAAGAGAAGGGAGCATGACCAAGTGGGATTTATTGCAAGAATGAAAGGTTGATTTAATACCTGAAAATCAACTAAGTGCAATATATTGCATTAATATAACAGGAAAAAAACAGTAAGATCACTTCAACAGAAAAAAGCATTTGACAAAAATTCAACTCCAACTCATAATAAAAACTCAACAACCTAAGAACAGAAAAGAACTTCCTTGGGGTACCTGGCTGGCTCAGTCAGTGAGGCATGTGACTCTTCTATGGTTGTGAGTTCAAGCCCCACACTGGGTGTAGACCTTACTTAAAAATCTTAAAAAAAAAAAACCAAAAAACTTCCTCATACTAATAAAGGGCATCTTTGAAAAACTTAGAGCTAAAATCATACTAAACAGTGAAAGACTGAACACTATACCCTAAACGAGAAAATAAGGCAAGGGTGCCTGTTCTCACCACTGCTATTCAACAGTGTACTGGAGGGCCTAGCCAGTGCCATAAGGCAAGAAAAAGAAATAAGTGCCATCTAGACTGAAGAGGAAAAAGTAAAACTGTCCTTATTCACAGACAACATGGTTTGTATATAGAAAATCCCAATGAATCTACAAAAGCCAGGAAAACAGGTAAGCAAATGTAATATTGTAAGATGTAAGGTCAACAGGGACACCTGGGTGGCTCAGTTGGTTAAGTGTCTGCCTTCAGCTCAGGTCATGATCCCAGGGTCCTGGGATCGAGTCCCGCAGCGGGCTCCTTGCTCAGTGGGGAGCCTGCTTCTCCCTCTGCCTGCCGCTCCCCCTGCTTGTGCTGACAAATAAATAAAATCTTAAAAAAAAAAAAAAATGATGTACGGTCAACATACAACACAAGGTCAGGCCCTAAAGGCACCGTACCACTTATTCAGCCAATCGTGACACGCTGACTGACCATCTCTCCCACCCCTCTCACACAAGGGCTCTCTTCCTATGGCATTTCAATGGAGAATCACCTCCTTCTCAGTCTCTGGCACATCTGGTTTTCCAGAACCAGTCCTGTCTTTGTTCCTTTGTTTTGAACCACACCTCTCACGTGGACGGTTTCCTTTGAGCTGGCTGGGGTCTCTGAGCAGACCAGAGACTATCTGACTCACTTGACCCCAGCAATACTGAGCAGTGTGGGACCCACTGAGTGTGTGCAGACAGCATTTTGAGAGTGAAGCCATACAAGGATTCTCTTATTTCACCCTCACCAGAACCCCACAACAGAGGCTTAATTATCCTTACCCTTCAGACAAGACTCCTATCAGAGGCGCCTGTCTCGGTGGAGGCAATTCAGACCTCTTAAAGCTGGGCAAGGCACCATCTTCTGACAGGGCATCAGGCTATAAAGCTGCTCCCCTAGAGAGGGATTAGCTGCTTTATTTTGCACCTTGGAAGAATGTAAGACCCCCGAGCATAATCATGTCTGTGGTTGGAAAAGTTTGGGCCAGGATGTAGCAAAAGGATGTGTGAAAGTCAAAGGCTTTTGAGGCAGGCACACTGGGGCCCGGGCCCAGCTCGGACCCTCACTGGCTGGCTGGGCTGAAGCAGGTCAGCAAACAACTCTTCTAAGCTCTAATTTCCTCCTCCAGAAACCAAAGCAAATGAACACCCGTCTAATGGTACCGGTGGGAGGCTCAGATGGGAAGACAAATACTTAAGCAATAAGCACAATGAAACTTTTCAGGCATTCGTCTGGGATGTGTCTGCAGCTTACAAACGGGATAGGAGCTGTTGGGCTGGGACTCCAGCAGGGCCCACACACAGGTCAAAACCTCACTAGGGGAATCACAGGAACCTGGGTCCCACAACGCAACAGGGAGAGGGGGACCAAAAAAAAAAAAAAAAAAAAAATCCATAGAAAACGTGTGCCTTGGTATAGGGAAAAAAAAGAAATGACTAATTTCTGAGTGGTTACTGGGGTGGGGCGGGGGGGAGAGTGACAGTTACAAATAATAAAATGGCGAGTGAGCGCAGGGCATGAGCAATCTTCACTTTTCGCAGCTTAACTCTTCCAGACTGGGAGGGGACTCCTGACTCTGTTCCCCACTGGCCTGGCCCACCCCCAGGGTGGCAGATGAGCAAGCCGGCAGTGCCCAGGCCCCTTGCTGGGTGTGGCAGGTGAGACCTCGCTACATTCTCAATCCTGTGAAGGTGGATTTCCAATTTACAGAAGAGTAAAACAAAGGCCCTGGATGGATTCCGTCACTTGCTAGGACACGGAGCTGGGACTTGAATCCAGGCAGTTTGGCTCCAAACGCCTGCCGTCTGCCCCTGCCACACCACCTCCCTCGGTGCTTGGGGCAGTTTACTCAGGCCAGGCGCTCTCCCACCCTCTGGGCCTTCACACAGGCCAGTTTCTTTGCCTGCAACGTTCCATTTCACCCGGCCAGCTCTCTCAGCCCAGTTCCCGATGCCACTTCCTCCAGAAGGCCTGCCTTCCTGGACACCCCTAGACGCTACCACCAGCCATGCTGTTAGCCCAGGTATGCGCTCTATTCTCAGCCTTAGCACACACCATACTGGAATAACCTGGGCACACGTCCACGCCCCCATCTAGACTAGGAACTCCCTGAGGGAGACCGGACAGCGCCTGGCAGATGGGGTGCTCAACAAAGCTTGTGGAAGGCATAAGGAATCCCAATGGGAGCTCAAAAGGCCACAGGGGAGACTTTGCCATCTCTGACAGGCGGAGGAGACAGAGTGAAAAGTGGGGAATGAGGCTGAGCTGAGGCTGCCCTTGAGGTTTCTGCACACCCGGGGGCGAGGGCAAGAGCAGCCCAGAAAAGCCTCTTCTCAGCCCTGCCCCAGGCTCTGGTGTGGCTGGGATGGACTGGGCCTTCCTCGGCCTCACCTGGGCTAGAGCTTCAGCCGCCTCCTCACTGTCGGAGTCCTCCTCACTGCTCTCCAAGGAGTCTTCCTGCGCCTCAGCTTTGACCGGTGCCACTGCAGGCCCTGCCTTCCCAGGGGGTGCTGGGGCAGTCCCTTGGCCTGAGGTCCCCTTGGTGGGTGTGGAGGCAGCTTTCAGGGCGACAGCTTTCCCCACAGGCTTTGCCTGGAATGACAGGGAAGAGAAGCGGGTCACAGGTGCCCCAGGGGCCATGTGAGCGCTGGCCCTGAGTCAGCTGAATAAACTTGACCTCACCTGTCCCACGGCTGGGGCAGGAGCAGGGTCCTCCTCACTCTCGGACTCCTCGCTGCTTGAAGAGTGCTCTGGCCTCTGGGCACCCCTGGCCATAGCTAGGGATGAGGCGCAGGCTGGAGAAGTTGCTGCTCCCGCCTTCCAAGGGGCTGGCGTGCCCACTCGAACCGGGGGGACCTTGGCAGGTGCTGGGGTGATGGGGGTGCCCTTCCTTGGGGAGGCCTTGGTCTGGGGTGTTCTCACAGCTGGTTTTGCCTAAGAGGAAGCAGAAGTCAGAAGCTAGAGAAGGAGCCTGAATTCAGAGCCCCCATCTGCTCTGGGGTGGAGCCCTGCTGCCATCCTTCCCCTCTGCTCCCGGGGGGAGCTGACTGGTGGGAGTGGTGAGGTCAGGCTGCAGAGCGGCCCCTCCCGGGCCCCACCTGGGCTGGTGCCACGGCTGCAGGCGCCTCCTCTTCACTGTCTGACTCCTCCTCACTGCTCTCTGAGTCACCCTTGGGCCCCTCAGCTTTGCCCTGGGTGGCCACAGGCCATGCCTTCTGAGGGGACCCCTTGGCAGGACCTGAGGCAGCTCTGACCTGGAGGACTTTCCCGGAGGACTTTGCCTGCAGTGAGACACACAGGATCAGGGGAGGGAGTGGAGAGCATGGCTGTGTGCAGAGACACAAACTGAGAGGGCAAGCAGAGAAAGAGAGAGAAAGAGAGAGAGAGAGAGAGAAAGAGAGAGAGAGAGTGTGTGTGTGTGGCGGGGGGTGCTCCCGACACTGAGGGGGAGGGAAGAGCCTTATAGACAGGGGCCTCACCTGGGCTGGTGCCTCCCCCTCGCTGTCTGATTCCTCCTCGCTGCTGCTCTCAGAGCCCTCCTCCTGCTTCCCTACTCGGGGGGCTGCTGGCCCCACCTTCTGAGGGGGCCCCTTGACAGGACCCGAGGCAGCTCTGACCTGGGAGTTTTGCCCCATGGGCTTTGCCTGGGAGTAACAAAAGACAGGATCAGGGCAGGGGCCCACAGGGGAGTGCGTTTGAGGGGAGACAGGTGGGGAGAAGGCAAATGCAGGGCGCAGGGCCCCAGGTGCAGAGGGGGAAGACAAGCCGACAGATGGGCTCTCCAATCAGGGGCACCTGCAGCCTCACCTGAGCAGGGCTCTTGGCTGGGGGCACAGCTGCTGGGGCCTCCCCCTCGCTGTCGGACTCTTCAGTGCTACTCTCTGGGTCTTCCTCCCCCTTCCCCGTCCCCACCTGGGCAGCTGCAGACCCTGCCTTGCCAGGTGGCACTGGAGGGGCCCCTTTCCTAGGGGACTCCTTGGCAGAAGCTGAGGCAGCTCTGACCTGGGGGGTCTTCCCTGAAGGCTTCACCTGAAGGGAGACAAATGGAATCAGGGAAGGGAGCCCAGAGAGCGGACATGAGGAGGAGACACAAGAGACCGGACAGAGCAAAGGACATCACACATACCCCAGGGGAGAAGGGATGCGACTCTGAGCATGTCTAGGGCTCTCGCAGAGGGCAGAACAAGTCTGCAGAAGGCCTTCGGGGGGGGGGGGGGGGCTGCACGGACCCTCCCTCCCCAGGCCTCACCTGAAGTGGCGTCTTGGCAGCCGGCGCCTCCTCCTCGCTGTCGGACTCCTCCTCACTGGTGCTCTCCGAGTCCTCCTTTGGCTTCCCTGCCTTGGCCTGGGCAGCTGCAGACCCTGCCTTCCCAGGGGGTGCTGGGGTGGCCCCTTTCCCAGGGGTCCCCTTGACAGGACCCGAGGCAGCTCTGACCTGGACCATTTTCTCTGAGGCCTTCACCTAGTAAAAGAGAAAGGGTGGTTTGTTCCTCTCCTCACCCTCTGGTGGTGCCTTCAGGACAAAGTGGAGGCCTTAGTTGGGGCTCACAAGACGCCCCCGCTTCTCTCCTCACTCTCTACCTTGACTGGTGCTCAGGCCTGGCCTATCAGCTTCACTCTCTCACTCCTGGGGCCTTCACAGCCCTGCCCATCTCCCTAGGCCACCACTGTCTCCTCCTCTGGGTCTGAGACAGACGCCAGTTCCTTTGGCAGTCCTCCCTGAGGCCCCTCCCTGCACTGCTCCCAAGGTTGCCCGTACACACGGGTCAGAGCCGCCCTCGGCCAGGCCCCCCCGCTGGGAGAGCTCTGTGAGCACGGGCGCCAAGTCTGGCTTGGCCCACTTCCGCGCCCTCTGTGTGGCAGGTCCCCGATGTCTCTGTAGGCCTTCCCTGAGGACTCTATCTCAGTTGCCATTCCTACAGCGCAGCCCACCTTACCTTCCTCTTCAACACCCAGCAAAGGGAACCTTATTTACTACACCTCCCCGATCATCCAGACCTGGGCCTCACCTGGCCAGCTCAGGGCTGCGGGGCCTTTTCCCACCACTATCTGATGCTCTCCTCCTCCCGGCTCTCCGGCCCCAACAGCCTCCCAGCCCCACTGCTTTCTCTTCAGAGGTGCCCAGAGCCCTGGCCACCAGCCCAGGGGAGGGGATCCCAGCAGATGGGAGTTAACAGGATTCCTGTTAGCTAACAAACCATGATTTGGCCCGAGAAGCCAGACGACCAGGCAATTAAAACTTAAGTCCCTTCACAATAGGGCCAGCTGGCCACATCCCATTCACTAGACAAGGAAGCCGAGGTAAAGGGGTGTTACTGACAGAGTGGGGTGCAGGACCACCCTGTAGGAAGCAGCCCTTCTAGGCTGCTGCTTGGGCAAGAAGGGCAATTTCCACAGGTGGCTGACGCAAGCCCAACTGTCCTTGCCCTTCAATTTTCACACCTCCACCTCCTGCTCCCCAAACCCCAAGGTGAGTCTTATCTGGCAGAGGAGGTGCTCATCATGTAGCCACTCGGCCAGCCTCTGCTGGCCATGGAAGACTCCCTGGCTACTGGGGGATGTGGGACGCCGAGGGGTAGTCCACCCCCAGGCCTCACCTGGTGGGGTGGCTCCGCAGGGGCCCCCTCCTCGCTCTCAGACTCCTCTTCACTGCTCTCTGAGTCCTCTTCCGGCTTCTTGGCCTTGCTGGCTGGGGTCAGAGCACCTCCTCTGACTTGGGGTGTCACATCCCCTGCCTTCCCAGGGGTTGGGGCTGCCCCTCTCCCGAGAGGGTCCTTGGCAGGGGCTGGTGAAGCTTTGACCTGGGGTGGTTTTACTGAAGGTTTCATCTGGAACAAGGAAATGCGATTAGGGAAAAATGAATCATCTTTGCCTCTGAGGGGTAGGAGAGGCTTTATGGTTTATAAAGTCCTTTCCTTGTATCAGCTGATTCTCAAATCGCTGAGACAGATACTATCTTTACACTCATTTTCCAGAAAAGGACAAGAAGTTCACGGAGGTTAAGTCATTCAAGACCAATAAGAAGGGCAAAGTCATGACTAGAACCCATGTCTGGGTGGCCTTGGGGGCAGAACCCTCGAACACTATGCTCTTCTGCCACCTGGAGGCTCACCCCATCCGCCCCTTCAACTACAGTATCTGATCGTGGCGGCCATCCCAAGGGCTGGGAGGCCAGCATTTGAACTCCAGTCTCGCCACTGGCTTGTTCAGGCACATTCCTCTCCTCTATGGGCTCTTTCTTCGACTTCTAAAACTCTGACATCTCCAAGGCAGGCAGTGCCCTACCTCCACCTCCGTCATCAGATTTCACCTGACTCCAGGTTCCCGGGGCAGCCATCTCCTCAATCACAGACTCCTCACTACTGTTAGGGCCCTGTGCTGGCCTCCGGCTCACCGAAGCGGTGTGTCTGACTTCTGGCTTTCCGGGGCGCCCCGATGGCTGTAGCCAGGTGGGCATGGGATGTGGGGAGCGGCCCTCGGCCAGGCCTGGGGTAGACAGGAGGTTACTGGGTGAGGCAGGAAGCAAGGGAGAAGTACTCTGGGCACCAGATCAACCCTCCCGCCCCAATCCTTGCTGGTTCTCCCTCCACAAGCCCTTTCTAGTAGGCGCCCTGGCGCCTGCCACCAGCCTCACTCTGCCAGCTTCAACCGTCTTGCTACTTTCGCTCTGCCCTGTCCTCCAACCCAGGCCACGACCAGCAGCCTTTCTCCAACGTAAATCAGGCCACCTTACCTCCATGCCTAAAACTTTGAGATGGCTTCTCACAGAGCCTAGAGCACAGCCCAAACTCCTGCTGGCCCTCACGGTCCGGCAGCAGGATGGGGCCCCTGCCCACCTCACCCTTCTTCTGTGACGTGCACCTCGCCTACGGCACCACATCCTTGTTGCTGCCCCTCAGGGCTCTCTACCTTTCCCCTAGCAACCTTTAGCACTGCAGTCAAACTTCTGAGGGCCCCTCCACGTCCCCACAGCAGCAGGAATCATGCATTCCTGCCTGCCACTATATTCCCAAGGCCCAGGTGCCCCATAAAGAAAGACTCCCTGGTCACAGTTCAGAGAAGAGCTAAGGCCACAGACCAACACCTAACGATCTGACGATCTCTGACCACGCGCCCAGGCCTGGCATTCACCCGCGTGCCCAGAGCCCCTCACCCAACTCACCTGACCACACCACGGGATGGCCGCCCTCCTGCCCCTGGGCCTTGGGTCGTGTAGCTCTTCCTGCTTAAACACTTTCCCCCACATCCCTTCCTGGTGAGTCCCCTGTGCATCGAGGCCCTGCTCCAATGCCACCTCTCCCAGGAAGGCTCCTCTTGTCCCACAGACAGGTTGGCGACTCTCCCCGCCAACCCGAGACCTCTCTCATGCCCAAGGTGCGGTGAGCAGCACCTGGCTCCCCTCCCCAGGCCTTGGCCTTTCCAGCTCCCAGTCCCCCTGAAACACTGGCTGAACTGATTTGGCCCCATTGGTGTGCGAAGCCCCGGCCAGGCCTCTGGGAGGGTTAGAGGTTCGCAGAGGGCAGCTCCCGAGGATGGTGGCCATTACCTCCACATAGGTCTCATTGCTCGAGCTGGAGGTCTCCTCGCTGGAGCTGTCGGCCTGGTTGGCTGATGCCATTCCTGAGGGAGGGGGAGGGAGAGGACTGAGGGCCTGCCCTTCCAGACTGCCCTCCCCTCGCCAGCACTCTGCCACGCCAGCCGACGAGAGGCACGTGCCCTGTGCTCGCTTCGTGCGTGCGGAGCTTCTGCTCCACCTGTCCCGGAACCCCAGAGCCGCGGCGCGGGCCGCTCGCACCCCCCCCCTGCGTTCCCACACTCCTTTTGCCCTGGGAAGCGTTAGACTAGGTCCTAGCACACACGAACCAGCGTCTGATGGGTCAGAGGTCTCCTTCCATCAGCACCACACTGAGGCAGGCCGGCAAATGCCTATTTGCCTCTTTGACATGAGAAACTGAGGCAAACCCAGGCCTCTCACTTTAGCCTCAGCCTTTACAGTGGGCCCCGGGCCCACCTGAGAGCAATAAACCAGAAAATGTTCCACCACCACCCAGGCTGCTCCAACTCCCTTGGCAAAGCCTGACGTGTCCCGGCAGCAGACCCTCCCTCATCGAGGTGCGGAGCCCTTACTGCCATGCAGACAAACCGCTAAATTCCAGAATGTCCCAGAGCTGGATAAAGCAGTGCCCGGGGCCTGCCTCCCCAGCCCAAACTCGGGGGGGGGCTCGGAGTCTAGAGGTCAGCGCTGCTCACCAGGCTTGGCCGTGGTTCCGAGGGCCGGGACACTGCCCTCCTCCTCAGTTTCCGAGACCAGGATGGTATTTGCCGAGGGCCCTGCTGACTTCCTGGGGGACCTCCCAGACAGAAGGTGGGCCACTGCCTTTCCAGAGGCCGGATGTGGTGTGGAGTTCACCATCTGGCTGGCTTTCTTGGTCTTTGCCTACAAAGGACAGGGGTGACAGATGGGCCGGGTGTGGCCTGGTGAATGACAAGCACAGACCCCTTCCTAGCTGTGAGAGTTTGGGCAAACTCCCTCCCTCGGTCTGTTTCTTCATCTTTAATGTGGGGCGAAAGCCCAATTACAGTTCCTGGGACACAGGAGTTACTCGCTAAGTGGTAACGAGCCGCCAGCTGTGGTTCCTAGCACTTCTTCGCATCGCTGCTAGTGCACCAGGCAGCTCAGGGACGCGGCTCAGCGTCCTTGTGTGTCCGATGCTGCTTTATGGACTACCAGCACATGGTATTCCTCTCTAAGTGGTTTCAGTCTAGAAAATGAGCTTCGCGCTTTCAGAACCATAGGTGTCTTGTTCACTGTGGTGCCCCCATTGCCTCCCACGGTGGCTGGAAAGTAACTGGATGGGTCACAAGTTGTTGGCTGAACAGGAGAATGCGGGGATGACGGGGAGCAAGAAGCTGTTACAGGTGCATACTGTGCCCAGGGGCCCAGAGCAGTGGGCATTGTTCCCACCTTACAGAAAAGGAAACTGAGGCCCAGAGAGGTGAAGGGACGCACTAGGGATCACAGAGCTGGTGACAAAGGCCGACATATGAATCCAAGTCAGTCCGTTACCCACAACCCTAGCCTTCTCCGACGCAGGGGACTGCCCCCTGTAAGGCACTTCACTCCCATAGGCCACAGCTTGGAAGGTGGTCCTACTCACCTTGGCTTTTTCTTTTGCGCTTGATGGCAAAACTGGCCCTGCCACTGAGGAGTTGGTAGACGCTAGTCTTGGGGCTGCAAGACAGAAACACCCGCGGGATGAGCCAGATGAGTTTTCTCTCATTAAGAACAGCCAACAGGTCTCGGCTCACCTGACAGTTCAACTGGTATGGCTGCCTGGTGCTGGCACGAGGACCTGAGGCTGAGCCCAGACTTGTGGAAAAGAGCTCTGGGGTGCAGGAGCCCCAGCCAGAAGGAGTAAGAGGGCAGGGAGACGTGAAAGCCACGGGTCCAAGTCCCCCAGGGAGTCCCGACTCCCTGCTGGCATGAGACACTGGTGCCCCCAGAGGAAAGGGCTGGCTCACAGGCGTGCTGCATACCTCAGTGGCCCGGCCCAACCTCAGGGTGGGCCAGCCCGACAGGTGACCACACTGCAGCCCAAGAGCCACGCAGCAGGACAGGGGCAGTGGTCAGCCAGCCCGCCCCCGGGGCCACAGAGAAAGCTGCTCGGGATTTCAAGGGTTTCTAGCGGAAAGGCAGCTGAACCATGGGCCCGGGAATTGGTCAGATGTTGAGACTCACAGATTCCTGGTGCTCTTACACCAGGAGACTGTCTCCCCAGATCTCAGACAAAACAAAATTTCTAGGGTTGTGAATTAGAGAGGACACTGCAGAGATGAACAGCATGGTCTAATTCCCTTCCTGGCACTTTAACTCCATCTCCCTCTCTTTTTAATTTTAGATACGTTTGTAAGTGGAGAGGAAGTACAGCGAACCACACAGTCCCAACCATTAGCAACTTGTGGCCAATGTGATGTCACCCAGCCTTTCTGGCACCCTTCCCCATCAAGTATGATTCTGAAGAGAACACCAGACATTGTACCACACTGCCCACAAATATTTCCATATGCTTCTCTCAACGGGGACTCAATTATGATTCTGTTATCACAGGAAAAATTCATAAGGTATCACTAAATAAAAGTCCATTAATATCAAATATCAGTCAGTACGAAACTGACCAATTTTTGTGTTACAAAGTGTGTCGATACGGATGTGTGCACATACGGATGGCTGTCTCTGTAGGACTAGATGCAAAGGGGAGAGCTGTAAAGCTACCCGCCGGGATACATTTTGGGGGGGGGAGGGAACCAGGATAGGAGAACAGAAAACCTCTCATTTTCCTTCAACGTGCTTCCGTATGGTTCAAAGTGAACTTGTTTTGCAATTGTAATTTTAAAAGATTAAGAAAGATATAAGATATATATTCAATATGATCTTGAATATTTTTAAAAACAGGCTCAGGGGGCGCCTGGGTGGCTCAGTCGTTGGGCGTCTGCCTTCGGCTCGGGTCATGATCCCAGGGTCCTGGGATCGAGTCCCGCATCGGGCTCCCTGCTCAGCGGGGAGCCTGCTTCTCCCTCTCCCACTCCCCCTGCTTGTGTTCCTGCTCTCGCTCTGTCTCTCTGTCAAATAAATAATAAATAAAATCTTAAAAAAAAAAAAACAGGCTCAGGAAAAATAAATGGAAGAATAATTTGCCAAATCGTAGGTGGCGAGAGCATGGGTAATTTTTTTCCTGCCTTTTTAACCATTTTCATATATCCTATAATGAACAGTCCACAGTGAATCCCAGATTTCTTTGACAATCGGAAAATATACCTAAAATTAAGAAATTACCTTCTACGTAAGCAAAACCCAATTACCTTGCAGCGAAAAAGGACGACTCCTCTGTGGAGTTATAGGTGTGTTGGTTAAAGCATGAACTGTCCTGAGGACTTGGGGAGAAGGGGCTGGGCAGGCCTCATGGGGTCACCCCTGCGAGAGCTCTGAAAGCAGAGTGCCCAGGACAGCCTCCCCAAGCCACTTGTACTCTTCCAGAACAACGGAAAGCAAAGAACCTCTCCCATAGCCCACAGGCCACACTGAAGGGGTGCCCGCCAGCTGCCCTCCGCGATCTTTCCAGCAGTTCTTCTACAACTGTGGGCTTCTTTCCATCTTTATCAGAATCCCTGGGGGCTTGTACCAACATAGCCGCTGTACCCCAAATCAGGCTGTAAGGGCCCAGCTCAGGTTTTGTTCACCACTGGATTCCCAGTCCCCGGCACACAATGTCTGGCACGAGAAAGGCCGCAACTAAATATTGCAATATGTATGCAAGATGCTTCCAATCTTCTCTCTAAAAGGTCCTGGTCTTCCCAGGACTCACTGGAGGAGAAGCTGGAGGCGGGCTCTCCCCCAGAACAACCCAATATCCAAAAGCCTGCTCCCCAAAGCTGCAGGGCCCTGGGCTGAGCCCCTACAAACACACCGATGGAAGCTCCCCCAGCATGCAGGACTCTTACCGGCTTTGGCGGCTTCAGCTTCCACCTCCTCCTCTTCCTCCTCTTCTGAGCTCTCAGAGCTGCTGATGGGGTCTGACACTCGGGTCTTCTTAGCCTGCAGCGCCGCATCCTCCTCTGCCTTCCGCTTCTGACCAACCTCTGAGGTTCTGCAGGACAAGGGTGACTGGCTATACCAACCAGGTGACAAGGACACCTCCAGGACATTTGAAAAGAAAGATATGCCCCCCCCCGCACCCCCCCAAGGAAATGTGTGTAGAGAGTTTGTGAACATGGTGTAATATACTTGTATTCTGCATTTTCCCACATTTCATAAACTATTAGTCTTCAAAATAATCAGGAAGGGTCAGTAACATTATATAACAATGGCCAACAATCACCGAGTGGGATGAGCCAGCACCTGTAGGCCGTTCATAGAACCACCTAGGCTCCCCCTCCTCCAGAACTTGCAGCACCTGCACTACCCTCTTTCTGGAAGACCCTGCTCAGGCCCTTCCTGTGCTTCAGGCCTCAGCGCCAACAAAGACTCCTCAAAGGCCCTGTCTGATCGTGGCCCACCCACGATCTCTGCCCTGCCATCCTGTTTCATTTTCTTCAGAGCACTTTTCTCTCTCCTGCTATTCTACTTACTTCCTGCCTGACTCCCCAACTATGTAGTCAAACCCCAGGGGGTTGGGGGGGCTGGCAGGAACCTCTGCTGGCTCACTAAATATCTTCAGCATGTAGCTTACATCTCAAAAAATGAACAACTAAGTGACTTGCTTAGGGTCAGAGAGGAGGTTTGGAAGGCTGGGGCACGGGCAGGACAAGCACCCAGATGGCTGAGTCCCTGGAACGTGCAAGGACCATCTCGTCTGGCCTCACCCTCTCACCCCGACAGCGTCACTGGCTATGCCCCGTGTTCTCCAGCTGGCGAGACGTGCTCTGACACAGTTTGCGGTCCCTTGTTCCCAGGAAGGCCACTTTTTGGGACTCCCCTGAGTCCCACTTTTTATTACACTTCTCAATTCATTCTGCCCCTCTCACCCCAACAGAATCTTAAGTTTCACAAGGGCGGGGATTTTTCTCTGGTTGGTTTCAGATATGTCAAGAATAGTTCTGGCTCATAGTAGCTACTGCTCAATAAATATTGGGGGGGGTGCCTCTGATGGTCAGGTTTAGCACCTTATTTATTATTACTATACTTTACAGATGAAGACACAGACTCAAGGAAGCCAAGTTTGCCCAAGGTCATACAGGTCGTTGTGGGGTTTGAACTTTGCTGAGAACCATTAGACTAGGCTGCCTCTGGTGGGTGTGAGGTCCTCATTGCATTCAGTACCCCTCACCCACAGAAGGGACCAGTGACAAGGAAGGGGCTCACTGAAGCAGCTCTCTAGGGAAGGAAGTGCCAGACAACTGGGCACGCTGAAGGGGGTGAGGGAGAGGAAGTGCAGGGTGCGGGGTGTGCACTGCACTCTGACCCTACCTTATAGCAGAGGAAAGCTGAGAACTGAGAGCTGACAGGGCCTTCACAGACCTTAGCTCTCCACTGGAAGCTGGGATGTCTTCCACACCATTCTTGCCTTTGCTTACACACCTCCGATGACAGGAAACTGCAGCTTACCTCATTTTTGGATAGCTCTGACGACCAAGTGCTTATATTCAGAAGCTGAAGCCTGTCTTCCTAGAGCAGTACATCTGGGTCCCACTTCAGTCTCTCAGAGCCCCAGGGAACGGCCCACTCCCTTCGTCCTCAGAGATTTGCAGACATATCACCTGCCCCTTTGCCATCTCTTGTCCATCCTGGACAGTTCAGTATTTTCTAATCATTCTTCATGGGACATGACTGCAGGTCCTCCACTCCCCTGGATGACTGTGATCAGGCCAGTTCACGGAGAGAATGATTATCCCCTCCCTCCCTCTCGAACCATTCCTCTGTTGATATGCCCTTGGATTATCCCCCCTTTCCTGTTTCTGCATGTTTCACAGACATTTCACACTCAACATGTCCTCCCCTTCCCTCCACCTCTCCCCCCAAATTGGGCTTGTTTCTTGCTCAGGCCCACCTTCCATGCAAGGGCATAAGCCAGGCACCTGGGAGTCAAGGAGCCCACCCCTCCAGATTATCCACAGCACCCGGTCTCATCCCCTAATATTCCTGGAATCAACTATCTGACGCTCAACCCCCTCTGTTATTCCTGTCTCAAGCCCCATCAGCTCTTGCCTGGATGATGGTGTCCACAGCCCCAACCAGCCATGCCATCCTGCAGAGTGATCTCTCCAGTCTGTACTGCACCCTTTCATGGCTCCCACTGCTCTTGGGACAAAGACACAACTTCTCACCATGAATGATAAGGCCTTGCATGGGGTGGACCCTGCGAGCCGTCCAGCCTCCTCTGGCCTGTGGCTGCAGCTACGGCCTCAGCACTGCAGTTCCTTCTGCCAGACCCACTTTACCTGCCTCTCCAGACCTATTGCCTAGTTCTCTCCCCCACTCCCTGCAGCCCTTATACCAAAGGTCACCACAGGGAAACCTCTCCTAAGCCCCCAAATGAGGCCCAGTTAACCCGTTTATGGGGTTTTGGCACCAGGTCCTTTTTCATAATTGTTACTACCATTTTAATTTTACACTTACTTGTTTCATTCTTTGAGGCATGCCTACCTCCCTGACTCCAATGTCAGCTCCAGGAAAGAAGGAACCATGTCTGTCTCACTCATGACAGTTATCTCCATACTCAGAATAGGACCTGGCATTTAGCGGGTAGGTACTCAATAAATGTTTGTTGACTGAATGAGTAACAAGCTGCTGAGAAGCTGTGGTCCTTGAAAGCACTGATCTCAGCTTTCAATGTTCTGTCTCACTATCAGACACCCATACCTGTGACCTGGCTTCTCGGGGGCAAAGCCAGTGTCCTCAGTGGGCTATGCAGACAGATCGCAGATCAGATTAGAATCCTATTTCAAGCTGATGGGTTGGGGTGTCCCTACTCCACTCTTTCAGTCCCATCAGACTTACTGTTGCCAGTGAGTATAGATGTCCATAAGGGTTACAGGCTGAGTCAGGAAACTTTTCTGCAGAGAAGTAAAGAGAGAGCAGCAATTAACCCCCCAGCACAATATGGGTCCTCCTTGGGCCCAACTCTCCACGACCTCACGGGAGACTATTTGCTCTGGAAAATATATCTGCTTGGTCCTGTCAGTACCACTCAAACCTTCCAGAGACAAGCAGGGCAAGTAGTTCCAGCTAAAAACTTTTAAGACAACATGTTAATGAGAGGTACCTTTGAGAGACTGGAATTAGAATGTTCCAGGCTAGCATTTATCCAGCAGTCCCCAACCACCCTTGCACTCTCCATGCTTAGAGGCCACAAGGCAGAGTTTTTTCCACCCCTGACCTTTCAAAAGTCTTTGAAAGGCCAGGTGGGTCAATCTTCCCAGGGCAGTACGAACCACAGCCCAGACACCCAAGGTGTCCAGGTGGCATGACTGCGGTCCACTCATCCGCTGGGAAGAGACTAGAACCAAATGCGCCAGTCCCTTGGTGGAAGCAGAGGGAACTGGGGTGGAATCCAGCCCTTTAGAGCCAAGGCCAGATGGTCCACTTTGTAAATGTCAAGAACCCAGGGTGTCAAGTGCCTCAGGGAGGTCGAGTGAGCAATGTGAGGTGAGGGCAGTATCATGGATCCGGGCAGAATGGCCAAGAGGCTGCATCTGGAGTCAGGCACAGCTCCTCTGTTAACTGGCTGAGCTAGTCTCTTCACCTCTTCAAACTTCAGGCTCTTCTTTATAACACAGGGATAAGAGCAGCACCCACCTAGCAGGATGCTATCAGGCCTGAACAAGATATTCTAGTCAGTGCCCAGCACATGAGCTGATAACACAGACTCCAATTGTCTGTTTCACTCTGCTCTGCCCCAGGCACATTTGCTTCCTCACTGGCCCTCAAAAGTGCTGCTTTTCTTTCTGCCTGGAATGCTCTCTCCTGCTAACTACATAGCTCACTCCCTCACTCCTTAAGGTCTCTGCCTTCTCAGAGGTGAAATGTCAGGTGAAATGTCACCTTCTCAGTGGGGCTTCCTGATCACCCTATTTATAACTGAACCCTGATATTCTTTATCCTCCTTGCCTGCCTTATTTTTATAGCTAACACCTATGATCACCTAACACACTACCTCATTAACTTTTTTAAAAAAATACTTGTCATCTGTCTGCTCCTGCTACATTGTATGCTCCATGAGGACAAAACACCTTGGCCTAGACAAATGCCCCAGTGAAGATGGGTACTGTCTCTTACCCCACTTACCCGTTGAGTGACCTAAATGGAGTAAGAAGGCAATCAAGGTCCAGAGAGGGTTGAGAAAAACTAGGATAATGTCTTAAGGCCCATCACCCTTTAGGGAGATCCTGGGAGCAAGCATCAGGACCAGGGCCTATACCACAGCCAAAGGGGTGACTAATCAGGTCAATAACCACTTTACCAGCTTAAAACCCTCCAGTGGCTTACCACTGCTCTTCAGATAAAGACCAAACTAACTACAGTAGGGCTCTAGCCAGCTCCCTACCCCCTGTCACCCTGTACTCTATGCTTCAGCCACAGTGGACTTTCCAGAGGCCAGTACAAATGCAGCAAGTTCCCTCCCACCACAGGGCATTTGCACCTCTGCCTGGAATATCCACTTTCCTTCTCCAGGTCTCAAATCAACATCCACTTCTCGGGGAAAGCAGTCCTGGATATCCCTGACACGGGCAATTTGCCACCCTATGTCTCTCATTCTTGGCACCTAATATGTTAGGTGTACAGTTACTTTTGTGATTCTTTGATTTATGTCCACTTCCCCTACTAGATTTAGAAATGTAAACCCTAGAAGGGCTGAGGGACCGTGCTCAACATTCTATCACCAGCACCCTGAGCGCCAGAGTTGAGTGCTGAAAAAAATGAATGAAGTAAGCAATGACTCCACCACAAGCTCGCAATCCAAAGCTATCTGACCCAGTACGGGAGGGATGAGGGCCGGAGCTTCACCTCAAGTTAAGGGGCCACAAGCCCCTTCCCTCGGCGCTCTTTCACCTCCCTACCCTTCCCGGGGTCTGGTCGCAATTCACCCCTCAGACTCTCAGCAACCCTCTCGCCCTCCGGGGCCGCGCTGAGCCACGTGGCCCGAGACTTCGGAAACTTTAAACCGCCACTACCAGGAAGGGGGTGGAGGTAAGGGGCGCGGGAATTACAAAGCCCTGCGCGTCGGATCTCACATCCCGGCCCGCCCGCTGCACAGATGGGGAAACTGAGGCCCAGAAGGACAGGGAGCCGCAGGGGGGCAGAGGCTGCGGCTCCTTCACTACCCCTGGCCGCCTCCCGGGGCACCGCAGGGTCCGGCTCCGGGTGCCCGCCAGGCCCCTAAGGGAGGGGGCGCAGGCAGTCGCTCCCCAAAACCTGCACGCGGCCCTAGTACACGGCTCGCGCACGCTTACCTGGCCACTCTGCTCCTTCACTTCCCGCGCCGCGCGCACATAGCCCGCCTGCAACAGATGCTGGTAGATCAGGGGAAGCAACTCCCGGCGCTTCCTGGCCTCGGCCATGCCGGCGAAACCCGGCCCGTCCGCTCACCTGCACGCCCCCTTCAGTCCCCGCCCGCCACTTCCCTCGTGCCCTTAGACCTCGCGCGCCCCACTTCCGGCTCCTCTTTAACCCCGCGCCGCGCGGCGCGCCGGGAAATGTAGTGTTATTTCCTGGAGTGGCCGGCCCCGCCCCGGCGGGTGAAAGGGGCGGAGGCTTGGAGGATAACGAGGCCTCCCATTGGCGGGGGAGGGCGCGGTCAGGCTTAGACACGCCTCCTGGCCTTGAGATGAATGACTCCCTCTTAAATCCTCTAGACTTGCTCACTGCAGGCATTTGTGTTCCATGTTCGCTGTGACGTCTGCGATAGGGTTTTACTCATCTCTGAACATCTTAATCTGCATCTTTCTCTGATCCCGAACTTCCAGTTACCCACTCATTTATTCACTTCACAGAGTTTTTAGGACCAATGACTATTTGTCATTCATTCATTGCCTAAATCGTTTTTGAGCACCATACTTTAGGCTAAGTGCTCACCTAGAATGGAGGGATAAAAAGATGGATAAGAAATGATGGCTACCCTCAAGGCTCCAGGGAGATTCGGTAACAAAGCAACTATGGTTCAATGCCTTGAGTGCATTGTCAGGGACAGGCACAGCCTATGGGAGCCGGGAGGAGGGGCACCTAACCCCAAAGAGACATCTAATTTGAGGCTTAAAGATGGAGCAGGAATTTCTAGGTGCAGAAGAGAGGACTGGCATTCCAGGCAGAGGGCACTGCCTGTATACAGACAGGAGAAACCACCCTGGTATAGGCTGGGAAGCCAAAACATAGAACCTGGTCTGTGCTGGTAGGCTGTAGTTGTGGGAAAGAGGGGATGAGTAAGGACACAGGAGGACGGAGAAGTAAACAGGCCCTACAGCATCCTCTCCTGCTGAGCAGAGCTTGCGCTTTGTTCCAAAGGTGACGGATAACCTCTGACTGGTTTTATGTAGGAAGGTGACCTGGGTTTGTGTTTTTAAGAGATTTCTATCACCAAAATGTGGAGGATGGATTTGTGGAGAACAAAACTAGATGTGAGGTTGTTGTACTTATTGAGGGGAGGTTGGCAGGGAGGGGATGAGGTAGGCTGGGGAATATTTGAATCAGCTCTTTTTAACTTCATGGACCCATTGAGAAACTGAAGATAGCATGAGCCACCTAGACTTTGCTGTAGAAAATTTTGAATGTGTACAGACACATAACATATTCAAACCAATTTTAGGACGTGGATAAGCGCATAACTGAACCTCCTAGAGTTAGGAACTGCAGCTCCAGGAGGCAACAGGGATAGGTCCAGGTGACTGAATACAGTGAGTGAGGAAGAGGGAGGAGAGGAATCTGCATTCAGCCATTTAGTAAAATATTTGTTGAGTACCTACTATTGGGATGAAGTAGTCTCCACCCCAACAGAGCTTGAAGTCTAAAGGGGGAGACACAGGCTAAACAGTCATATGAACACTTTATTACAAACAGTGAGTCCAGGCAGAGAGGAAAAGAATAGAGTTTTCTTATGGAACAGTAAACACTGTGTGGGAGTCACACGGCTGGGGTTCAAATTCTGGCTTTGCTTCTTGTTAACTGGAACCTTGGATAAGTTACATAACTTCTCTGTGCTTCAGCTTCTTCATCTGTAAAATAGAGGTAAGTGTAATGTCTACCTCATAGGGCTGTCATGAGGAGTACCTGAGTTCTAAGGAGAAATGCTAAGAAGAGCTTCTAACAATAGTGCTGTGCCTAGATGTATATTAGCCATAATTGTGAAAGCATTTAACAGGAAGGAGGGATCTATCCTTTCTTGGGGGTTAGGGAAGGATTCCCTGAGAAAGTGATGTTTGTGAGGAAATCTGAATGATGTGTAGGTGATGATGGGGGGCGGGGGATTCCTGGGCAGAGGGGAAGAACCTGTGCGAAGGGCCTGAGGCAAGAAGGTGCAGCTGAGAGAAGAGGCGAGACAAGGCCTTGGTAGGAAGGCTTAGGGGGAGAGCAGGGGGATTGGGGAATGTGGAAGGTGGGCACAGGCAGATTCCGCATTAAGGAATCTTCCTTTTCATCTTAAGCATGATAGGAAGCCACTGACAGCGTAGGCCGAAGGACAGGATGATTTTTCATTTTAACGTGACCTGTGTGAAGGCCTGTGGAGAGTGGAGTAGGGTGTGTATGCGTCCATGCCAGAGGGCAAGTTAGGGTTAGGAGGGCAGGCAGGCATCCAGGGAGAATATAATGGGGCAATGTTGGTAGCAGCGGAGGTGGAGACTGGTGGAAGATTCCAGAGTTGTCAGGAAGTAAAATCGTCACAGAGATGTGGTGGAATGGAGGGCAAGGCAGAGGGAGCGTCAGGATGGACTGTGAGGTTTTGTGCAGCCTGGCAAGCAGCGACTTTCCCTGAGAAGGGGAAGCCTGGAGAGGACAGGGATGGGCGCAGAGTGGGGAGGAGAGGGTGACGAGGGGGCCAGGAAAAGCCGAGTCCCACTTGAGGCAGGTGGAGCTTGAAATGCTTTTGAGACGTGGAGTGCAGGTGTCGGGTAGGCACTGGGGGGCCTGCGCTTGGACCCGCACGAAGATGGGAAGTTGTCCGAAGAGAGATGATAATTGAGGCTGCGCACAGCTGAGGGCCGGGTTGACCAGGGAGCAGAATCCAGACAGAGGAGAGAAGGTGGCCCAGGAGGGAGCCCTGAGGCACACCCACAGGGTAGGACTGCGCAGAGGAGGATGTGCCCGGCAAGGCTGAGAAGGAGCGAGCAGAGAAGCAGGAGAAAACCCAGGAGGGTGGGTGTAGGGAAGGAAGGCAAGGGATGAGTTTCAGGAAGGTGGGGCGAGCCCATGGGGAATGCTCTAAGAAGTCAGATGGGACGAGGGTGGGACCGTGAGCTTTGGTTTAATGATGGCTGTGGCAACTGTTGACGGCTTTAGGGAGCGCTTCTTCTGTGGAGTGATGGAGAAGGTCAGGTGGCAGTGGTCTGATGAGTGAAGGGGGGATGAAGGAGGCAGTGGGTCTTTGGAGAAGTTTCTGTGCGAAGAGGAGGAGAGAGACAGTGTGCCAGGGTCAGTGTGTGTGCTGGGGGAAGTGTGTTATAAGGTGCAAGAGAGCTGGGTTTGTTTAAAGGCAGATCAAGGGGAGAGAGCTTAATTAAGGGTGTAGGGAACAGGGGAGATAATCAGCAAGGGATGCTCAGGAGCATATGCAAGAGGGAATGGGATCAGGCATGTGGGTGGAGGGGTTGGTCTCAGAGAAGAGGAGGGATGACTTCTCTAGAACCAAAAGAAGGAACAAAGAGAGGATGGGTGCAGATGTAGATGTAGGTTTGTAGTGGGATGCTAAGGGAGATTTCATCTTGAGCTTCTATTTTTTCTGCGAAGTGGGAGGCAAGGTCCTCTGCTGAGAGCGAGGAAGAGGTGGTGAAGAGTCTGGAGGAAGGAGGAGAATGAGCATTCCGACTTGGGAAGCAAACTTGCCCACAAAATCCCCAATTGCCTGATAGTGTCGACAACCCAGTTGAGGCTGGTGATCATTAATTTACGCGCGTCCTGTTCCGTCCCACTAAGAGATTTCCCCCTCCGGAGCTCACCTCCCCAGGTGCAGGCCGGGGGCAAGTACTTAGTGGGGTTTATCTAGAGGCCTCGGGTTTGGCCAGATGGGTGAGGAAAAGAGGCACAGGGGTCTACAGTGTTTGCAAGAGAGGTGCTCAGTCTCTGGGGTCTGGGATCCGGACTGGGCAGGAAGGGAAGTGGAGACGGATGGAGTCAATTTTCAGCGAGAGAGCGGAAGCCTCTGGGGAATGGGCCACCATGAGGTTGATAACCAGCAGCCGGAGCTGAAAGACAGTTGGCAACTCCAGTTGGTGGCAATGCCCAGGTTCCTGACTGGGGGGCTGGATGGGCCACTGACTGAGATAAGTCAATAGGCTGATGAGCATACAAATCTTTGGGTAAATCAAAGCTTTTTATCACCCCTCCAAGAACTTATTTTCACCCCCGTGGGGTATTATCACCCTCATTAAGAATGAATTTTTGTAGGATATACATTTCCCGAGGGCAGATTTGGGGTTGTCTTGTCGGTTGTGTTACCTCCAACACCAGTCAACAAATATTGGCAAATGCAACGGTGATTATAGCCTGTCTCCTGAGGAAGAAAGGAGAGCAGGGCAGGCAGGGCACACGTCGTGAGTACAAGCCTGGAAGCAGAAATGTGGAAGCTTCTAGAAGTCAATGGAGAGGGTACTGGGTCATGAGTCTTTGGCTGACCTCGGGAAAAAGGAAGAACTGATATTAAATTAAAAAACAAAAACAAAACCAGGATGGTCTAATACCTTCTGTCTGGCAACAGGTTGTTTGTTTTTGTTTTGCTCCTGATAGAATTCATTTTAAGCACTTATGTTTTGTCCTTGGCTCCTGGGAGGCTGCCTCTTATGTGGACAATTTTTTTATTTCCTTGATTTTCTAAATCATACCCTTCACTGAATTGCCTCAGGGCCCAAGCGCAAAATTAAAACATTAAACTGATAAAATATAACATGGCAGCAATTAAGACAGCAGCAAACAAAACAGTGCATTAAAAAAAAAAAATTAGCCTCAGAGCATTTTTTTTTTTTTTTTTACCAGTTAGAAAAAGATGGCTTTGTTAGTGGTAGAAGCCAGAAGCTTCCAGACCACACGACTGCGAGTGCCTCTCGGGTAAGCAGCACGCCTTAGTCATCTTGAATTCTCAAGCAGGGCACAGTGAGGGCACTCAGGAAATGAGTGAAGGAGGGACTGTCAGCAGAGGGGAAAGAAGCTAAGCAGGTGGGACACTATACCCTTCTTTTCCCAGCAGGATGGCTCCTGCACTGAGTTGGAAGGTAGCATGATATAGGGGAGAGGTTACTGAGCCAGGAGTCAGGAAACTGCCTTTTTGGCCAGGCTCTGCTGTGTGACCTTGGGCCAGTCTCTTGACTTCTCTGAACCTCAACATTTCTACTGGTTGGAGAGGTAGGACAAAAGCCCTTCTGGCATTGGAACTCTCAAGAGAGGGGCCCATCTGGGAAGGCTGCCTTTGTCCCCAGAACCCAAAGATGGCCCCTTCATCTACTGTAACAATGGGTTCTCCCTGGGCCAAGTCACTGGGGCCAGTAGGTTTCCCATAGTCCCCTTGCCTCTCCTGGGATGACAATTTCTCGCTTTCTTTTTTCTTCAATCTCATTGGAGATTTTAAAGATTTACAAAAGGTTTAAAAGTGATTACTGAAGTCAGGAGTCAAACAAATCAGGGATGTCCAAAGATAAAGCTAGTCCTTCCCTCCAGGTCATCCACTCCCAGCTCACTTCCCCACCCTCCAGCACCACCTGCCCCCCCCACCTCCACCCCCAGCAACCCCTAGGGGCCTGATGTCAGGTCCCTTCACACCCTCCCTTGAGGCTCAGACAGACACAGACACCCTGCATAAAGTTTTAATAAGGTTTTAATCCTCTTCTCCCATTTCCCGTTTTCTTCTCTCTGTTCTTTCTTTTTTACAAAAGGGGATTATCCGAAGCGCACAATTCTGCAACTCACTTTTTTCACCAAGTGACAGATCTGAGCCATTTCTCCAGACATTGGGATCTGCAGCAGGCTTCTGAGTAAGAGTGGCAGCTCACCTACCAGGTGAGGTGAACCAGCACTTACGGGTTTCGCCCTCAGAGCACCCTGTGGAGCATGTCACTGGTTCTCTGCCCGTTCACAGAGGAGGAAGTTGAGGCTCAGCGAGGTAAGGCCCCAGGCCATGAGCTTTGAGCTAGGGGGTGAGGGGCAGAGTTTGGATGGAGGCCAGCTGCAGGGGGGTTGGGGGTGGGGACTCCTGCTGACAGAGGTGGGAGATAGCCTGGGACAGGTTATTTATTTCTCCTTTTCTGGCTAATACAACAGCGCTGCTCTCAACGCCCTGGCAAATACATCCTTACGGACTGGAGCTTTAATTTTTGTAGAATGGAATGAAAGTGGGCCAGAGGGGATGCTCTGGTTTATTTTAATAGCTAAAGCCGGATTAACTGCCAAGAGGGTGTAGCAATTCACAACTTCATCAGCATAATTTCCTATTTACATGGTTTTATTTCTCAGAGCTGGAAGTGTCCTTGGAGAGTATGGAGCCTGGTTCTCTCTTCTCACTGGTAGGGAAACAGGCCCAGAGCAGAGGCAGGAATTGGCTTGGTGAGGTCCCAGCCGGGTTCGAGGCCGAGGTAGGTGCTGTCCCGCTTCACACCTCCCTTTCCTCCAGCTGTGTCTGCCCCCCCCCCCCCCCCCCCCCCCCCCCCCCCCCCCCCCCCCCCCCCTCTCCCCCCCCCCCCCCCCCCCGCGCTCCTCCCCTGTCCGTTCTCCACACTGCTTTTGGCGTGATTTCTCTCCCTGGCTTATCAAACCTCCCCCGGGAGGTCAACCACTGACCATGAGAATGAATCACAGCTTCCTAACAGGCATTCAGGCTTAGCCCTGTCTGGTCACGCTTCAGACCCAAGTGCAAATACCACCTCTTCCGTGGTGCCTTCCCTGACTGCCTCAGCTTCCCACCCAAGCCCAGTCGTCTCTGCTCTGCAAGGAGGCCCCTCTCTTCCTTCCAGGAGGAGCTACATTGCAGAAGGGCCCACCAGGAGGGGGCAATGCACCACCAAAGAAAGGTCTTCCTAAAGGTCAAGGTCACCAGGGGACCCGAGGCTGGCCACAAGCCCTTTGGTGCGCACCCCTCATCTCCAGGGTGGACGCTTGTGGAAATACAGCCACCCCAGTGGCGTGCCCCCCCCCCTTCCTGTGCCTCAGTTTGCGTCTCTGTAAATCGAGAGGGTTGGACCAGCTCCGCGTTTCTGAAAGCACAGTGACGCACAAAGTGACTTAAGGAGATAAATAGATGGACATTTTAAAATGGAAATCATTATGTATTTATTTTAACGTGTATTAGAGAAGAAATAACTAGCACATCAAACCTGTTATTTCACAGATATTATTGCTTACAATGGGGCTAAAGTAGGCATTCAAGTAAAAAAAAAACAGTGAGTCAATGTAAAAGAAAGTAGCAATTAAATAATAGTACAGGTGGTAAGACGGCAGTGAATGGCTTCCATCGAGAAAACACTGGTCTGCCTTTGATGTTCTAGAATTCTGTGATTTGTGGTGATTCCTGCCCTTGCCAAGGTTGGGGGCAGGGAGGAAGGCGCTGCCTCCAGGAGCTGGGGCACTGGGACTTGGAGCAGAGGGGTAGGAACTCAGCAGATGGGCCATGTCCCTACCACCAGACCCTCCTCCACCTGTGGAGGGGTGCAAGTGCTTGCCCCTCCTCCCCGCCTTCTTTCTCAGCTTCCCTGCGGTTACTAAGGAGTGGGAGGCTGAGAGGGGCCGCATTCTGGAAGCTCATCTGCTCCCTCATTCTCACCCAGCACCCTGCTTGGCATCAACTATTCAGGGTGATGATTAACAAAGATGCAGGAAGACACTGGGGGTGGGGAGAGAAAATAAGGTGATGTGGACAGAGTTTTCTGACATATGTGAATGTCCAACCTGGAATGACCGTCTGATCCCCAAACTTGCCGGTGCATTGGAATCACCTGGCAATTCAAGAGAAATGCAATTCCCGGGCCCCACCTCAGGCAATTCTGATTATGGAGCCCGGGCATCAACACTTTAAAAAAGCTCACCAGTTGATAATGATGCTTCTAGGGCTGGACCCACCACGTTGGACCACACATTTTAATCAGTGTACCTGTGGAGAGACCAGGGCTCAGAGAGGTTTGTCGCTTACCCAGAGTCACCCAGTGTATCAACAGTAGATGTCCTGACACCCAGCTCAGTGCTTCTCACTGAGCATCCCTTGTTGAGCCTAGTCCATGGTTAGCAGAGAGAACTCCACTGACAAATGTGGTGGGATTTCTTTGAGCCTCCTTTGCGTCTGGGCTTCTCAAGGACTTTCCACAGAAAAGAACATGCTGTGTGAACAGCCATCTGCTTTAAAGCCTGGAAGGGGTGGCAAGGGGCGGAGGGGGTGGCTGGGAGATGCAGCCTCCTCTCTGCACTTGCCAGCCTGCACAATCACACGGGATCCTCAAGGAACAGAATTAGGAGCCATGACTAGGGGGTAAATTCCAGATGGAATTTTCTAACAGTGATCAGTGACCTGGGTGACAATTGACCTTGGAGCCGTTGTCCGGCTCTCTGCTTCTTAATATTAAACATTCAATGTATGAAAAATATAGGGACACATACATACAGCTTCCATGTTCCCGGGACCCAGGTTGTGAAATAAGACATCACAAGTAAGTAGCAGTGTCCCCTCCCTCCTGCCCAGAGACAGTCACCGCCCTGTTCCCTGAGGTTGGCGTGAATCTTTCTTGTACATATTTTTATGTTTATGCTATATATGTATACATCCATAAAACATGTAAAGTATTGCGCTGCAGATTTTTAAAGTTTTTGTCAGTGCTATGATATTGCACATAGTCTTCTGCAACTTGCTCGTTTTCTTTGAACATTTTGTTTGAAATTTATCTGTACTATGTGCAGAGCTCAGTACAGATGTTGCCACTCTTCCAATCCATTTCATTGTAACTGCGTGCTACGACCTATTCATCTA
Source organism: Callorhinus ursinus (assembly GCF_003265705.2). NCBI lineage: Eukaryota > Metazoa > Chordata > Mammalia > Carnivora > Otariidae > Callorhinus > Callorhinus ursinus. Next base: position 51,281,199 of record NW_027397065.1, read on the forward strand.
TTCTCCCATCAATGGGCAGTCGACCTAGTTGCAGTTTTTCACGATCCGAGCCTCACTGCCACGAAAATCTTTGCACAAGTCTCCCGCGTGTGCCCGGGGAGGGGTCGCCGGGCGCCTGAGCTTCTTGCAGCCCGCCCACCATCGCCTGACTGCATCTGAAGGGCTGGCCGGTTTCTGTCGCTCCCCATCCAGACTCACACTGGCAGTTGTCAGACTTTGGAGTTTATGCCGCTCTGATGAGGGCCAAATGCCTCTCATTGGTGTTTTTAATTTGTATGTCTCTGATCAGTGGGGCTGAAACGTTTTCATCACTTGTCTGGTCGCTTGCATTTCCTCTCCTGTGAATTGCCTTTGTATCTCTGGCCCATGTTTCCAGTGGGCTGTCTGTATCGTTCTTCCTGATTTGTGGGAGCTCAAATCCTGGGCCTGTTGCTACTACCTCCTGCCAGTCGGTGGCCTGTCTTCGCACTTTATTTATGGAGTCTTTTGATGCACAAAGATTTTACATTTTAGTATAATTACAGCGTCAATCTCTCCCTCTGCGGCCTGGGCTTCTGTGGTCTGTGGTAAGCAGAGGCCATTTTGCCAGCATAGCGCCCCCTGTAGGAGGTGTGGTGCTGCAGTGGGAAGAGAATGGGCTCCGGAGCTGGGCCAGCTTGGATGGAATCCTTCCTGAGAGATTTACAGGTGAGGTGAACTTGGGAGTAAGTTATTTTACCTCTGGGTTCCAGCTTCCTCTCTTGAAAACAGGGATAAGGATGGTCTTGAGCTTCAGGGATGCTGTGAGGCTGGAAAGAGGAGGGAAGTGGCCGAAGGTGGGGGAGGACTCACTGACAAGAGTCTCCAGAGAGGCTGTCATCTGAGGCCCATCTACAATGGATGTCCCAATGTTGTCTGGTCCAAAGGGATGGATACAGTCTCTTCAAATCTAACTACATCTCAGAACACGGCTAGGTCTCTGGAGGAACTGGATGTGTGCAACCCAGCCTTACCACCCCTCCCCTCCCACTCAGCCCTGGGTCCTGAGCCCATGTTGGGTGACTCCATATTACGGACAGGTATGGAGTTGCAGTCCTGACCTTGCAGGAGAGGTGGGAGGATGCACGCCACGGCAGCTGCAAGCCAATTATCCATGGGAGCAGGCTTGAGGGAGCATCTGAGGGCTCTAAGGAAAATATTTGGGGAAAGAAAAGGGCACACATGCCTGGTCACTTTCATATGTGACCACGTGCCAGCCCACACAAACAGGTCTCCTGAGGCCACAGCAGGGGGGTACCCCCATTGCCTCCCAGCAATTCATCCTGGACCCAGCACCCTGTTGGGGCAGGATCAAGCCTGGGAGGAGGTGGGCAGAGCCTCTGGGGTGAGCAGCCATTTGGACAAGACCACAGAGCCCACGAACAGGAAGACCAAAAGATGCTTACTATTCACTCGGCTGACCCTAAATCACTCCACCAACCCCCCCACCATCACACAGAGGTCGCCTGCTCAAGTGACCGGAGCACTGGGATGGCAGTCAGGAGCGTTGTTTACAACTGAAACTTATTTCTGGAGCAGGCAATACACACACGTGATGTAAAAACTAGAAAGGTACAAAAGGGATGTGGAGAAAAGTCTCCCAGCTTCCCACCCTTCTTCCCAGTTTCCCAGGAGGAAACAATGTTATTGGAGGGTATATACATATATGCATTTAAATAACATTGAGAGTAGCACATTATACACGTTTTGGTAAACTTTGCTTATTTTTTTTATACCCTATCTTCTCTGTCCCAAATTTAGGACCTAGGATATAATGGGCAGGAGTGAATATTTGAAGAACGGATGGGTTAGTGGATGGGGTGGGGGATAAATGAATGATGTTCATCCAGGTTTAGGCTTTTTGGACTCTGTATTTCGAGACTTATCTCTGACCTTGGGAGGTTCCCTCTTACTTTGGCCTGTCACTGGAGGTGGGTAAATTCAGGCCTTCTTGACCCTGGCACAGAGCCATAATGGGGGAACTATGTGAACCAGGCAGCTGAACAGCTTAATTGTCATTTCCACCAGCAGATGGTTACCAGGGAAACTCAAAGAATGTTACACTGGGAGGGGTTTTCAGGCAATGTGGAGGCAGCCTGACAGAATCTCGGATTGGGGGGTGGGGTTCCCCACAAGTTCTTTTACACTTTAATTTTTTGGTGTCCATTCCAGTGATAATCTAAAACAATTAAAGATAATATTTTTGGATCGTCGGGATGCCTGCCTGATAATGTTGCATGGCCGCGTGACTACACTGTGTTGGTGTTTGTATTTATGATCCCATTGGCCCTGGGATCGTCAATGACTCTACAGCCTCCTGAACAAACCAAGATTTTCACAAAGATCAAACTGAGCAGGTTCTTATATTTTGTGTCTGCAGACCCCTAAGATCCCAGGTCAGTGAGAATTTTTTAAGGCATGTGTCTGTTTCCCAAGCTTGAGAAACCCTGGAGAAGACAAGAGGATTCTAGACAGAGGCTGGGAGTCTGGACTGAAGTCCCATCTCTGGTGCTGAGTGGCTGAGTCACCTGGATTCTTCTGACTCTTCTGCTTTCATTTCTCCACCAATAAATTAGGAATCAAAGAGGCTTCCTCGTTGGATATCATGATGGCAAAACGAGGTAGCGAATGTGAAAGTTCTGTCTTTATGAACATGTTCAACTCTCTCATTTCATAAAAGAGGGAAACAGGCCTGAAGAGGCCAAATGACTTTTCCAACATCAGTTCCTGGCAGAGCTGTGCTGGGGGCTCGGGATCCTAACGCCATCTGGCACTTCCCCACTGCCCTGGGCACCGAGACCATTAACCGCAGTGGTGTGATTTTCATTCCTAAGGTGTCATAATAACATCTCAGGTGGAGCCTGTACTATTTGGGCAAACACACCATCTTTATTTTTATTTACTAAAGAGATGAAATTAAGGAAACCAAACAAACAAGTGAGCACGTTGAACTTTCCACAGCTATACCTCTCTTCCCGGAGTGAAAACAAATTCTTGCTCAGGCAGAAGGTCAGACAGGAGGCACACAGGGACCAAACATCCAACCAAGGGCTGCAATACCAGACAATTTGATTTACCACTTTGACCAAAGTCACGTGGGCTTCATTTCAGCACCCACTCTTCTGGAAGACATGGTTTTCAGGGTTGGGGTCCCCCGGGGCAGGCAAAGAGCTTCAGAAAGCAAGGACGATTTCTGGTCAGTGCTGTTCCTCCCAAGCAGAGCTCTGCATCTCACGTGGGAGGTGCTCAATCAATGTTTAAAGAATAAAGGAATGTGTGAGTAGAGTCATGTTATTTGTGTTTCAAGATTTGGAGGGGCCTCTGAGAGCCATGTCTAACAAGTCCAGGCTCAAAATCAGGCCATCACGAGGCAAGGGAATTAGGGGGAGAAACGGCCTTTTGTCCTGGATTTCAGGGACCAGGCAGGAGTAAGGCCAGGCCAGAGGCTGAGGTCAGACTCAACAGGCGGTTTGACTACTTTGTGGTATCAAGTCTCTGTTTGCTGAGCATCTTCCATATGCCAGGCTCTGGGCTAGAGGCTGGGGATCCTGAGCAGAGAAGGTCCTGCACCCCAGAAACCCTTACTCTGTGGCAATGAGCCCACAGTGGTGAAGAAGAATTTGGGCTTGGGAATCAGACAGATAGGACCTCAAACTCCAGCTCTGCAATGTGTGACTTTGGACAAACCACTTTAATTCTCTATGTTTCAGCTTCCTTCCCTGTGAATGGGATGAAGCATGGTAACTGCCTTCTCGGCTGGGAAATAAGATACAACCCTAACGAATGTAGCACCTGGCACAGAAATGAGGGCTTAGTACCTGCTATCCAACATGACATCTGATGGGGCTTGGGCCCCGCTGGAAGACCGGCCTGTCTCCTTCATCTGCCTGGAGGCCCTGAGTAGCTTCTCTGACCCAAGAGAAGGAGGCAGCCTGGATGGGCATCTTACGTCCATGCACATTAAGTTATTTATAGTTGAGGGACGCCTGGGTGGCTTAGTCGTTAAGCATCTGCCTTCGGCTCAGGTCATGATCCCAGGGTGCTGGGATCGAGCCCTGCATCGGGCTCCTTGCTCAGTGAGAAGCCTGCTTCTCCCTCTCCCTCTACTGCTCCCCCTGCTTGTGCTCTCTCTCTCTCTCTGACAAATCAATAAATAAAAATCTTTAAAAATAAATAAATAAATAAAGTTATTTATAGTTGATTTGTTATTGGGGTTGTTGCAGTTGCTATTGTGTCTATTAAGAACCCTGACGCTCTGAATAAACTTGTGCATTTCTCTTGGTGCATGTGAACAAGAGCTTCTCTAGGGTGTGTATAATAGTAACAAACAACCGGAAAGGTAAGGGCACTGAAGAATCAGAATGAATGCTGTGGAGCTGGAACCTGGTCCCGGAGGTATTGTGAAGGCCGGGTGTTAACCTTATAGTTGCTGGATCATGGGAATGTTGGGAGGGCCCCCAGGAGAGGAACTGGGGCAGCCAGAGCACGGGGGAGTCACAGGGTGAAGGGGCTGGGTGGAGAGAGACGTGGAGTAGCAGCTATTTACCAACTGACCTGAAATTAATTCAAAATTTTAGCAACCAGCGTGGTCCAAATGGTAAGCACTCATGTATACATACCTGGGAATATACATGCCCAGGAGTGAAACGGCCATGTTGTAGGGAAAGTGAATGATCAACTTTATAAGATAATACCAGATGGTTTTCTGAATCACTTACCCCACAGACACTCCTGTCAGCAGTGTCCATATCCTTGCCAACACTTGGTATTGTCGGGCTCCTTATCTTTTTGCCAATCTCGTGGGTGTAAAAAGGTATCTCACAATGGTCTTAATTTGTATTTCTCTGAATCCCCATGAGGTTGAACATCTTTTCATATGTTTCTGGGCCTAGAGTTATTTGTTTCAAGGGGCCAGTCCTCTCACAGCACAGAGAACATTCCGCTAGCTACTCACCTTGAATGCCAGCCAGGTAAGAGTGCTGGGTGGGAAGCCAGGAGACCCGGGGTCCAGCCTCAGCATGGTTACATCCTCACTCTGCGGCCTTGGGCAAGACATTTGCCTTTTCTGAGCCTCAAATTCACCATCAGCCAAGTCGGGGAGAGCCTTACTCTGCTCACAGGGAGGGCAGCTAAGAGACCAAGTGAGCTCAGGGAAGTCAATGTGCTTTGGGAACTGGAAAGGCCTGTACGAGGCAGAGATAAGTACTCACTCTTTGAAGACAATTTAAGAAGGCTTTGAAGCTCAGAGGAGCAGGAAAAGCCAACCAACCTCCTGGAAGCAGAGAGCACCAGCTCCAAGGCTTGAATGAATGTCTCCTTCCTCCCCAACCCCCTCTGGGCCCCTCTCTACTTTCATCAGGCAGAGAAGGAGCAAAGTCCCTTAACTCCTGACAAAAACATGCCTTAGGCACCCTGAGGGGTTTGGGGACCCAAAATGGGTACCTGGGCTGCTCCACTGGGAAGACAGCCAGCCCCTTGGTCCTGGTCTTTCCCTGGGAGGCCAGCCATTGCAGGCCTCTAGGGCAGCAGGTGCCAATAAGCAGAGATGCAGCCACATGACAGTGCCTAACCCTTAGGTTCATGGCTTTTTCTCTGTTCCTTCTGGCCTTCCATGCCTTGCCTGTTCAGTAGCGGGGGGCGGGGAGAGCAGGGAGCCTAGACAGGCATTTCTCAAAGCATGTGCTGTGGAGCAACAACTATCATGGGTGGTAGTGGAGGGGGGGCAGGGACGGGTGAGAGATTCTGTTTCAAATCAAAATGTTGAAAGTCACTTTTGCAGCTCACATTTGCTGAATATGTCAGGCACTGGGCTAGGCATTTTATAAGCATTATCTCATTGACTTCTTACAACCATGTTATGAGGCAGACACTATGGGTTGGCTCTGTTTCACAGGTGAGGAAACCAAGGTTTTGCAAGGTTAAGTGACGTACCCAAGGTCTCTCAACTGGTAAGTGGCGGAACCATGGTTCAAACTGACATTTCCAGATCTCCTGTTCTTAACCAGGTTGAATTAACAGGACTTGGTGATTGATCAGATCGTGGAGGTCTAGGAAGAGGAAAAAATTCACATGCCCGTTCTCTGATTTAGTTCCATGTCATATGGTGTCCTTGTGGCCAGTGGAGAAATGCAATGAAAAAAAGAAAAGGCGTCACTTTACCTTCCTAGAACTTCAGGTGAGGGGGTAAATTCAGCAGAGTGTGAAAGCACTTTGAGGTGGGTATAGGGAGGCAAGGCTTCCTGGTCTCTTTTAGGCTAAGATGTAAGGGAGCATTAAACATGGGAAGAGGGCGGGGGTGCGGGGTGGGAGAGTAGTGGAAAGAAGCCCCAGGCAGAGGGAATAGCATGTGCAAAGGCCAGGGTCTCAGGGAGGGCACAGTCACAGATACAGCAGATCGAAGGGTTGGGGGCACGGGAGATGAGGCCTGGATGTCAGCAGGGGGCAGTCACCCAAGGACTTGACCGCGAGGCTTCTAGTTTGAGGCTGGGACAGAGGAAGGGGAGACTGTCAAGGAGGCAGTACTCGGGAGGGAATGGGGCCGTTGGCTGGTGCTGGGAACATGGGAGGAGGAGTGAGGGAGGGGGCAGAGAGGATGGTGATAATGAGCTTCGCTTTGGCCTCCCCAGTGTTGAGGAGGTTCACCACTAAGGTCTCTTCCCGCGCTGACCTTCTCAACTTCCCTGAAAGGAAGGAACATCTCCCTGCGGCCCCTCCATCCCCAAATATTCTCGCAGGAAGGAGCGGGATCTGTTTTGTCAACGCAGCTTGCAAATAAAGAGTCTCATTCAGGGAGGCAAACAGCTGCTTGACTATTAATAGGCTGGGGCCTCAGCCGCAGCCTGCTGGGAGGGCCTCAGCATGCAGTTCTGGAAAGGTGAATCAGTTCCCTCTGCCTGTCTGGGTTTTGCACCCTGTGGTGGCACAATTGGCCAGGTGCTTATTTCTCAGAAGGTCACTCACCCTGAGCCTTCCTGGGGCAGCTCAGAAGGGGGCATGGCCCTGCCAGGATGCTGACCCTCCCTGTTCATGCTGGACCCAGAGCTGGCCAGAGACGCAGACATCCATGTGGATGGGGGAGTGTCTGGTTGGGGTCTTCACAGCAACTCTCATGGAAGGTGAGGCACTCGCCCTTAAGGGGGTCATGGAGAGATCAGAGTTGGTCAGTCCAAAAACAAGAGGACCGATGAAGGGAAATGGGGAATACAGAGGGTGGAGGTTGAGGTTGGGGTCAGGAAGAACCTATGCAGGGTCATGAGCCAGACCAGGGCCTGAGGGAGACCGAAGTCCAATCCTGAGGGGCTGAGGCCTAAGGAAGGCCACAGGCTCCTGGCTGCCGCCATCATGGCTCATGAGCTCATTTGTGGCCAGCTGAGTCACCCATGCATGCAAACCTGTGGAGAGGGTGGCTGGGATGGTGCTCACGGAAATCCGACGGGCGCCTGGGCCACACTGAGGCCAAGTCTTACCTCGCTAGCAGCCCTGTGGCGCCTGCCCAAGCGGGTGCGGGGCTCACAGGCTGGCTTTGTTCCCGCCCTCTCAGGTGGCTGCTTCAGGTGGTGGCCACTTCAAAGGAGCCCCATTTAAAGCAGGGCCTTGCCTCAAGTTTCCTAAGGGCCCTGTCCGGGCTAATGAGATCATTAAGAGACTCCTTGTTAAATGGGTTTAAATAGAGTTTGCCTGTACGGCCTCTGGCTGAGCCCGGTGCCCGGGGTGCAGCTTTTTTTTTAATTCTAAGGTACATGTACTGGTGTGGGTGTATGCACTTAACAAGGTGCTGGAGAGTGTAGGCTCCGGCCTCAGACTGCTGCGATGGAATCCTGGCCCTGCCACTTTCTGGTGGTGTGACCTCAGGCCCGTTACCCACTGCCCCTCGGTGCCTCAGTTTCCCCATCCGGAAAAGGGCACTAATCATTCATTGTACTGCTGAATTGCACTGTAGAACCCTCCACTGCCCTCAAAAGAGCCCCCAAGTCCCTTAGAGATGTCAACCTTCCCTGGCCTGCCCTTGGCCTCGTTCCTCACCACGCTCATTTTTCACACTTGCCGCTCTTACCGTACAGACCAGCCCTCTGGATCCAGCCTTCACCTGAGCTGTTTATCTGTCTTGGAACACTCTTGCCCTTCATCTTTCCTGCCTAGACTTCCTCACTGCCCCGAGCTGGAGTGCCAGCATATCGGCTTTCTTTGCTAGACTGTAAGCTCCCTGAGGGCAGGGGCTCAGCCCTGATCCTCAGTGTCCCCAAGGCCTAGCCCTGCCCGTGATGGTTTTGTAAGAAGCCCCTGTCACTTGCCATTTACTTGAAGGTTGGGGCTGCCTCTGGGTCTCCGGTCATTGGCTGTTCCTTGAAATGTCCCCCTGCTCCTTCTCTCTGGCCTTGACTCACAACCCCACTGCTGCAAAGCCTGTACCGGGAAAGAAGGGACAGGGAGGCCCAGACCCAACTGTCCTGGCCAAGCCCAACTGGAAGCAGGCTATCGTTCTTTCTTCTGAGAACTCCAACCTCTGGATTACGCCCAGCCCAGCCCAACTAGGCCTTTGCCTGAGGATAGTATGCAGATTTGCAGAGCAGGCCTCGTCTTTGTGACTTTTTCCCTCAGAACGCGCCACAGACATCATTGTTTGCTCAGTGTCTGGATTCATTGACTGGTAGGGCCCCACAGTCAGGAGGGTAGGGAGGCCCTCGGGGTGGCACCCAGCTCAGAGTGGGAGGTCTCCAGGCTGTCTGGCTGGCGGCGTAATAGAAGCTAGAGCAGGATCTTTCCTGAGCAAGGGGGGTGGGGGGAATGACATTTTTCAAGTCAAAGGGGTAAGGGAAGGGTAGATAAATGGGAAGCAGAGTAAGAAAAGTAAAGTTGGGGTGGGACAGTCAGGCCAGAAGCAGGGCCAGCTTGGAGACGTGAGCCGAGGCTGGTGGCCGGGACCAAGTGTGTGAACAGAGCGAACTCACGTTGCTGTGTGCTGTTGGGGAGAGCCGGGTGACTTACTGGGGCCACTCAGGCTACGCACCCATCTTTCCACTGACACCAGGAACTCCTCAAGGAGAGGGACTGTGTACTCTTCACATCTGGGTCCCCTGCTTTGCAGAATGAATTCCAAATCCTTCTATGCAGTCAGCATTTAACAGAAGAGTTCTTTCCCCTGGGTGCTTAAAATGGATGATACTCCTCCCCCGCCTAATAAAAATAAATATCATTTTTTGAGTTCTTACCATGTACCAGGCACTGTGCTGACGACTCCACATCCATTATCTGTAAGATTGTCAGGAACCGGGCCTGTGTTGGCTCACCACTGCTTCCCCAGGGCCTACCACAAGCCTGACACAGAGTTGACGCTTTATACATATTTGTTGAATGAACAAATAATCCTGCCTCTAATTCATAATTTACAGGTAAGGAGCTGAGTCTCAAGGAGGCTAATTAACTGAAGTTAGTTAGCTAGTGGAATGGGGAAGTCAGGATTTGAACCCAGATCTATCTGACTCCGAAATTCACGGGCTTAGCCATGCTCAGCTGTCACGGCCATGTCCTTGAAGCTCGCTATGAAAGTCTGGCCTGAGAACCAGTATCATCAGCATTACCTGGGAGCTTGCTGGAAATGCACATTGCCAGGTGCCCGCAGACCTATTGACTCGGAACCTGCATTGTAACAAGAGGCTTAGGCTATTCAGATATACATCAAAGTGCGAGAAGCCTATTTTCAGTGGCCGGAACTTCCTCCCTCCTCCCCAGCCAGTCCACCCCCACCCTCACTCAGGGGGTCTGAGCCCTTGGCTGCCAGGCAGCCTCAATCAAACTGCACTTGGCTATTGGGTCCTTTGTCCTTTGCCACGAGACTGCTGGGTGTAATTGTTAGTCCTGACAGCTGGGGCTGTGACTTTCAAAATTACCACTTAAGAATCAAAAGCATATTTCACTTATAAATCTTACTTCTCCATCAAGTTTCTAGCACCCCAAGGAACATGTTCATGAGAATGGAGGCAGAGTTCTCTAGCTGGTGGTCTTGCTTGTGAGCAGGATCATTTTGGATGGGGTCTCATCCCAACAGGGGTGGGGTGATCTTCTGATCTTCTGCCCTTCTCCACCCAATCACAGAGATTGTGGATTCTCAGCCCAGTCTCTGCTTGTTATAAACAGACAATGTAATCCAATAATTATATTCATAAACAATTCCCCAATGATTTAAGAGGCTCTGCTTGTTTATGTTTTGAAGCTTAGGAGTTCGGTCTTTTACAAGAGCTTAAAGAATTGCTTTGTCTAGCAGAAGGAACAAAGAGACTGCCTTATGGTTTATTTTACCTAAGCTTCTCCCTCCCCCCCTTTCTCCCTGATCAGCACCCCTGCCCCCAGGTCCTGGGGCCACAGACCTTGTGTGTCCCTAGCCTCTCCTAATAACTTATGTGGTGCTTTTGTTCAAGAACTCAAGTTGACTTGCCTGACTTTTGTTTATGGGTTTATCTAAATCAAGAGTTCTTAGTCTGAGGTCTGTGAGATGAACCAGGAGACCCGTGATCACCAGGTAATTGTATGTGAAATCTGGTGCATGAGGGCATCCTGACTGGGGACGGTTAGTACTTTTCTCAGATTCTCAGAGGGGTGTGACCCCTCAAAGATCACTCGTCTCATCTGCCTCTGAACTTTCAGGTCCCACGTCTGTTTCTCGCCCTGTGGTCAAGTTACTTGGATTCTATCTTATTTGCAAAACTGTAAGCTCCGTGGGAGTCAGGACTGGACCTAGTGCTATTCCCAGTAGAGGTTCTACCTTGCAAAGTTTGAGCCCCTTTTGTGAAATGCATTAGCCATCTCACTCCATCACACATAAAAGGAGATGAGTGATAATTTCATAGATTTAGATTACAGACAATGCTTGAGGTACAGACAACTTCCCAGATCTTTAAGGAAATCTCTGCTCCTCCCCTGCAGAGTGATCTGCAGCTCGATTACAGGTAATAAGAAAGGAAAGAATCTTTAGATATTATCAAGTCCAACTTCCCCACTTTACAGATGAGGAGACTAGGCTACTAAGAAGAAAGTGACTTGCCTAAGGTCACACAAAAAAGTGCCTGAGCCGGGGCTGGGAACCAGATCCCATACCTAACCCCCCAACCCTCTCTGTAGCAGCACAGATGTTTTCAAGAAATGTTTCTGAAATGGGTGAAAGAATATTGGGTGGGGTAAGGATGCCTGTAGTTGTGAAGTTTTCTCTAGTTAGTTAAAATAGGTTAATGGGATCTTTGTTCTGTCCCCCCCCCCCCATACTCCTAGACTGGGTTGCTGCAGGTGTTTGAGCCTGGAGGAAAACACAAAGGGGGGGTCAGGGGGCTTCTCTCTTTGAAGCTTAAGGTTAAGGAGCCCTAGCTTGATTGCATCTGACTCTAACCTCAGTTTTTACTAATAATACTTACCATACTGCTTTTCAAACATACATGCATCCATTTGCTAATTATTTATTGAGCAGCTTTGGTGTTGAGCACTGGGCTGGGCTGAGGATGTGAGGGTCAGGAAATGCAGGCCCAGCCCTGTCCTCTGGTTGCCTTCAGTCTCGGCAGTGTTGGCTCCAAACCTTCACAGGCCATAGAGCCAGTTGTCCCCACCCTCCCGACTGCAAGTCTGACAGGTCTTCAATGAGCCAAGGGAGTCCAAGTAGCTGGGCTCACATCCTTCTTGCGGTGGGCACCAAAGCATCCACCATTCCCGATGCTAGGACTGGAAGGAACTTGAAGGACCTGAGGTTCAATGCTTTATTTCCTATGGGGAAACTAAGGCCTGGAGCAGTCATGGGACTTACCCAAAGTAAGAAGAGAACCAGGGGTCCAGCCAGGACCATCAGCTGGGTCTCAGAGGCTGGTCCTGAGGGCTGGATCAAACAAGGCAGAGAGAAGAGGGCACCCCAGTGAAGGGCAAGAGCAAGGGCAGCGGCCAAGAGGTGAAGGGAACAGGGAGTGAGATGACTCTGGCTTTTCATAAATTGCTCTGGAGTCAGACAGAGAGGCTGCCTTGGATGTGGGGGTCAAGTTCACTATCACAGAGAAGTTGTCATGTGGCCAGCTTCAGAAACTGACTTCAGTCTAGGGACTGATGCTGCTCTTAGGCACCCGGGGGGCCTGGCAGGAGGGCAATAGAATTGTTATCAAATTTATGAAGTGCTTCTGTGTACCAAAACATTTAGATGTATTGACCCTGTCAATGAGAAAATTACTGCCCACCTACCCTTCCCTGAAGAATCATGAGGCTCAAATCATAATTATTACTGTTTTAACGATAATAGCTTCAGCCATTTACTTGAGTGTGAACACATGCTTAAGATAGAGTGTGACCCAATAAGTAATCAGATGGCTAGTCAGAGCCAGTGTATCCATCCCAATCTTACAGTGAGGAAGTGGCTACCCAGACAAAAAGGGATTTACTCAGGGTCCCACATTGGGCCAGCAGTGGCACAGGGGATTAGGACTTGGGGCTTCCTGCCCATGGGTCAGTGCCCATCCTGATGCCACCCTAGCTCTGTAGCCAGCCTTGAACCTGCAGGGGTGTGCTGGGCCACACCAGATTCCTCCCACCGTCTCCACCCTCCCTAGCCCTGGGAGTGCGGCATGGCCTGGGCTGTGCCCGCTCTTTCTGTCCTGCAGGCAAAAGCATCACACAGGCCCAACTGTCACCAGATGGGCACTGAGTCCTGCTGGTGGCTCTGGAGCCATTGTCTCCAACAGTCTCCAGGTGGGAGGCTTCCAGAGTTACTCTAGCTTCTTTGTAGCCAGAGGGAGATGAGCAGAGGGAAGGCCCAGGCCTGAATTCCAGAGGCTGGTTTTGCAATCATGCAAAGAGGATCTGGCCCAAAGCTCAGAAGAGAAGAAACCAACTGGACAAAGTGTGGACAATTGTTCCTGGACAAAGTGTGTGTGTGTGGCCCCGAAGGCAAGAATTCTAGGTTCCTTTACCTATGTGTAGGAGAGCAAGGTGATTGGCATGGTGAAGGGACGCACTTGGCAATGAACGTAGGTGGTGTCCAAGGGACAGCACCAAATACACCAAAACTTAAGGAGAAGGAGATGAAAAGTTCAGTGATATTTTCAGTCCTTCTCACTATACTATTTTAACTTGATGTTAACATGTCTTTAATACCTCTCCAAGCCTTGCTAGTGTGTGTGTGTGTGTGTGTGTGTGTGTGTGTGTACATGTGTGCTAAAAAAAAGATTTTTTTTTTAAGAGCAGGCCTTGGGCTCTGAGCCTTTGGCAGGCAACAGTATCTAGTTAGAATTTAATAACATTGTTTTTATTGTATTTATTTTTACTTTTAGGTCCTATTTATGGCAGGTGAGACTGGTTTTCCATTTGCCATAGTGATATAAAGTTTCCATTTTAAAGACATTTATTTAAGTTAAAAAGAGTCTATTTAAAGAAAAATACTAAATGAATACAAATACAGGTGGTATGCAGACATAGCCTAGGTGGTAAAGGTGGTGTGGGTATGAGACAAACTTGGGCGACACTGACATATGCAATCATGGAACAAAAAAGTCATATATTCTCAGAACCAAAGGCCATTGAATTTTAGAAGCCGAAGAAGATTCTAGAATCCCAGAATGCAGACTCTTAGCATCATAAATCCTAAAACGAACAATAAAATATATCAGATACCAGAAAACATAGTTTCTCACAAAATATTAGCATGGGGGGTTGAAGAATGCCTTGAAGGTCCAATCCCCTCATTTTGATGGGAGGAAACTGAGGCCCCAGGGGATTCAGGGTAGAATGAAGTAACATATGCGAAAGAGCCTTGTCAAACGTGATGGGCTCTTCAAATATCAGGGATATTTGAAAAAGTGCCCCCTCAAAGTCATACAGCTTTCTAGCAGAGAACTGGGACTGAAATCAGCTTTCTTGACTCCTGTCCCTGCATCTGTTGCTTTCCTGCCTGTGAGCCACCCTCCCCCCCAGCCCTGATGAGGTCCTTGAGACTCCTCTGGCCCAAGCCCAGCCTGTGCTGGGAGCTGGGGGAGCATCTGCACGGGCATGGCCTGCCGGGCCCTCTCCAGAGATGGGAGCAGAGGAAGGGAGGGGAGGCCATGTTCAGGGGTCCTGGGCAGAGGGAATCACGCAGCTCTGTGGTGTGGTGGGTGGGGAGTGGGCGGGGGGGAGTCGGAGGCACATTTAGTCCTCTTCCTTCTCTGAGCTGGAGAGGTCCCACCTGCAAAATCAGCCTGGTGCCAGATGACCTCCAAGGGAAAATCCATTTTATGATTCTAATCCATCTTTTTTCTGGGGCCTCAGGTTCTTCTTTCCCTAGTCAGAAACCTAAGCAATGCTCTTCCTGACCCCCAGGGCTTCAAGCATAATTCCCAGGGTCTTATCTGGGAAGAGAGTAGGGCTCCATCCCATGGGGGTCTTGGAGAATCTCAGTAGAGCACAGGACCTTAGGCAAGGCAAGGTCTTAAGAGCTATTGATGTGATGAGGGAAAAGAAATCCATCACTCTCTTGGGAAAGACCCTCAGCTCCTACGACAGTGACCTTCATTTCTCCACGGACCTGGAATATATAGAATCTCCGTGGCCCAGGGCCAACTACCCTGAAAAACTGAAGCTCCAAGGTATGGTGACAAGGGGGTAGTCAGGTATGCGGTTCTGCTTAGTACCTCTGGGTATCGACTTTTAGAATTGCCCCCCCGCCCCCCCGCCCCAGCCACAGGTACAAAGTGTGGCCCTGTCGGCACTGTGTAGGGAGAGAGGACCTCTGGCAGGGGTGCAGTGGGACAGCACTTTCCTCCTGCCACACAGCCGGGGTGCCCCTTTTCCCAGTGACCAGACCGAAGGGGACTCCTTCAGACTAGTCTCCAAGGCCACTGAGTTGCCCCCTTGTCGTGGAGGGCACCTCATCTACCAGGCTCAAATTTTCACACCCACTTCTCAAGTGTGTTCTCTCCCTCTCCCCCGAGAATTGTTTCATGTGGCTTGTGGGAGGGAAAATACCACGGGCTTCTCTGGGGCCAGAGCAGCCCCCCTTCCTAAGGAGCGCGTGGGGTGGGGGGAGGGGATGGTCAGTGATGTGGATTCCTGTGAGAGTTCCAGGCAACCCTGCCGCAGACCCCACCAACACGGCTGACCCTTCCCGGCCCACCACCCCCCAGACAGGCGCCTGAGGAGGAGGGAAAAAAAGGGCCACTTATCCTCGCAGCCGGCCCTCCAAAGCGTCTAAACCATTCTCTCCACATTAATCATGGAAAAGCCAGCGCCGAGCCTGGGAGGGAGAAAGTGCCTTTCTCATCTGTCTGGCTACACGGCTCTCAACTCAAAAGTTCAGCCCTGGCTAAGCTCTTGCTCTTGACAGCTATCCCGACCCATCTTGGCCTCTTCCGCCCACACCCGCAAAGGGTAACAGGATTAAGTCAATTTCACTTTTCTGAGAAAACGCTGCAGAGCCTGTCTTATCCACTGTGCCCCGGAGGCCAGCTTCATGGCTGCTTGGCGCCCATCTGCAGGCTCCCCGCCCTCCCTGGCCGTTACCCTGGGCTGGGACTGTTAAGTATTTCCTCATTAAAGCCCTGGCAGCTCCGCTCAGGTCTGCGAGCCAACACCAATAGTTACAACCGCCCCGGAATGTTTGGACAGATTTCTGCAGTTACGAGCTTATGAAGTTGAAAGGTTTTATAGATGGGGACTATGTTGGTGTTAAGGGAGACCATTTCTCCAGGGGGCCTGAGTTTGCTATCTTAAGATCCCAGTGGCAGGAAGAGGAGGGGACAGGGCCAGGAGGAACCAGGGTGGCAAACCAAGGAGCAAGAATAATGAGCCCAGACTGCAAGAGGTCTGCGGAGTTAGGGACAGGAGTGAGAGGGGGCACCGAGGGGCACCTTCGCCTCCAAATGAGGAAATGCGAAGTCCATGAAAGCGGAATCAAATCCTGAGCACCTTTTGCAACCAAAGGAACAGCTCCTCGATCCCATTGTTTTCTGTTCCCAAATCTGAAAAACCTCAGAGCAAGATCAGGGAGTCTAGGGTAGGTTTCAAAGGGGCTGGGGACACCCTCTCCAAACTTGATGTAAAATGTTGGGTGTCTGGGGCGCCTGGGTGGCTCAGTTGGGTTGAGGATTTTGATTTCCGCTCAGGTCATGATCTTAGGGTCCTGGGATAGAGCCCTGCATCAGGCTCCACACTCAGTGGGGAATCGGCTTGGGGATTCTATCTCTGCCCCCCCATCAATCAATCAATCAGTCTTTTTAAAAAATGTTGTGTGTCTGTGCTTTCTCAGGGAGGGGATCCCTAAACTGTGCTATATTTGAAAAGGCATCTATGACCAGAGCCGGGTAATAACCTACACTCCCATTGCATTGATAGGCAAATTGATGTCCATACTGGTCATTCATCCACTCATTCATCAAATATTTATGGAATGTCTAAGCACTGAGGCCACAGTAGGGGAGGAGGCAGAAGGTCCCTCCTGGTATGATTGCTGACTGTCACAGGGAGGGAAAGGGGAGATGCACACAGGCAATAAAACAAACAGGAAGTGTTTGGGTGATTGAGAAGACTGTAGAGATGCAGACATGAGCTCATAGGATGATTCTGGGGACTGGGGGAACCTCTTTGAGGAGTGACAATGTTTCTGAGGCTCCAAATGCAAGAAGGAGGCAGCCATGTGAAGATCTGGGGAAGAGAGTTTTAGGCAGAGGGAACAGCCAGTGCAAAGATCCTGAGGGCAAATGAGCTTGGAGGGAAGGCAGGAGGCTAGCATGGCAGGAGGAGTGTGAGCAAGAGGCACAGATGGGAGCGGATGAGGCTGGCAAGACAGGTCATGGAGGGCCATGCTAAGGAGTTCGTGGTTTATTCTGGGGGCAGTTGGAAGCCACGGAGAGTTTGGAACAGAGAGGACACAGGTCCTAAGAAGGGCAGATAGCAGCCACCTAGAGAATCTCCAAATTAAAATTCCTGATGGCAGGCTCAGCAGTCTGCCCACTCTACTATACTGCCTCTTCCTCAGGCTAGCCTGTTTCACTCCCTCTATTCTCTTTGTGGAAAAGGAGGATACTTAGAAAGGATCGTGGTGGGTGGGGTTGCCTCCTTGATCATTGCAGTAATTGAACTGTAGGCCACTCTGTATGAAAAGGCCCTACTATAACATCAGGCCCAGAGAGGGTAAGGGGCTTACCTAAGGCCACACAGTTCCTTCATGGCAGAGCAGGAAGTAGACCTAGTTTCTCTCCCAGGCCATGGTCTTTCCATTTGTCCACATGCTCTGGTTTATCACAGCACACCTGGTCCTGACAGTTTGCCATAGGCCAGGGCCAGGCTGGGGCCCTGACAGGGGGTGGGTAGGGGTCTAGAGTCAGAGGGAATGACAGACAAAGAAGAACCAAGTGACCCTGAAAAGGAAGCTCAGAGAATGGCCAGGAAACTCCATAATTCTTCCTGTTCTATAGGTAAAACCACTAAAATGACAAGGCAAGGCAACTCTTCATTTTTATTCTAATGAAATTCATACTTGTATTAAAAATTAGTTATATAGAAAAGTAGAAAAAAATTCACCTATTGTCTTAACCCCCCCAAAAATAGCCATGGAGGAACAATGTGGTATGCTGTCAATTTGGGTTCTGTTAACTCTTCCATCTAATGGAAAGCGGCAGCATATAAAGAACTAGACTTCTGGGTCAGGTGGCCAGGCTCATGTCCTGGGTGTATGACCTGTGCAGTCGCACGGGGCCCTGCACTTAGGAGGGCCCTGTGCTTGGATGAACGTCCTGCAGTCACCACTTTGAAATTCTTAATAATGTTTGAACTCACGGCTTCATGTTTTCACTGTGCACTGGGCTTGCAAATTATGTAGTTGGTCACACCGGGTGGCCAAGGTGAGAACCCAGCTCCACCTCTACTTGCTGTGTGATGCTGCCCATGACTCTGTCTCCTAGTATGTCAGACGGGGATAACTGGGGTACATTCCTTGCAGGGGTATTGTGAGAAGTACATGAGATCAGCTTGAGGGAGCATGTGGGCAGGCAGGTGTCCCCCTAGGGTCATTTTGTTTCTTCCTCTGCGGCTTTGCTCATTTCCTTCCCTCTCCCTGGAGCTCTGCCTTGGCCCTGGCCAGCGGGGGGTGGGGGGAACGGTGAGGGAGGTGGTCGAGTGGTCCCTGCCCTTCCTGGCCTAATCTAACGTTCCCTCCTCTGAGAAGCCTTTCTTAGGATCTGCATTGGGTGATACCTTCCCTGACCTCTTCGGCACTTTGGCAGAGTCTTAGGAGGCCCCTGTTTCTACTTTGGATTATGATAACTTGGGTCCAGCTAGTTCTTCATCACCAACTGTACTGCCAGACCTGAGATTTCATAGACCAGACACATTCCAAAAAAATTAAAAATTAAAAATTGGGAGAGACCAAAACTGGATTGGCAACTATTTTCTTTTGCTAAAGACACTTTAAAAAGGCTATTGTTGAACATAGCCACGATTTCCTTAAAGAGAGTACTTTTTGACATCAAGCAAAGCAGGAAGGGCATAACCTCTGAGCAAAAGACAATCCTTTAAGCTGAGTGAATGGAGCTTTAGGAACAACTCGGTTGTTCTTCCTCTTCACCTTGCCACAATCTATGAAATCCCCCCTCGGAGCCCAGTTCGGGCGGCTCCTCCTCAGTCTCTGCCTGGTTCTGCTTACGAAGGCCCTCGACACTGCTCCCTGCCCTAGTGAGCGTCCCCCGGCCCCCAGACCCCGACAGCTGTGATTTTCAAAGGGTTCTTTTTTTCACCAGCAGGGTCAGTGGATTCCAAAAAGTGTTATTAATCCTTAAAAAAATTCCACGTTCCGACCAAAATGTGGACATGCTTTGAAATGTTTGTAGTGCCTCCCTTCCCTCTCAGCTTTCAAGAAGTGAGGACTTCAAAGGCCATTTCCTTGCTGAAATAAACACTGGGGCTGGAGGTAGGGGAGAGAAACATGGGCTTGTTGAGTGGAAAAGAAAATTGTTTTTTTCTTCTAAAAGGCATCCAGACCCATCACTGTGAACACGGCCTCTGGTCTGGAGGACAAGGGCTGGGGGAGTATGTGGGCCGGGATGACTGGCCCCTTTGCCCTTGTGTGTTCCACGTGGGGGTGGGGGTGAGGCCGGGCGAGTCTGTGTGCAAGGGCCACGTCAGTGACTCTGAGACGCTTTAACAGTTGAGCTTAAGAGCTTGACTCTGGAGCCTACTGCCTTCCACCGCAGCACAGTCGCTCAGTGGCTGTGGGGATGTAACTTTCCTGGCCTCAGTTTGCTTATCTGTAAGGTGGGGATAACAGTTTCTGTGAGGATCAGGCCATGAACGCACGTGTAATTGTTTACAACAGCGCCCAGTCCTGGATGGTAAGTACTAGATAAATGGTAGCTGTTGTAATTACTATCATTTATGGAAATGTCCAGAGGGCAGAATGGCCATCTGATTCCCTTCTCCAAGGTTCTGCCCAACGTTGAAAAGATCCATGATTCTGACTGCCTCCCAACCCTATCCCACTCCCTCACAAGGGAGCACAGCTGGGTTCTTGGAAAAGGAGCAGGCCCTTGGCTCACTTGCCGGCCCCAGTAAGCCCGGCCATGGGTTATGGAATGGACAGGCCCTGCTCTTCGGCAAGACACGGAGGGCTTCGGTGTCACAGCCCTGTCGCAGAGCCCCTGCTCAACCACCTACTAAGCCAAGTGTCAGAGGGAGGCACTTTATGATTGTTGTCCTTGCTACTATTATTGTTGTGGTTGTTACTATTATTGTTGTTGTTGTTACTATTATTATTGTGGTTGTGTTGCTGCTAAATAGAGCCTGCCTGACAGTGGCCTCCTTGGATGTCCTCTAACACCACCTGGGGTCAGCCAGGTCCTGACTCAGTGGAGAAACGTAGGTTTGTACCCCAGCCACAGGCGAAGGGGAGTCAGAGAGCCACCACCTCAGAGGTGAGGCGAGAGAGGGGAGGGTGGCCTCTGCAAGCTGCCACAGGGCTGAGGTCAGGGAATGCGTCCAGGGCCCACCCCCTGGCGTGTGTCAAAGGGAGACAGCGAGGGAATGCCCCATGGAGAGGTCAGGCAGCCGAGGCCACCGAAATGCAGAGACAGCTCAGAAGCGAGGGTCTGCTGTCTCAGGGTGCAGAGAGGAGAGAGGTCCTGGCTTGGTTGGAGGAGGGTATCCAGCTGGGCGAGCAAGGGTTCTCAGGAAAGCAGGCCAGAGAACCTGCTTTCCGGGGGCTGCCAGGGTCCACACCAGGGAGCCAGTCGCCCCTCCCCGTCCCCACACTGACCACTCAGGTCCCATGTCACTTCCTCGGAGAAGCCTTCCCTAACTCCTCCCCACCCCCCAGCCTGTGACCTGTTCCAGGGTCACATGGTGTCCTGCTCTCCTTCACGGTACTGACTGCAAGCCTGGTTTACTGTTTGGGTAAAATGTTAAATTGTCTCTTCCTCGGAGGATATAAGACCCAGAGGAGATGGCCATCCTATCCCCTGGCCTCAGCTCCACGCCTGGGGCAGAGCCAGCTGGCAATAAATACGGGTTGAACAGATAAATACAAAAAGACATCGCTTAGCAACAGCAATGGTGAGAAAGAAAAGGCATTTTAGGTGATCTTGGCTAAATTCACGCATGTAGGTAACGTTTTCTTCCTTCCTTCCTTCCTTCCTTCCTTCCTTCCTTCCTTCCTTCCTTCCTTCTCTCCTCCCTCTCTTCCTTCCACAGTATATCAAGCACCTACTCTGTGCCCAGTCTTATCTTGGGCACTGGCGTGCTGTGTTGAACAAGACAGAGAAGGTCCCTGTGATTAGAGGACTTGTATTCTAGTGGGGGAGCCTGGGAAAAAGTAAGCTACAAGTAAGTGTGTAGTATGATATCAGGTAATAGCTGTTTTAGGGAGAAGCAGTCTCAGGGCTGTGTGTATACGTGTGGTTTCAGATAGGCTGGAAAGGGGAGGCTTTGCTGAATGCTAATGAGGGGAGTGAGGGGAAGAAGAGCACCATGCGGACAGTGGGGGACATGCCTTCTGGAGGAGGGTACAGTAGATATTAAGGCCAGGTGGTGAGGACAACCTTGTTCCGGAGGAGGGTTGGTTGTTGAACTATAGACAAGCAGACCGGAAGGGCTTTCATCCTGGCCAGCCTGTTTTGTGATGGAGACAAGAGCCGGGAAGAGGGAAAGGAATTGCCCAGGTATGTCAGTAGCAGAGCAGGAAGCAGAACCAGGAGTCCTGGCCTTTGTCTGAACTCTGGCCAGCATGCCTTTGCTCAGCCCCTCAAGGTCTGGGGCCTGAATTGCCCTAAAAGGCCCCTGCAGGCTAGAATCATACAGCAAGAAAGTTGCAGGGGCCTGCCAGAGATTGCCACCAGGCTAATACCCTCATTGTACGGAGGAGGAGACTAAGGACCTGAGAGACAGGGGCCATTCCCAGCCCACACTGTGAGCAGAACTGGTGGGGTCTCCCAACAAACTAGGTCCATCCTTTCTGAAGCCTGGCAAGGCGCTAAGGAGGGGCCGAATCTAAGGCTGTGGAAAGAAGGCAGAAACAAAGGCCCAAGAGCTAAGGGGGGACACAGTGGCCACAATGCACTGTGTGTCTATATGTTGTGGGGGCTATTTCCTTATGGTGATGATCAAATCAACATTAATGAGTGTTTATTCAAGTTTACCATGCGTCAGGCACTGTGCTGACTTAACTACATTGCCTCTAAATTTAATCCTTGCAACAAGCATATGTGGTGGCAACCTTCTCCCCACTGTAGAGGGAAGGAAACAGACTTTCAGAGCCAAGTAACCGAACTAAGGAACAGGAGAAAGGATGAGTTCATGAGAAGCCCTGGGAATGGAGAGGGTGGGGGACTGAGGGCCCAGCCTCGTGCATGTCTAATTAGCAGGGCTGGCGGAAAAACTACCATTTCGGTAATGCTGCCCAGCTCAGGGGACAGGATGAGAGGGAAGACAAAGGCCGAGGGCTAGTCTTCTCATCTGTGTATGTTTCCAGGCTGCAAAGCCCCTTCCTAGCCCCTGGCCTATTTGAGTCTCATGAGAACCTGGTTGGGGGTGGGGCGTGCTTTTCCTCATCTTACCATGAAGAATAATAAGGCCTAGAAAAGGGGAGTGCCCGACGTCACCCTGGAAGCTGCTGGCAGAGTCCAGGGGTCTGGGTACCCGGATCAGAGCTCCTGCTCACCTTCTCCCTCCGTTTCTATGCCTCCTTCCACCCGCCAGGAAAAACCAGAGGTCAAAGGGCCATGCCTTCTGACTCCTGGTGTTATGGGTTGAATTGTGTTTCCCCCCCAAAATCTATGTTGTGGTGCTAACACCAGTACCTGTGAACATGACCTTATTTGGAAATAGAGTCTTGCAGATGAAGTCATCCTGGATTGGGAGTGGACTGCTAACCCAATATGACGGACACACAAGGAGAAGACCACGCAACACGAGAGAGGCAGAGATCGGACACCTGCGTCTGCATGCCAAGGAACACGGAAGATGGATGGCCACTACCAGAAGCTAGGAAGAAGCAAGGAAAGATTCTATCCAGCATCAGCATCTCAGAGGGAGCATGGCCCTGCCGACACCCGATTTTAGACATGTAATCTCCAGAATTGTGAGAATAAATTTCTGTTGTTTTAACCTACCAAGTTTGCGGTACTTTGAACAGCAACAGTATTTTTAGACTTTAGTTAGAATTTACTAACTCTATTTGGGTTTTGCATTTATTTTTACCTTTGCCCAACATGGGGTTTTCAGTAGTAGTAGTAATAACAAGTTTCCTTTGAGAACAAAATTAATTTAAGTAAATAAAACACAACAAAAAACATTAGAGTGAGTTTTGGAGTCACAAAAATAATTTAAGTAAATAAAACACAACAACAACAACAAAACATTAGAGTGAGCTTTAGTCACCCAGAAGTCCTGGGTTCAAATCTAGATTCTTCCTCTTAGTAGTTCCTTGACCTTGGGCCTGTAACTGAACCTCTCTAAGCCTCAGTTTCCCCATCTGGAAAATGGTGGTAACATGAGTGGCCACATCACAGGATTGTTGTGAAATGTTGATCAAGCTCTTATCACACTCCTGACCCATGACAAGTTCTCAATGTTCGGGTATTATCTAGCTGGGTGGCACCTTCCCCTCCCTGGCCTCAGTTTCCCTGTCTCTGAAGTGGGTTCGGGAGATGATCTGTGGTATGGCAGGCTGTCATCCCTGCTTAGAATAGGCAGGGAAGATGCAGGTCCTTGAATGCCAGTGTGACTGAACTTCGGGAGGCAGGGAGGGACCCAGCGAGCCTGGCAGCCCCCACCCCTCTCCTCTCCAGGTCCTTCCCTGCAGGTGTTCTGCTGGGCCTCTGGCTGACGGCTGTGTTTTCTCTGCTCGGCACAGGTCTTCACCGTGAACAGCAGAAGTCGGGTGACCTCCAGCCCTGGAAACCCTCACAGGGTGAGAAAAGGCTCCTTGTGTCTAGGGTAGAGGTGGATTCTGCATTCCTCAGAACCAACTATTGAGGCAGATTTGCTCCCGGAATGCAGCTGGGGGGCTCGGCCCCCTGCCAGAAATAGCCTCCAGGTGGCTCTGCTGTGGTCTCCCTGCTCGAGCGAGGAGGGGCTCACCTCCAAGGGCCCTGCTGGTGCTGGGAAGGCTGAGAGGCACAGCAGCGGGGACAGAACACAGGCTGCCCCCTTGGGAAAATGGCCAAGCTCTTGCCAGCTTTAGTCCCGATTCAGGCTTTGGGGGGTCTTGCCCTGCAGGGAACCCCGACCTACAGAGGCACGGAATCTCATTTCGGAGAAAATAAACACGTTTTCACATGGCCTGAAAGGCCTTGACACTCCCTGTCCTCATCTCGAGCCACTCCCCTTCTCAGGGCAGCGCCACGCACTTCCTTGCCCTGCCTTTCCCAGCAGACCGGCTCCTGGCACCAGTCCTCCCCCTTGCTCTCGCCCTGGCCCGGAGGCCCTCCTCCTGCCTCCTCACAAGGCTGGTTTCTTCTCACGGTTCCGCCCTCACGTCTCAGCACAAACATCACGTTCCCCAGAGAGGCCGCCTGGCCACTCCATCTACACGGGCTCCCCCCGCCACCCTCAACCGTATATCTGCAATTTTTTTTTAAGATTTTATTTATTTATTTGACAGAGACAGAGACAGCGAGAGAGGGAACACAAGCAGGGGGAGTGGGAGAGGGAGAAGCAGGCTTCCCGCCGAGCAGGGAGCCCGACGTGGGGCTCGATCCCAGGACCTTGGGATCATGACCTGAGCCGAAGGCAGACGCTTAAAGACTGGGCCACCCAGGCGCCCTGCAATTTTCTTTCTTATTATCCACTTAACTTTGCACGGTCTCTCTTCTCCCCACTAGAATGTAAGTTCCATGATGCAGAGACCGTGATGGTCAACATCTGTGTTTTCTCGGCTCAGCAGACTCTTTGGCCATGAACATCAGCTAGCCGGTGACCTCTGCTCCCTGGAAAGCCCTCTTCCCAGCTCTGTCCCCAACTGGAGGCGCTCAGTAAATACTGGTTAAATGAATGAATGAGTGAAGGGGTGAATGCATACAAGGGGGATGCCAGAAAAGACTGCGGATAGTATTTCCTACCTTAATGATAGCTCCAATTCTTGAGCGTCCTCCCTGTGTCCGGCCCTGTGCTAAGTGCATTACATACCTCGTCTCATTTCCTCCTGCTGCGGCCCTGTGGGGTTAAGGAACTGGCCATGATCACGGGTCGTAGGAGGCTGAGTTGGGGCTCAATCCCAGCCCATGCTTGTCTCATGGCAAAGCCTGTGCTCTTAACATCCCCCCCTGCACAGAGGTGGGGAGTGACTTGCCCAAATCGGGGCAGAGAGGACATCAGAGAATCTTCTCACTGCCTGCCCACAACCTCTCCCAGCCTCGACAGTGGCTGACGCCTCCCCCCGTCCCCCCAGTTTCCTTCAGGGAGAGCATGAGGCGTCAGCGTCCAGCCCCAGGGCAGCACAGAGGCAGATGGGCTTTCTCTGAGTCATCCGAATCCCTGAGGCCCCTACAGGTCAGCTCCCAGGCTGTCGGGCCGTGACCTGAGGCCGCTCATCTGGCAGACGCTCTCACGTCTCGCCTCTCCAGAGAATGTGCCAGGCTCACCAAGACACAAGGCAAGGCTTGTGGCTGCAATGCAGCGCTGTTAGGCCCCAAGAATGCTGCTGACTCACAGCAAGCAGGCATGCCGACTGTGACTCAGGGTGGTGCAGGCACAGCCCTCGGGAGGGGAGGAGAAGGTCCCCGGGTGGAATGGAGGCCAGGCCCCAGCTCGTGGCCTGACATGCGTGAGGGCTCTCTCCATGAGAGCCATCATTATCCTCTAGCTCGGTGACCCAGATAACCCTTCCCTCTGTGGGCCTCGATTTCCCTGTCGGTGCAGGAAGCAGAGGCACAGCATGATCCATGATGGGCTGTCATCTGCCACTAAGCCAATGAAAGGGAACAAGAACCAGGTGGTACAGGACCTCAAGTGCCCACAGGCGGGTGGCGGGGGGGGGGGGACTCTGGGCTGGACTTTGTGAGGGCAGATGCCCTGGATGAAGGGTTGCAGTCCGGGGCCCAAGTCTCACCCTTAACACCAACTCCTGCCTCTGGGCCTCAATCCCCTCATCTTTCGACGGCCAGCTTAGTGGGCAGAGTGGACTGTCACTGACTTGACATCCTCTGCTGAGGATGCCCTGGCCACCGTCTGCCTCCTGATCCTTCAAGGGCCTGGTCAAATGCCACTTCATCAAGGAGCCTTGCAGAACCTTCTATTCAAAATGCATCTCTCACAGATGTAAAAATGATGACATGAATCTACATTTGATTACATAAAAAAATGGACAAAATATATTAAGTGAAAAAAGCAGGAGACAGAATAAAGTGTATAAAATGCATTTTGATCCATATATATGTGTCTATAATTGGAAATGCAGAGAAAAAAAAAGGCCTAGAAGGATATATATAAAAATGTTAACCATGACAATCTCTGAGTCATGAAGATTATGGTGATATTTATTTTTCCTTAATATTTTTTGAGGTTTTCTAAGTTGCATGCAATGAACATGTTGCTTTTATAAACAGAAAGACATTAGAGCTTCTTTCCCGTTAAGAACTTCATGTCTACTTGCCCTCCGTTTGTGTGGCCTTTTGCCAATCTTCCTCCCTGTGTTGTACACTGCTTTTCCTGGCATGAATGGGAGCCTGGCCCCCCGCAACCTCTTAAGACTATCAGTGAATGGAATCGAAGGGGCTGCCCTGTCATTTCTTGTGGGCATGTCTCCTCTCCCATGAAACTGAGAGCCCCCTGAGGAGAGACAGCACCCTACAGTGTGTACCACTGTAGGGAGAGGACATTGTCGGAATAGGAGTCAAGAAGCCTGAGTGTTGGTTCTGGCTATGGCCCTCAACTGCTGTACCTATGTAAGTCCCCTCCTCTAGGTCTCATTTCCCTCACCTGCAAAAGGAAGGGCTTGAACTCATGATCCCTCAATTAGTGCTGTCCAATAGAACTTTCTGCAATGATGGAAAAGTTCTATATCTCTGTTGTCCAATATGGTAGCCACTAGCTCTTAAAAGGTGCTCGTGCCATGTAGAAACTGAATTAATTTAAATCTACATGGCCATATTTGGGGCGCCTGGGTGGCTCAGTCAGTTAAGCATCTGCATTCGGCTCAGGTCATGATCCCAGGGTCCAGGGATGGAGCCCCATGATGGGCTCCTGGCTCAGCAGGGAGCTCGCTTCTCCCTCTCCCTCTGCCTCTGCCCCTGCTCATGCTATCTCCTCTGTCTCAAATGAATAAGTAAAATATTAAAAAAATAAATCAATGGCCATATTTAACTAGTAGCCACCAAACAGATGGTGTAGTTCCAGATTCTCTTTTAGCCCCGTCATTTGGCTCTTCTTTTATTTATTAAACTAAAGTTTCATTGTCTCAGAAGAGTGCCCTGTCTCCCACCTCTTCAGGAAATGTAACTTCCCCCAACTGCAACCATGTGACTCTAAGGAGAGCTGCCATGTCTTTGTAGATCCCACCCCTAATCCCTGTTGATTGGGCAGGGTGGGCACATGACCCAAGCTGGGCCAACTAGAGCTCTTCTATGGGGCTTTTACATTTTACCGTAGTGAAATGAATATAACCTAGAACTAACTTTCTAAAGGTGAGTGAAGAACTCAGTTCAATGTTGGACAACTACCACCTCTCATTCAAAAACCTTTTTATCACCTCCAAAGGAAACCCCACACCAGTTAAGCAGTTGCTCCACATTTCCTCTTTCTAATTCCTCTGACAACCACCAATCTGCATTCTCTGGATTTTCCTCTTCTAGCTCTTTCCCATAGATGGAATCCTACAATATGTGACCTTTGATGTCTGGCATCTTTCACTTGGCATATTGGTTTTGAGGCTCATCCACACTGTAGCATGTATCAGAACCCCATTCCTTTTTATGGCTGAGTAATATTCCACTGTATGTGTTTACCCCAAGTTGTTTACCCATTCATCCCCTGAAAGACCTTTGGGCTGTTTCCACCTTTCGGCTATTGTGAATAGCGCTGTACGAATATTTGTGTACAAGTGTACGTTTGCGTCCTTGTTTTCAATTCTTTGGGGGCACACAGTTAGGAGTGGAATTGCTGGGTCTTAAGGTAATTCCGTGTTGACTTTTGTTCTTCATGGTGGCTGCACCATTTTGACCATTCCCATCAGTAACGTGCCAGCTCTCTGGGAGCTTTTAACTTGGGCCAGGAAAGTGTCTCTGAGTGTCTTCCTGGTGAGCCTGGAAGAATACAAGTGACACCCACAGAGGGGCAAAGCGGGAAAACGGAAGAGTGCAAATCATCCTGGCAGCCCCACTCTTTCCCATCTCCTTCCTCGTGGCTCCACCGGTCAAAAAACTCCCCCTTCTTGCCTTAAGCTGGCAAAATGGGTTTCTGTAACTCCAAGTGTCCTGATCAATCCCCTCTTCTCAGTGCCGAGTCCAGAATCTTGATGAGTCAAGTTGTGCTTGAGGGTGCTCCAGATGGCACCCTCCGCATTGTGAGCCACTGAATCCCCGCCTGGCCCCTGCAGCCGAACCACCCTGTAGTTCCCTCTGCTTCTGCCCATGTCCTTAGCCAAGAGCCTCAGACAGATGCCTAAGGAAAACAACCATGGCTGGTCATCTGATATGAGAGAGGAGGCTGGTGGTAAGGGTGGGTGGGAGGTGGGTTGCAGGGGAAGAGAGGGCCGGGTTCCCCTGAGGACACTGTGGGGCAGGGAATATGCAAGAGAGGCTGGAGGCCAGGCAAGGGGAAGGAGGAGGAAAAGGTGGAAAGAAAAACCCAGCAGAATCACCAATGTTTAGATGGCCTTTCCAGGGTAATTGAGAATGCTCGCCTGGGGCCAAACATGAAGGCAATGTTCCTTCAGGGTCTGAGAAGAAAGGACTCTGATTTGGTTTTCTGGGTGGGGGCAGGGGGAGGAAGGAATGGAAAGTGGTGAGGAAGGGTGGTTTGGGGGATAGGGTTCAGGCCACTCTACCCTTTAAATCTCTAGAATCTCAAATCTGGGATCTGGGCCCATAGGAGTAGAGCCCAGCTGGTTGTTTTTTAAATATAATGTGGGGAGCACACACAGGTAACAGGATGAGGCCCTGGGGGTGGAGGTAGGGAAGTCCTAGCTGCGGACAATAAGAGAAAGTTCCAGATGGTGGGAGCCGTGTAGGTCTTGGAGAATGGGGTGGGCGGAGGGGTGGCGGGGGGAGGCAACAGGTATACTCTTGGAAAGAAAATGGAAAGATAATCAGGTCTTCCTTCTTGCATGGTTAACTGGATTTTTCTTTTTGATTTGTGCTAGTTGGAATGCATGAAACATGGGGCTTCACACATGGAAGTACTCACTGTGTGTGGTATTGCCCCAGGTTCGTGGCCTACAGACACAGGTCTTCTGACAACTTTTGTTTCCCATGTGTATTTGTTTATTGGGACTGCCATAACCAAGTGCCATGCTGGGTGGCTTAAACCACAGCAATGTATTGTCTCCCAGTCTAGAGGCTAGAAGTCTGCGATCAAAGTGTTGGCAGTATTGGTTTGTAATGGGGGCTGTGAAAAAGAATCTGGTCCAGGCCCCTCTCATAGCTTCTGGGGGTTTGCTGGTAGTCTTTGGTGTTCTTTGCCTTGTAGAAGCATCACCCCGATTTCTGCCTTTATCCCTATCTGGGATTTCCCGGTGTGTCTGTCTCTGTGTCCAAACTTCCCTCTTTTATAAGGGCATCAGTTATATTGGATTAGGGCCCGTTCTAAGGGTCTCGTTTTAAGTTGATTACCTCCATAAAGACCCTATTTCCAACTAAGGTCACATTCTGAAGTACTGGGAGTTAGGACAACAACAGACCTTTTCAGAGAGACACAGTTCAACCATAAACAACACAAAAAGAAAGGAAAGGTTATCTGCTTACAATCGTAGAGGCCTGATCATTGGAAGAACTGTCTACAGCCTAGCTTCCAGCTTCCTGGATTTCAAATGATCCTTCCTCTTCAACACACACAGTTCTGTTGCCAGATCCTGGAGGACACATTCATGGCGCCATGCAGCTCAGAGCCTACATCTCTGTGTCTTTATGCCAGGTGAGTGGGCTCAGTAGACAGCAAGGGGTTCCTTCAAGACATTTCTATCCCAAAACAGCTGACTTAAGTATATACAGCCACCAAACGCAAACTAAAGGTATCACCAATTCCACTTCTCCTTAGCCAGATCCCCAAAATGCCATGGCCATTCTAAAGCCGTCTGACAAAAGGAAGATCTGACAGTAGGAGGACAGAATGGAAAAAGTGAGCGATCTCAACTGATTACAGTTAATATGACTTGTGCAATTTTTACAGAAGCACATGACCATGTGAACACATTGCTAGGGTCCCTCCCAGGGCTTAGAGAGGGGCCTGTGCCAGGGAAGAGTCCTGATACTTAAACTGTACTAATTTTACGGTCAGTTTGCCTCAGGATGGGCACGCTCTCTCGCTCTGAAAACCCCCCACAAGTAAAAAACCAACCAAACAAAAACCCACAAACATTCATTCGAGAAAAACTTATTCATCTATTATGTCAGACTCTGTGCTGGATCCAGATGAGGCAGAGACAAACAAAGCAAGCTGAGAGCAAATCCAACTTCTAGACATCACAACCTCCCCAAGGGGCCCAGCCCTGGAGAGACTGGGCTGTCCCAGGGGGTGAGTCATCAGATGGAGGAGAAAAACTCGTCTCAGCTTAGGCTGGAAAGTGGGCCTTTCCCTTTGAGAAGTGTAGTGAAAGATCCCAGGAGAAGAAGCCTCCTCCTAAGATAATCTTGATGCTGGAGAGCCTTTAATAATTGGAGTTCTGGCCCAAGAGGAGAGGCTATCCATTCGCCAGGAGCATGGGAGTCAAATCCCCCAAATCAGAGCCACACTGTTCCCACGAAAATGTCCCATCAGGAGTCCTAGATCTGGGGGACTAGAGCCTCAGCTTCGGTGTCCAACCTCTTGCTTTGGTCTAGAACATTCCTGCTTTGACTTGGAATGAGCAGAAACTCATGAATGCCTAAACCAGTCCTTCCTGTCAGTGACTGACCAGTCCCAGCTGCCTGCCCCAGCTCCTGCCCAGCCTCATTCTGGACCATGGCACCCTGAATCATTTGAAGGACACGTACTTTGGAGGTGTCCCCCTCTCTGAGCCTTGGTCTCTTTCCGTGTCAATGGACCATCAACTCCAAGAGGGCTGGGTGGTTTGTCTTGCCCTTCCCTACAGTCTCAGCCCAGGGAAGTACATGGCACATAGTAAGTGCTCAGTAAGTGTTTGTTGCGTGAATGAATGGAATAGAGAGATCCTTGACCTTGGTGTGGAGGAGATAGTATATTTGCAATAGCTGGTACTTGTTCAGTTGCAGGTGGAAGACACCAGCCCAACCTGGCATGAGGGAAAGACTGTATCCCTTCCCATTGCCAAAGTTCACGGGGAGCTGTATGTTTGGGATTCCTCAGCTCAACTGACAATATGATGAATCTGTCTTCACCTCTGCCCTTGGCTTTCCTCCTGTTAGAGTTAGCCCCTAGAGTCAGCCTAGAGTTAGGCTTACAGTCCAGCAGCAAAGAGACAATCTTGTTCTCCGAAATGCAAACAAAAACCTCAGAAGTGAGTCTCATTGGACAGACTTGGGTCCCCTTGCCCGTCCCCGCACTAATCACCGTGGCCAGGGACATCTGATGCTCTGATTAGCCAAGCCTGCCTTGGGGTGGATCCACTAAGAGGAAGGAATAGTTCTGCACAGGGAAATGCAGCTTCCATCACCATGAAAGGGGAGAAGGCTCCATGGCTGACAACAGGTGCCCACCGCAGCACTTGACTGAGGTCTGGACATTTAGGCCAAACTTCCCCTCTCCGAGCCTCAGCCTCCTCATGTGTCCTTGGTGACAAGAATGACACTGGCAAAAGCCCTGCCCTACTTCTCAACCTAGACCTTTGGTGGGGTCCAAAGGAGACCGTGAGTTATAATAATGACTAACATTTTACTGAGGCATCGCGAGCATCTGGCCCTGTGCTACGTAAACTCTTTACACGTTTATTTTAATATTTACAACAATCCATTTTTCCGACAGGAAGCAAGCTGAGAGCAGTTACAGGGCTTATATGCTGTCACAGAGCTAGCAAGGGTGGGGCTGGGCTTAAAGCAGTGCCCTCAAGCATGAAGCTATATATAAACTGTAAATAATTTTACAAGCAGAGGGATTATTAGTAATGGTCTGTACTGTTAATAATAGTAATTTTTTAAAACCCTGAAAGGGAAACTCAAATAAATTCAAACAAATGTTTGTTTAGCACCTACTACGGGCTGATCACTCACCAGGGGCTCAGAGGGAGACACATAAATAACTGTGAAACAGGCAGACTGTGATCTAAGAGAGCCGTAAACATGCCCCAGGGGAGTGTGGGGAGCAAGAGATTGACTCCCCCTGGGGAGGGGTAAGGGGAGGGGATCCGGAAAGGTCTCTTAGACGAGGTGGGATTCGAGCTGAGCTTTTGAGATAAAGGGACTTCGACAAAGGGAGGAAAGAGAAAATCAACTTCGGAAGCGATCTGGAAGGATCCAAAGACCCAGTGCAGTGTTCCTGGGTAAGAGTTAAGCATGTCTATGCAAAATAACTCTCACACCAGCAGGAGCTTCAAAAAGTGATTGACTAAGTGGAGCGCAGCCGTTGCCATAGGAACAGAGGCAAACCTCTTCCCCGTCATTAGGGAGCATCCCTGGCTTGGCGCTGTCTAGCCGGGGCCAGGAGGCAGTGGGGGCTGGGCTGCACTGTCCCTTAGACGAAAAGCCCCGCGAGACTGCTGCCCTGGGAGACGGGCTTTTGTTTCATAGGGAGGCAGAGCTGACAGGTGACATCTGTTTTCGAGAAGTCAGGCAGCCAGGGGGAAGCCTCTGCCTCAAAGGGCTTCGGGACATCCCCAAGCTACTGGAGCAGGCACTGAGACCTCAGGGAGGGGATGCAAAGGGCAGGGAGCAGGCCGGAGAGCCAGTGGTGGCCAAGGGGTGGAGCTCTACCCAGGTGCCAGGATGTGAGGCTGCCTCCCGGGACCCCTGCGGCGCGCCAGGGGAGTCCAACGCACCAAGAGAGTTGGCATCTAACCTCCAAGAGCCCAGGCGGAACCGTAAGTGAAGACCCCAGTGACAGGCTGGGGGTCTCTAATAGGTGAGTGAATGGTGGCGCATTCAATACAACAGACCTTAGATCCCAGACCTGCGTTCAAATCCTGGCTCTGACACATTTCTAGCCGTGTGAGGTTGGGCAAATTGCTTACCCTTTCTCTGCTTCTCAGTTTCTCTGTCTGGAAGATGCAGATGATGGCAATAATTTTACCTGCGTCCTAGGCCTGCACAGGAATTCAGTGAGATAATGTAGTCATGCACGGCACGTGGCACACAGTTGGTGTTCACTAAATGCAAGCTATTATAGCACTATTATGACCTCCACATTTCGATTTGGTATTGATTCAGCGTCTCTCTCCCCCCCCAGGCAGGGTTACTTTATATTGGTGCTAAAAGCCAGGTTCTCCGAATATAGTAGATGAGGACAGTGACAACGGTAATGGGAGCGAGAGGACCCATTTACCTGCCACATTTCTGGTGACTATTATCATGAAGGCGGGAGTCAAGTTTCTGTCTCCTGAGAGCCAAGCCAAGGAGCTTGAGCCCTTTACTACAGACGGTGGGTAGCTAGCCACTGAAAATTTTGGAAGAGAAAAAGGACTTGATCAAGGGAATGCAGATTTTTGTCCCGGAGGCTATGCACTTGTAGGAATAGACTCTAAGTACAATGACAATAACATCTAAATATAGTAACAATAATAACAACAGCTATCATTTCGTGAGAGCTTATGCACCAGGCTCCTTGCTAAGCGTCACATGCCTTGTCTGTTGTAATCCTTACAACAACTTTATGAGGTAGCTACTATAATTATTCCTGTTTTACAAACAAGAAAACCGGGGCACCGAGAGGTCAACTCAGGTAGCTCAGTCACACTGCTTCCCCACTCAACGGCAGAGTAGGGAAGGAACACGGCCACTGGCTCCCGGGGTCTCACCCGGGCACTCCTGCCTTCCCTGAACCTGGGAGGGGATGCTAGTGGGCAGCCTGGCAGCCTCATTTTCGGAGCCCCTCCACTTATCTGGATCTCAGGGCCCCCCACTCCCAGCCTGACTCTCTGGGACTTTACCTCTTTCTCTGAAAGTCCCACCTGGTGTGTGTATGGAGAGAGAAACCAGCTGACCAGTGAGGATGGAAACCTCTGGACATCAAAGTGGGCAGAGCCGCGGATGGACGGGCTGGAGGCAGACCTGGGTCCTGTTGGGCTAATTCCTCCCAAGGCTGGCGGAGGTCACGGCGGGAACTTCTGAGAAGGTGGAGAACAAGGCCTTTCATACGGCCTCCCTTTGAGCTGGCCTCGAGGTGGGGCCGGGGTCGGGTGGGTGGAGGGTGGGGAGTGTGCGGAGAGGCGAGGCCGAAGTCGAGCTGGGCAAACAGATGGGGCAGCGGCTGTGAGCACAGAGCGCCCATTGTGGACCCAGAGCTCTGCTTTCAATAATCTACTCGGAAGAATGTTTCATTGAGCGCCAGAGAAAGGAGCCATTGAAATGCCCAGGACTGGGGCCCCGTGAAGGGTTAAAGGCAAGGGACTAGGGTGCCCTGGCTCTTGCCCCTCTTGGTTCAGATGTCTGATATGGGGATCCTGAGGCTAAAACAAGGGGGCTCGGTGAGACCACTGAGAGGACCGGAAGCAAGGGTCAGGAGTGTGTCTCCCCTCGGAAATGCAAAGGGAGGTGCAGCAGCATCAAGGAGGAAAATGCTCTTCCTCCCAGAACCAGTTTGCCCAAATAATATCCAGCAAGGACTGGGCCTCAGATGCCCCTCAGTCTGCCCACTGGGGAGAAGAGCTCGTTTGGGCAAGCAGTATAGTCTCGTGATGCAGCAAGCAAGCATCATGACCTTACCTTTGATCGTTCATTCATTGTAATTAATGATGCACTAGTAGAGCGTGGGACTTAAAGTGAGAACCAGTGGCCACTAGACCAGAGGACCAAGGAAACCTGTGGAATTTCTTTCAGGGAGGCATTTTTCAAATAGAGAAAGTGCTCATTAGGAGGATATGGCCTAACTGTTGGAAAAGGTGCCAGGAGCCGAATTCTGTGATCCCACTCAGTGTGCTTCCTTCCCGGGTGCCACAGGCCATATGCCCTTTCAAGCCCCAGGGGCTCGCGGGGTTTAAAGTGCGGGGAACCTAATGCTGGCATCTGTGGCCTCCGAGGAGAGACAGGAGGTGGCTGAGCCGGGCCTGCTGCTGGGGAGCCCGACCTCCAGCACCACGGCAGGGCGGCATCCTTCTCGCCACGGAACTGCTGCCTGAGCCTGCATCTTTGGGGAAGCGCTCTACAGCTGAAGCTGAGCTTACGCCGTGAACCAGTCAAAGTAACCATTTTGGATGGAAACCTTAAAACGTCTCTGATGCTTTCTCCAGCTTTCTTAAAAAGAACTTGAACAGAATTTAAACGCTGAAGGGTGACCCCCTCATTCCCTTCTGTGGCTTGGCTGTAATTTGGTGATGCCCTCGGGTCTGTTCAGGTGGATGTAGCTCTTTGCTTTTGCACCAAATGGCCCGAACTCCCAGGCTTTTGGAATTCATTGGTCTGATTTTTATGTTTATTCTTTTGTTTCTCCCTGATGTTTTCACTGTGAAACTGTATTACTATAAAACAGGCAAATGCCTCAAGCCACCTTCCTATCTCCTTGCTCTGAACTACTTCAAATATTATCGGGCTGGGAAACAAAATTGTTAGCCTTGTAAGAATTGTGGATGAAGCAAGAGTCAGTAGGCTTGGAGTGAGGAAGGCCTGAGGAGCTCTCCTCTGAGTTAAGGGATTGAACTCTATGACATTATTGACTGTTCAGAGGCCTTCTATGTTACCTTTCTGGTCTTTGACTTGGCCCAGCCTACACAAATTGACCTCCAGAGGACAAGAGCATGCATAATCTGTGCATAAGATCTTTGCCAAGGTTAATTAAGTCACAAGAAAATAATATCTGTACTGAGTTAATTTTAGCTCAAAGATGGTCAAACATACACATACACCTACACCTGCACCACACACACAGCAAATGAAAGACAAAGCCACAAAATAGACTCACCCACTTTTTCACTTTTATATCTCTGCATCCTAAAAAGTTTTGTATGGGGCGCCTGGGTGGCTCAGTTGGTTAAGCGACTGCCTTCGGCTCAGGTCATGATCCTGGAGTCCCGGGATCAAGTCCCGGGATCGAGTCCCGCATCGGGCTCCCTGCTCGGCAGGGAGTCTGCTTCTCCCTCTGACCCTCTTCCCTCTCGTGCTGCTCTCTATCTCTCTCATTCTCTCTCTCTCAGATAAATAAATAAATCTTTAAAATCAATAAAAAATAAAAAGTTTTCTATGGATAAATAACCCGAATCATAACATTTTCAAGTTGGAAAGAACTTTCAAAGTCCTTCAGTTTTGCTCCTCATTTTGTTTGTTTGTTTATTTATTTATTTATTTATTATTTATTTTTTTTTATTTTTTTAAAGATTTTATTTATTTGACAGAGAGAGACACAGCGAGAGAGGGAACACAAGCAGGGGCAGTGGACGAGGGAGAAGCAGACTTCCTGCCGAGCAGGGAGCCCGATGTGGGACTCGATCCCAGGACCCTGGGATCATGACCTGAGCCGAAGGCAGACGCTTAATGACTGAGCCACCCAGGCGCCCTGCTCCTCATTTTAGTTTGGAATCTCTCTCCCTCCCAGGCAGACGGGCACTTTCTGTCCCTCTTACATTGTGCTAGGAACACAGAGCTCAGTGCTTTTTGAAGTCCAGCAGAAAGTAAACACCACTATACCCCTGCCGTATTTGATCTCCATTTCATGTGCCGGTGTTAGGTTTCTGGTCCTGTTTTAATGCGGCTGCTCTTTGGGGGTGATGGGGAAAGCATGCACCTGAGTGAATGCGGCAACAGATCTCCCCCGTCTGTAGGGGATGGATATTCCTGTTGTCATTCACCTTGGAAACAGGAGGGTCCTGAGACAGAAACTGCAAAGGCTAGCTTAGCTCAAGAGGGAACTTCTATTTCTCTGAGACTTACTTTTTGAGCCTGAACTTGAGATATTTTAGAGTTCTTGAGTCCATCTGGATGGCAGTAGGGCTGATGGACATTGTCCCAGGAAGAAGGCAGGTAGGCATCCCGTAGGGAACATAAAGGGAAGACGAGTGAGTCACATCTTAACAGCGATATGACCTGAATTCAAGTTACTCCTTATTTATCTCCCCCTCAGCATCCCTGAGCCTTTAGAAATGTCTGGCCTAAATGTTCCATCCTGGTCCTTCTGTGTAATGGCATTAAGAGTTGCAGGTCAGTGTTTATTTCCCTAGAATGTTAGAGGGGAAAGATGCCCCCTGAGGCCACCATGGGTTTGGGGGAGTAACTGAGGGGCCCTGGAACATGAATACTGGGGAACACGAGCTGGGCCCCAGAGTTCCACCCACTCCTCTCCACGGGGTGATTCACCCATCACTGCCATCCTTTTATTAAGAAAGCTGCCAGATTTCCTACGAAAGTAATCCCTTAAATTGGCCTGAAATCTGCCTCCCAGTAATGTTCAACCCACAGGACTTGGTCTTTTCTCCCTGAACCACAGAGAACAATCATCATAATCGTTCACATTCATTGAGTACTTACTCTGTGCTGGGCACTTTATTGAACACTGTATTGTGTCTCATTTATATTATTATCCCATTTTACAGAAGAAGAAACTGAGGCTGAGGGAGGCTAAATAATCTGCGCAAGGCCTGACCCCAAATAAGCGGCAGGATTTGAACGCAAACAGTTTGATGTCAGAGCCCACAGGCTTGAACTCTTAGAAATTCTACTTGTCTTGTCCCTTTGATGCGCCCCCCCCCGACACCACCCTGTCCAGATCTGCAGCCTGTGAGCTTCGCTCCCCAGACCTTTCTTCTTCCAGGCTACATCCCCACCCCACCTCCCTTGCCATTTCTCCCTGTGTCACTTCTCCTCGTCCTCCTGACCGAGGTCTGGGACAATGCAAAGACTGCAAAACCCAAGTCCATCTGACCTCCTGTGACTTGTCCCACTTTGACCCACAGGACAGCCTTCAGGCTGAAGCCTCTGGAAGCACCATTTTAGCAGCATTCCCCTCAGGAGGCTGTATTTTTCCTGTCTGTCCTCAACATTTCTTTTGCCAGAACAACAGGCTCAGTTTTCCCTTTTGATAAATCTGGTCACCCTAAATATGGGGCTTTGAGCAAACAGGAGCGGCCAGCCCCACGCAGCCCTCATTTCAAAACGTGGATTCACTTGGGCTGCTATTTTGGAAGTCTGGTTTCTTTCCCCACACACAGTGGTTTTAAGGAAGAGGGAAGGGATCATGACAGAATACTGGCAGGGGAAAGATGCTAGGAGAGAAGACACACCTGGGCACTCTTCGTTCCCCTAAGTTCCCCCAAACACTGGCCCTTCGAGAAGCCCTGTGGAAAGGAGGGTCCTTGGCCACATAAAGTTGGAAAATACAGCTTTACCAGCTCCCCTCCCGGAGATCAGCACATCCAGCATTTGAAATGCTGGTAGTAAGGGAGCCTAACTGGTTTTGTTTAATTCAGCTTTCCCATTTAAAAATGCAGCCTAGGAAAACTTCGAAAAACAATGAAGCAGAGCGGAAGTTGCATGGCCTAACATATTCCTCAGGTTTGAGTTGGTCTGTGCAGTGCTTAAATTTGCTTTAAATTAGTTGCTAGCACTTAACAGTTGGACTATTTCTCATAATAATCTGAATTTGGATGTTCTTGGAAAATCAGAAGATCTGGAAACACTGGTCCACATTTTTGCATGACAATGGTGAGCTGGACACAAGGCTGTGGTCTTTGGCTCATGGCAGCCCCTGCCTTCCTCTGGCAATACAGCCATCCCCCTGCTTTACTCCTTTATGATAGCTGTCTGGCCCAGGAGTCCCTCTGGCTTGCCTTCTCTGCTCTGGAGATTTCCTTGGGTGGGAGTTGGCCTGCACCCATGCCGGAGGCCCATTCATCCATTCATTCATGCAACATGTGCTGATTGAGCTTCTGGACCCTGTGGATATGTATTCAACAGCCCGGGGCCTCCGGATTTTAGCACTGGCGTTCTAGCACGCGAGAGCAGAATGAAGAGGGGGAGGGGAGGGGTTGGGGAGAGGGAAGCTGGCAAAGGCCAGCACCTAGTTTCCTGATTTCCAGCCCCAGGTGCTTGCTAAAGGCATCCCTATTCTTCACTGCTGTCTCTACTGCCGCTCCAGCAGCCGCTGAGCCCCAGGGAAGAAGCTACGGACATGCCCTGTGACTTAACACGAGTTCCCACCTAGCTCAGGGCCTCAGTTTCTCCAACTGTAGAACGACTGGGTTGGACTAGAAAACTATGCGCGTCCCTTCCAGGGCTGGCATGCAAAGATGCTAAGACTCCAAGATCTTGGAATGTCTGACAGGACCATTCGGGAGCTGTTCCACTGAATTCCAAGCAGCCCCTCTCCCTCCTTTTCCCCGGCCCGCGCCGGGAGGGGGCCGGGAGGGGGCCGGAGCCAGAGGGCCGACCCGGCCTGGGCTTCCCGCCCGGGGGCGGAGCCGCTGCTCCACGTCCCGCCCCTCCACCTGGGGTTCTGCCCCGGCAGATGTTACAACTTTCTCTCATTCTCTCCCTTGGTGTCCCCCCAGGCCCGCCCAACCCGTGCCTCCCTCCCCTTCCCCGCTGGGGTCCTGCCTGCCTCCCTGCGGGGAGCCCGACTGTTCTCAGGACTCCGGGCGGGGCGAGAGGCCGGGCTGGGGGCTGGAGGGTCGGGAGGAGGAGGAAGGGAAAGCAGAGGCGAGAGAAATTAGGAGGCGGGAGAAATCGAGGGCTAGTAGGAAGGGGAGAGTCAGAGGATGGTGGAGAGCACTTTTTGGAAGCAGCCACGCCGCGTCTCAGGCTGGCCCGGCTGAGCCGGGGGAGAGGGAGCGAGGGCGGCGCAGGGCGGGCGCGCAGGCGGCGGGAGGCAGCTCGGCGCGGGCCTGACCTCTCCAGAGCGCCCCGCTGCGGCCGCGCAGGTCCGGCCGCCAGTCCTGGACCAACCCCTGGGCCGTCCCCCGGGGCCGCTGAACGATCTCGCAGCGTCCAGGCCGGCCAGCTGGCGGGCGTGCGGGCCGTGCGCCCTGGGCGCGCGAGGCGGTGAGGCCCCGGGAACCCTGTGCGCCCGGACGCGCGGGCCAGCATGGCAATGCACGCCCTCACCGGCTTCTCGCTGGTCAGCCTGCTCAGCTTCGGCTACCTGTCCTGGGACTGGGCCAAGCCAAGCCTGGTGGCCGACGGGCCCGGGGAGGCCGGCGTAGAGCCGCCTTCGGCCGCCCCACCCCAGCCTCCCCATATCATCTTCATCCTCACCGACGACCAGGGCTACCACGACGTGGGCTACCATGGCTCAG
This sequence comes from Callorhinus ursinus, assembly GCF_003265705.2. Lineage (NCBI taxonomy): Eukaryota > Metazoa > Chordata > Mammalia > Carnivora > Otariidae > Callorhinus > Callorhinus ursinus. Next base: position 51,321,172 of record NW_027397065.1, read on the forward strand.
ATATCGAGACCCCTACACTGGACCGGCTGGCAGCCGAGGGTGTCAAGTTGGAGAATTACTATATCCAGCCCATCTGCACGCCTTCGCGGAGCCAACTTCTCACTGGCAGGTAGGCATGTGGGGCTGGCCGGACGAGCCCCAAATAAATCCGGTCTGTAGATCTCCTCTGCATTCACAGACCGCCCCCCCCCCCTCCAATCTGGGACCTGGGAAACCAGGACTCGACCAATTCTGTCTCCAGTCGCCTGTGTGATCATTAGTTAAGTCCTTTGCCCTCTCTGGGCCTCAGTTTCTCCAACTGTACACTGAATGGCTTAGATCATCTTTGAGGTCTCCTCCCTCTGATGTTCTAGGACACACGCTATGCACCATGTGAAGGAGACATCTGGGCATCCCTCTGTGAGATGAACATGGCAGTCTCTGACACTTAGGTTTTAACGCTGTTTCTATTTACAGACCCTGAGGCCATGAGCAAGTCATTTAACTTCTCTAAGCCACCACTTTCTTGTCTGTCCATAGAATGGAGAGCAGTGTTTATCCTGAAAAAGAGTGGTGAGGATGGGATGAGTTGCTTGGCTGTAATAAATGGCAGCCCCTATGTCACCAGAGGGATTAGGGTCCCCAAACTGAGGGCTGTGTGGAAAGGAAACCAAGGAACGTAGAGGCGGGGCAGAAAGACACACACAGGATGCCGTGACCTATGGAGCCTTAGACTAGTTACTTCATTTCTCCAAACCTCTGTTTTTTCACCTGCAAAATCCTCCTAAGTTGGCTGGGAGCCCCAAGGAGACGTGCTGCCTTCTCCGTAAGGAGTTGTCCACAAGCAAGGCGGCAGGATTACAGGATTAAAAGAGCCGGGAAACGGGAGGTGGGGGTGTAGAAGGCAAACTCTGGCCACTTAGGAGAAAATCCTTTGGCAAGGCTGAAGCTAATCCTCCTTGGATGGGGTCCAAGGCATGCCTTCTCCCAAGATCCCCCCAAAAGCCGTTAGTATGATCTCAGGAACCAGAGCCTTCTCTCCCTGTTTCCCAGGTGGGAGAAACTGAGGCATGGAGTCAGGGAGGGCCCGACTCATGCCTCTGCCCAATTTCAGGGTCTGTGGGAGAGGGGGCTGAGAAGCCAGGTGGTTGGCAGGGGGCCCAGAGCTGGGAGTCGAATAGGTGCCTTTTCTTCCTTCACACGGGCACGCAGCATTCAGCTCCAGGAACAGAGAGAGAGAGAGAGAGAGAGAGAGAGAGAACTGGAGAAGTGTGGAAGCGGGGCTGGTGTATGTGTTGCGGGTGGGGGCGTTGGTAGTGGTGGTGAAGACCAAATGTTGACTAACCTCCAGAAGAGGGAAAAGAATCTGCATTCCCAGGAATTGTGCACAAGTTAGCATTTCTCTCTCGAGAGGTGACTTTTGGTTTAAGCAGGGGCATGAGCAGCCAGCAGGGCAGCGTTCCAGCCCCCGATCTGTGAAGTTAGCTGAGCGTGGCTGGGCAGCGCCTGCCCCCGGCCCCTGCAGCTGGCTCCATCGGACTGGTGCTGACGACTCTCATTAGCGTTTGTTAATGCATCCAGTCGTGTCTGGTGAAGCTGGAGAGCGCCAGTGTTTCTCATGTTACCCACTTGCAGATGGGCTTCGGTGACTCTTAGCTGGCCCACCCACTTTACAAACCAGTGCTCCGTGGTGCCCAGCCCTGTGAAGAGGCTCCGCCGCTGCTTGGCCTGGGGGTACTTCCTGTAGTAAATGGAATCGTTCATTAGCTTGATTGAGGTCTGCAGCGCCAGCATCACCGAGAGGTTTTGAACACGAGTTGTGTAGACCTGGGTTCAAAGCTCAGAGCTGCTGCTTGCTAGCTGTCTGCAGTTGGGCCCGTTGCTGTACTTTTGAGAGCCTCAGTTTCATCAGCTGTAGAATAGGGATAGCAATAGCCTTCCCTATAGGTTTTTAATGAGGATTGAATGAAATAATATATGTGGCATATAGACAAATATAAAAATGGCCACAGTGGCTAATGATGGCTAACAACGATAACGGCTTTAAGTTAAGGAAACCAAAAACAGGAGAGCCCACCCTAGTGCCTGCGTTAACAGTGTCAGGTATTCAGGTCTTGGCTTAACTCAGATTCCCCTGGGGTGAGAAAAAGGTATGGGATTCTAAGACCCTTGTGAAGTTCCAGGCTTCTTGTTTACTCTGGGCTTTTAAGGCTTGAGTAAAGGCTGGACACCACACACAGATCACATGGAGGCCTTGACCGCAGAAGGGATTTGAATGAATAGATGAGGAATGCAGGATTCTGCTAACCATTTGCTCCTGCCTCAGAGCATTAGCCTGGGTGAGTGACCCAGATCCAGGGGCCACATGAATTTATAGGCAGGCACATGAGAACTGGTCTCATAAAATTTGGGAACTGGAAGGTTTTCAGAGATCTCCCGTTCTACTGAACTCACCCCTCTATGTGAGCACACTGAGGCCACCGTGAGGGAAGAGACGTGGCAGTCTAGTTTGCTGAAAAAGAGTCTGTGCTTGGACTCTGCTTGGACTTATGTTCAAGTCCTGGTTTTGCCCCTGACCACTGAGTGACCTTGAGCAAGGCCCTTCCCCTCCTCTGGACATGGGTTTTTCTTTTCTTTTAAAGATTTTATTTATTTATTTGAGAGAGAGAGAGAGAGAGAGAGAGCGCACAAGCAGGGGGAGGGGCAGAGGGAGAAGGAGAGGGACAAGTAGACTCCCTGCTGAGTGCGGAGCCTGATGCAGGGCTCCACTCCAAGTTCGATCCCAGGATTCTGAGATCATGACCTGAGTGAAAGTCAGACACTTAACCGACTGAGCCACCCAGGCGCTCCTGGACCTGTGTTTTTAAGACAAGGTAAATACACTAGAAATTGACTTGGGTCCCTTCTGCCTGTAAAATCCTGAGTGCCTGCCTCCCTCCCTCCCTTCCTCCCTTCCTTCCTTCCTTCCTTCCATAAGTAATTGAGTATCCTTTAAACATCACCTGAATGCCAGGAATATAAAGTTGAGTAAAGGACAGCCCCATTACATATCACTGGACCCAAGAGCATGCACCACTGAGTAGAACCCCATGGCCAAGGAGGACAATGATCATGTATACTAAATGTTAACCCAGAAGCAAAAGTGATTCATTCTCTGAGAGAGTTAGGAGAGACTTTACAGAGGGGGTAACATTGGGTCTGGGCTTTGAAGAGTGCGTACGAGTTTGCCTGGGAGAGCAGGACTTGCTCCAGGTACAACAGCAAGTTAGTAGCTTAGAACTTAGGGATTCTGAAGTCTTTGGAGACCCCCTGGGATATAGATCCCAACTCCAGTTACTCATTGTTTGAATCACTGGGCAAGTGATATAACTTATTGAGCCTCAGTTTCCTTATTTAGAAAGGGAATGATAATGACATGCATGTACTCCCTAGGTTAGTGGGGAGTTGGTGAGACAATTCATATAAAGGGCTTAGCACAATGCTGAGCACACAAGAGAGTACTTTGTGTTAGCTATTATTATTTTGTTGTCATGATTAACCTGGGTTTGACTCTTAACTCCCCCATCTTCCTGGCTGCGTGATCCTGGGTGAGTGGTTTAACCATTCTGAGCTTCAGTCTCCTCCTCTGTAAAATGACAGTGAATGTCTGCTTCCATTGATTTTGAGGATTCCATGAGCTGATGCATTTGGAGTGCTTCTCACATGCTGCCTGCTGTGCGTTTTCCGGGAGCGCTGGGGCCAGAGCCCCCCTCAGGGAGGGCATGGGGGCTTGCTTGGCCCGAACAGTGGTTTGTGGCTCACCTCTGCCTTCCAAACCCTCCCCTCTTCCCACCAGGTACCAGATCCACACGGGACTTCAGCACTCCATCATCCGCCCTCGGCAGCCCAACTGCCTGCCCCTGGACCAGGTGACACTGCCCCAGAAGCTGCAGGAGGCGGGTTACTCCACCCACATGGTGGGCAAGTGGCACCTGGGCTTCTACCGGAAGGAGTGCCTGCCCACCCGCCGGGGCTTCGACACCTTCCTGGGCTCACTCACCGGCAACGTGGACTACTACACTTATGACAACTGTGACGGTCCCGGGGTGTGCGGCTTTGACCTGCACGAGGGCGAGAGCGTGGCCTGGGGCCTCAGCGGCCAGTACTCCACCATGCTCTATGCCCAGCGGGTCGGCCACATCCTTGCTAGCCACAGCCCCCGGCGGCCCCTCTTCCTCTATGTGGCCTTCCAGGCCGTGCACACGCCCCTGCAGTCCCCTCGAGAGTACCTGTACCGTTACCGCGCCATGGGCAACGTGGCCCGGCGCAAGTACGCGGCCATGGTAACCTGCATGGACGAGGCCGTGCGCAACATCACCTGGGCGCTCAAGCGCTATGGTTTCTACGATAACAGTGTCATCATATTCTCCAGCGACAATGGTGGCCAGACCTTCTCGGGGGGAAGCAACTGGCCGCTGCGAGGACGCAAGGGCACTTACTGGGAAGGGGGCGTGCGTGGCCTCGGCTTCGTCCACAGCCCCCTGCTCAAGCGAAAGCGCCGGACAAGCCGGGCGCTGGTGCACATCACTGACTGGTACCCGACCCTGGTAGGTCTGGCGGGTGGCAGTGCCTCGGCGGCCGACGGGCTGGATGGCTATGACGTGTGGCCAGCCATCAGCGAGGGCCGGGCCTCGCCGCGCACGGAGATCCTGCACAACATCGACCCCCTCTACAACCATGCCCGGCACGGCTCCCTGGAGGCTGGCTTTGGCATCTGGAACACTGCCGTGCAGGCCGCCATCCGCGTGGGCGAGTGGAAGCTGCTCACGGGGGACCCTGGCTATGGGGATTGGATCCCACCACAGACGCTGGCCGCCTTTCCCGGCAGCTGGTGGAACCTCGAGCGCATGGCCAGTGCCCGCCAGGCAGTGTGGCTCTTTAATATCAGCGCTGACCCCTATGAACGGGAGGACCTGGCTGGCCAGCGCCCCGATGTGGTCCGTGCCCTGCTGGCCCGTCTGGTGGACTATAACCGCACAGCCATCCCTGTGCGCTACCCAGCTGAGAATCCCCGGGCCCATCCTGACTTTAATGGGGGTGCTTGGGGGCCTTGGGCCAGTGATGAGGAAGACGAGGAAGAGGAGGAAGAAGCAGGCAGGGCTCGAAGCTTCTCCCGAGGGCGCCGCAAGAAAAAATGCAAGATTTGCAAGCTGCGATCCTTTTTTCGTAAACTCAACACCAGGCTGATGTCCCAGCGGATCTGATGGGGGGGGGGGGGGAGGTGAGGATCTCTGTCCCCCTAGATGTACTTCCTCATTCAAGCCTGAGCCTGCCCCTCCCCATGGAGGGGCCTGAGGTCAAGTCCCCAGTTGCCGGGAAATGGAAGGCATAGAGACCCTCAATTGCAGGGTGGGGAGCTTGGCTTGGGGAAGAATAAACTAGACTGGGGTACCTGGATTCCAGTCTTGCCTCTCCATTGACTTGCTCTGTGACCTCAGGTGGCCTGCGTGAGCTCTCAGGGCCTGTTTCCTGGTCTGTAATGAGCTCTAATGACTTGGTGGTTCTGGGGTGTGAGCCTGGCGCCTGGGGCCATGATGGAGTTCCCATTGACCTTGCCACCTCCCAGCTCATTGAAGGCCTCACCCTTGAAGCCTGCACCTCTGTGGTACTGCTTGGGTGAGGGGCCACATGGAGGCAACTCTAAGCTTGGACCCTCGCTGAGGCATGGCGGTCCGGCCAACTCTCCTAAGGAATCGTCTGAGTGCTGAGAGTGGAGGTGCAGGGATGGCGGCTGACCTTCCTAAGTCCTCTCATGGCTTGGGCGAGTCCTGAGGCCAGACTAGTGCTGGGGGCTGTGGGAGAAAGCTCCCCTTCCAGCCCCCACCACGCAGAGGATTGAGGTGGTGGGAACAGCTGTGAACAGAGGCTCCGAACCAACAATCAGGACCCTGGGTGCTGCTTTGACCTTGGACCCAATACTTCCCCTTTGGGCCTCAATTTCCCCACCTGCGAACGGGGATGTTAGCCCTAGCTCTGCCTACCTCACAGGGCTATAGAGAACTGGTCAAGGTAATGGTTGTGGAAGAGCCCATGAACTTGATTAAAATGCAGTCCCACGGACGCCAGGGCTGCAGGGCTATCTGTGAGCACAGGGGTGTGTGCATGTGCATCCTGAGGGCACGTAGGAGCTCACCATTGACAGAGTGAGTGGGAGAGGAGGTGGGCAGGCTGGCCAGGAAGCAGAATGTGTGGGTTCTGGCCCAGTCCTGCCACAGGTCCACTGGGTGACCTCTGGCAAATCCCGGACGCTCTCTGGGCCTCAGTGTCCCCCTGGGTACAGTAGAGGATCTGAAAGCCCTTCCCACTTGGTGTTCTGGGGACCGCTGCTGTGTGTGTGTTGGGGGGCACAGGCTGAGTGGCGGGAGGAGGGGCCTGGGGGGTTCAGAGCTGCTTGCTGCATAGCGTGCCTTCATCCACACACTGTGTTCTGCATATCTCCCTTCAGGTTCCAGTCGGTGCAGCATGTGTAGGCGAAAGCCCTGCTGTGAATTTTGAAAATAGTTATTTTTGTCACTGGCAAAGGAGGCCTGTTAGGACTCGTCAGCTTGTGGATGAACAGGACGGGTGGGGTGGGGTGGGTGCAGAGCCGTGGAGGGGGTTTGGGTACGGGTTCCAGAGTGCATCCCCTCTGCAGAGGTAGCTGAGCCCAGCAGTGAGAGTCTGGCCTGGGGCTGCAGGGCGGAGGTGACTGACCATGTCCTGGGCCCCTTCCTCTGCCCCCCAGGGGGAGCTTTCTCTGTCTCCAGGATGTTGATGCCTGTGCTGTGTGGGGCAGGGGCCAGGACTGGCTGAGGCCTCTGGATTCCGGCCACCCCTAGCACTTCTGCCTGCTCAGGAGGGAGACTCTGAAGAGGTTGTCCATTGGGATGGTGTCCCAAGCCCAGCATATCCCACAGATGGATTGTTCATGGTCTGCCCATGACCCCGGACACTCCAGGCTCTCCTGGGTGCTTCTAGCTGTATGGGCTGTGCCCTTCCAGAGTGGCAATGGCATGGAGCCAGGACTCCCCTGCAGCTCCAGGCTTGCACCAGTTGAATGGAGGCCTCTCCCAAGACTGCTGAGTTGGCCCTGCCTTAGGTGGCCTAACTTCGCGCTCCAACCCTGCTTCTCTTCCCAGGCCCCTGCCCTTTGGGGCCATAAGAGCAGGACCATAAAAGGCCCCTTCTGCTCTTCCCTAGACACCACAGCCTATCCCCGGTGGCTAACCTGGCCTCAAACAGAGAGAATCCAGCTGGGGCTGGGGCCCGCACCTAGGAGGAAGCTTGGTGGACTCTCAAACCCAGCCTAGAGCTTGCCTGGCTCAGAGTCCTACCTAACCCAGAACCCGGCAGACAGCCCAGGAGCCCCACTGAAGCTCCAGCCGGCAACCTAGTCCATAGTCCAGCCGTCCCCAAGCCTGCCTACCCCAGGTGCTGGCAGCTGGCCCAGGGCTGAGATGGGTGGAGGGCATTGGCATCAGGAGCCACCAGCACTAGGGCATTGTGATGAGAGGCTCAGCCTGCTTGTGGTTTCTATTCTGCCCAGCAGACAGCATGGCTCCTACCCTTCCTCCTGTCTCCTGTGGCCCCTGGTTCCCCCCGCCCCCAGCCGGAGTGCCTGGCTTTGGGCTCTGCATCAGGCCCCTGACTGGTATTGCAGGTATATGTTTATACCACCTGAGGTGGGGAGGGGTAAGGGGGAGGGCAGGCCAGAGGCAGCCCTGGCCCCTTGGGTCACAGATCTGAGGGAGTGGAGCCTAGAGATGCCAGACAGACCCTCGGTTTCCCCCTTGGCTGAATCAGATGGCAGCAGATCTGCCAGCCAGCCAGGGTAGACCCAGGGTGGCCCTATCTGAGCTGGGCCCTGCCTGTGGAGTCTTGGGCAAGCATGACCAGTCCCCCAGGAACCAGGAGGGAGCCCCGGACCTGGCTGGAGGGGCAGGGCTCTGAGCCCCACCCTGGGCCTTGGCAGTGTTTCTTCCTTTCACTTGGTACCTACTGGCTCCCTTGGGACTTAGGCAAGCAGCCCTGCAGTGCCAGAAAGAGAGTGGGCAGAGCAGGGTAAGGGAAGGAGCACTGTTCGGGGAATCAGGAATTCTGGATTATGTCCTGACTCTGCCCCTGACTTCTACTGAGGGAGGGCAGCTTCGTCTCTCTGGGCCTTGGTCTCTATCTGTACGGGGCATGGGCTGTCAGGGTCCTTCCAGCCCTTACGCAGGCCAGAGAACATAAGGCGGAGGTACAGAAGTCACCCAGACCCTACATGGGTAAGTCCTGTCACATCTCTGCAAAATAGGCAATGACTGAACCCATCATTGTGTTGTATGTGTTGTAAGGTATAAATTGTGCAGTATGCTTAGCATGGGGCCTGGCTCTAAAGCAGAAATAACTATTTTTCATATTTTTGGAGTCAGTGAAGGGACATCTTGTCCCCATATTTCTTAGGAGGAAGTGGAGGCCCCAGTGAGGAAAAGACCTGACATAAACACTCCTAACCAACAGCTGGACTTGAACTTGGGTCCTCTAACTGCAGGCTGTGCTGTGCTGACGTCGGCCCAGCAGCCACGGTCCTCTGTCGCCTGGCTCCCGGCTTCCTTCTGCTCTGCAAGCAGTGCCTCCTATGTGGGACCCCCCAGGGGACAGTGCTGCTCCCTGACCCCTGACTTCTCTCCCAAGCGTAAGCCTGGCGTTACTTACTGCCGTTAATTAACCAAATCACCCTCCACCTAGACCCTCTGCAGGATCATTTCTCTCTTGGCCCACTTTCCACCGATTCTGCCCCCCATGCTCACTGCCCTTAGTGGGACAGGCCTCGTGGGGACCCTTCCGATGGCACGTTTTCTGTGGTACCTGCCCAGGCCCTGCAGGACCCTGAGGCGCTCAGGCATGTGCATGTGAATGTGTGCGTGTGGGCTGTGCAAGGTGGGTTGTGAGTGGGCTGGCACAGGGCTACCCAGGGCTCTGATGCCCCCCGACACCCATCTGTCAGGAACAGTCCCCCCATGCAATCATGGGCTCATTCTCTCCGAGTCCCAGAGGCAGGCGTGGCTCCCCGCTGCCAGCCGCCACCAGTCGCAGCTGGGGAGGCAGTGAGCTGGCTGTCATGTGGGGCTGTGGTCACATTCAGGATGGGGGCGCTGTCCGAGGCAGTGCCCGCCCCCCTGAGCTAAGCTCTCAAAGGTTCCAAGCGGGTGTATGCGTAAGAGAGAGTTGCCAAGGAGACCTTTTGGTCTTCTCCCTACTCTCCAGCCATCTCTCTGGCACCAGGTCCTGCGTGTCGTGTCCCACCCCCGTGCACAGGGTCTGGGCCAGCGAGGGAGAGAAGAGGCAGGAGGGAGAGAGGTAGAAATAAGAAAGGAGGTGAAAAGGCACCAGAAGGATAGGGAGGATTGAGAAGAAAGCGCTCAAGGGAAGGGGGAAAGCGGGGAAAGGTGGGACAGAGAAAAAGGAGAAGAGAAAGGGGGGCTGAAAGAGGAGACAGAGTAGGGAAGGAAGACAGACTGGGGTGGGGGGCAGAACGGAGTGGTACGGGGCCAGGTTGCCCTTGCTCCCTGAAGCCACATAGGCCACCTCCATGGCCGCTGTCCGAGACAGGGAGAGAGCTGGCCATTAGCCTCTGTCCCTCTCTGTCCCTCTAGCTCTTCCAGTGACCTGAGGGCATGACCTCCCGCCCTCCCACCAGGTGCTCTGCTTTCTACGTGCCTCTCTTCACCAGTGGGGGCTGGTTATGGGGCCCGCCAAGCCACAGCAGGGTGGTCAGGCCCGCTCCCAGCGGAGCAGGACTTTCACCTCCTTTGTTCAGAACTTCAAACACTCATTCATACAGCCTCGGGGCATATTTTGTCATTTGTTTTATGTGTTAATTTCTAAAGCCTCTTTAAGTGAGCTAGGGGTCCTGTGAGCCCTCTCCTCCAAGCCCCAGTCCTTTTTTTTTTTTTAAACATTTTATTTATTTATTTGACAGAGACACACAGCGAGAGAGGGAACACAAGCAGGGGCAGTGGGAGAGGGAGAAGCAGGCCTCCCGCGGAGCAGGCAGCCCGATGCGGGGCTCGATCCCAGGACCCCGGGACCATGACCTGAGCCGAAGGCAGATGCTTAACAACTGAGCCACCCAGGCGCCCCCCCCCCCCCCAGTCCTTTGTTCTACAGGCATTGCTGCCACCCAGGCTGGGGCCAGGTGACTCTCAAACCAGGAGCTCAACTCCAGTGGGGACTCAGAGAACATCACCGGCACCAAAGTGCTAGGAACAAGGATGGTGGTGCGTGCTTCCAGGATTCAGACAGAGCAGTGTGAGGAGGGAAGGCTTCTGAGTCTCTTACTAGTAATAATTTCCCATCTCTGAGCACTCACAGTGTGTCAGCTGCTGTGCTGTGCTCACCTGCTCGTCTCATTTCATCCTTAAACAGCCCTGGAGGTAGGGAATATTAGTAACTCTATTTTGCAGATGAAGAAACTGAGGCACAGAGAAGTAAGGCTCCTCATCCAAAATCGCACAGCCCATAGATGGTGGAGTCCTCCTCTCCCCTGGACAGTGACTGAGGTGGCCTCAGCGGTCACTAAGGGCTGTGGCAGCGCCTTCACGAGTGGACGCCATCTCCTGGGAAGGGCTAGAGGGTCTGGGCGGGGAGTTGGCCGTGCAGTCCTTCCCCCACTTCCCCGCATCTGCCTCTCGCCTCTGGCGGCTTTCCGCTTTCCGTGCCCAGCCCGCTCCCACCAGCTGTGCAGCCCCCGAGCAAAGGCCTCTCTTCTCTGTCTCTGAATTGCAACGTTGGCGGCAGGAGCGGGAAGCATATTGTGCGCAGAAACAAAACGGAGTGGTTTTTCCTTTTTCTGAAGGTGGTAATGGTGCAATTAGTGGCTAAGCCATTACCCCTCCTCCCTAGCTCGCCTCCCCTCCTTCCCCTCGGCCTCCCTCCTGTTTCTCTCCTGGGAAGAAGTGGCTGCATCCTGCGTTGGAGAGCCAACCCCATCATTCTGTTACCCCTGATGCCCAGGAAGAGGGGCTGAATTGTGGGAGAGGGTACCCAGATGTCTCCAGGGGTCCCTGGGCCCAAGGTAGTGAGTCAGGGACCTGCCAGCGTTCGGGATTACCAACCAGCAGACAATATGTCCAGCAAGTGAGGTGACCAGTAAGGCAATTGAAAGGTTCAGAGGGGTGGGTTAGCAGCTCAGAAGGTTGGGATCCTGGATCCTTTTATCCCACCGGGGCTCCTCGTGGGCAAATACTGGCATGAGACCTCAGCCTGGTGGGCTGTGAAATGAGCTTGAGTGGAGGAGGTGGGTGTGAAATTCTGAGTCCAAGCTAGAGTGATGGGGGTGGCCATGGTCCCGCTTTAGACCTTCCTTTTCCTCTTCCAGAAACTAAAAAGAGGCCTCATGTTTACATACTTCCCAAAGGCTTCCACAGCCCTTAGCCCACTCCTTCTTCACAGCCTTCCTCTGCAGTGGCAGCTTTGTTCTGTTTTGCAGAAAGGGCGCTGGAGGCTCAGAGAAGGGCAGTGACTTTCCCAGGGTCACACAGCTCATGAACGTCAGAGCTGGAGTTGAACTCAGATCTTTAAACTCCAGCCCTTTTCCTTCCGAACACCCCCCCCTCCGCCAGGGCTTGGGTGAGATCTTGGGGCCATGGATCTGGCTGCTGCCCTGAAGAGTTGAACTTGGCGGGGAAAATGGGAATGAGGAAGAGGGAATGAGGATTTCAGGGCAGGCCCATGGCCACTCCCCTCCATGCCAGGCCATGCTTCCCTCCCCACTGCCGCCTCCGCCTCTTTCACCTTGACTTGAAGCACAAGCAGAAACTGGGACATGAGCCCCAGGAGACCAGATCTCCCTGGTCCCTCTGGGGGCACGGGATGGAGGCGAGGGGTGGGGGTGAGCAGGCAGGCAGGGCCATTCTCTCCAGAATCCCGATGTCTCCTCTGCACTTGTCCCTCAAGCTAGAGCGCCAGTGGGATGGACAAGGTGACAGAGAATGAGGAAGACAGAGGCAGAGGCAGAAACGAAATACAGAGGGGAGCAGAGAGACAGTTACAGACTACAATGATCCACTGGGAGAGAGATCCCAATGAATTAGCCATCGCTTCCTGTAAACCTTAGAACCCTGCTGTTGCCAGGGCAACGGGGCAATACCTGTCTCTCCAGAGGAGATGAAGTTGCCAGGGTAACTGCATCCTGTCTTTCCTGGGGACCATCCCAGAATGTGGCACCCACTGGCCGTTACCATGGCAACTGCCTTTTTGCCCCACTTAATCCCATCCTGTCTGCTACAGGGGACCCACAGTTGGAGGTGGGGGAGGTGGGAAGAGAGAAGATCACTTGTGGATTAAGTTTGTTCTTCTCCCCCTCCCCAGACCCTTCTGTCAGTCCAACACCCCGGGGGTGCCGTGTCCACCTGCCCCTGGGCCCACACAGGCCTGCAGTATTGTGTGTGGTTAGGTCCAGGGCGTCCCGGAGCAGGTTTCGCAGTGGAAGGCAGGCAGGTGTTGGGGGGGCAGTTACCCGGGCAACGGGAACAGGGCGTTTCGGAGGTGGTTGCCATGGGGACCTGGATGCTGACGAAGGCTCGCGAGGCTGTGAGCAGCCACAGTGCCCTGCTCAGAAGCCCCGGGCTCGTCAGTCAAGCTGGTTCTCGGTTCGCATTCGGCAGCACAGGCCCGCGAGTGGCCCCTAGTTCCAGGAGCAGAGTAGCAGAGCCCCAGGTCTGGTCCTCCAGCCCCACGCCTCGCCTGCCCGCCCAGCGCCAGGATGGCCACCATCACCTGCACCCGCTTCACGGAAGAGTACCAGCTCTTTGAGGAACTGGGAAAGTGAGTTGCACCTCAGAGAGTTCTGGAGGGTGCAGGGGGTCAGCGTCACGGGCAGGGGATGTGCACCTGCGTGCTTCCTGTGCACACACACAGGGAGGAAGTCTGCATGTTTGGGGGGATACTTGCCTGTGCCGAGTGCCCAGAGCTGGGTGTAGGCATGTTTATGTGTGCACAGATGTGCCACAGTCAGCCGGGTGAGTGTGTGTAGGGGTGAAGGGTTGGTGGTGCATGCCAGTGTGCAGGCACACACACACACACACACACACACACACCTGATTGCACATGACTGGGCACACACAGATTTTTAGAAACTCAGGGTTAAAAAGGGATCTTCCAAGGCAGCCGAGTCCAAAGCCAGAACCCCCTGCCGACTTTCTCTTGAGGTGTTCATCTGGCCTCAACTTGGACACCTCTGACGGGAGAGAGTTCACCATCTCCCAGGTAGTCCCCCCTGACTTTAGGCACCACCGGCGACTGTGCAAGAGTGGCCAACTTCTCCGTGAAAGCACATGCCCTCCCTCATCCCCTCTCTCCTCCCTGCTCCTCTTGGAGGGAGGGCATCAGTACAGCAGAGCTGAATAACTGAGGGACTGGTGGGGCTCCCTGGGTGTGGAGAGACGGGGGGGCACTCAGGCAAGTTGGGGGGAACACTACCATTTCAGGGCTAGTGCTATACCAGCTCTGGTCCCTTGGCAAAGTTGTCTGGCCCCAGAGCTCATTTTATGCCCCTGACGACCGGTGTGGGGAGAAGGGTGGGAGGGTGGGGGAGAAGATAGCCCCTTAGCGTCGTGGAGTGTCAGGAAGCGCACTGGACACCCCCGGCTAGGTCTGGGGAGGCTCCGGGGATGGCTCAGGGGAGGGGTACAGTTTGGAGGCAGAGCTCGCCCCTTGGGGAAAGCAGCTCCCCTGCCCAGGGTGGCCATTGCTAGGGCAGCAGGAGTGCAGGGGAGAAGGGCCCTGGTAGCAGGTACGTGCCAGTGTGAGGTCTGGATGTACACATACAAAGGTGCATTTTGATGGGTGCTGTGTAAGGGCTGACTCCAGGGTACACTTGTGTGCTCTGAGAGAGTATGCAAGTGTTCACATGTGTGCACCAGGAGGAGGTGCTGGTGTGTGCCTCATGTGGAAGGCCTGCAAGTGTGGATGTGTGCAAGGGGCCCACGGGGTCCCATTGGCCGGTTTGCATGGGAGTGCAGGTGTGAATGTGCGTCACTGTGTGTGCACATGTATGGCAGGTCAGAGCTGTGTGCACATCAGCAGGAGGATGTGTGTGAGGTCTGGGTCTGTGCAAATATATATCTGTGTAAGGGTGCATGTGTGGGACTTGGGCACGGTGGTATCCCTATGAGGTTCGGACATGCACATTTGCATGAGGATGGGGAGGCATGCACACGGGAAGGTTTATGTGCATGCGTGTGAGGCCTGGGCCAAAGGCTCGGGTGGGGGTGTGGGTGTTGAAGGCATGTGTGAGCTCATGCTGGTGTCTGCATATGTGTGGGAGGTGGGCCTGTGGCTGTGTACAAGTAGGTTGCCTGCACACACACACACACACACACACTCACATACCAGGCTATCCTGACACTCACAGGTACACACCAGGTCCCTTGTACAGACATACACCCACGTGCAGGTGTGTGGTCACTCTTGTCTGCAGACTTCCTGTGTTTCTGAGTGTGTTTCTATGCTGGGTGGGCAGCAGGCACGAGGCCGCTCCAGAGGACCGACCCTGTCTGCTAAAGGGTGATGGGCCCCTGCTCGGCGGGGTTCCTGTGCCCCCCTGGAATGCCAGGATTCCCCCATTAGCTAGGAGCTGCCCTTCAGGGGATGACCAAGGCTCGGTGCTGGGAGGACTGCGTCACAGGTGCAGTGAAATGGAGTTGAGATGTGACTCAGGCGCTTCAAGTGAAAATAAAAGTGATGTTTTGCCCCAAGAGGAGATGGATATCATGAAGACTGGGAGCTGGGGGCGGGTGGGGTGGGGTGGTGGTGACTTGGCGCAGAGAGCCTTCGTGAGCCTTCTCAACCCGACTGCCGGCCAGGACCGGGGCAGGGGCAGAATTCCAGGGGACGGGGAGCCCTGGTGTGGCCATGACAGGCAAACCGAGGGTGGTAGGCATGGCCAGTCCGTGTCGGATCAATTTCAGACCTCTTCCTTCTAGAACCATATGGACTCCTAACCTTTTTTAGGTCGCATATTCCTCCAGGAATCTAATGAAAGTCCAAGTCTACATTCTCCAGAGAAATGCACAAATCTATGAAATATTGCGGGCAATGTCAGGAGCTTGCAGAACCTTAGGAAGGCTGTGGATGGGCCTAGGGTGAAGGATGCTTGTACCGGAAGAGAATGAGGCTCCATGCCTCTGATGCAGGGGTTAAAAAGACCAGGTTACATTGCGGAGCAGCCGGGGCTCCTGCTCTGCACTCCAGGCGCCCAGTGGGGCAGGTAGGGGCGGCGCCCCGCACACGGCCCAGGCTCTGGAGCTTGCCACCCATAGCTCTGTGACACTGGCCACACAACGCACCCTTTCCCCCATAGTCTGGAAATAAAAGCAATTGCTGTGGGGATGCAGTAAGATGGCACGTGTGAAGACACAGTGACAACCCTGGCACACAGTGGGCCTTCAGCAGGGACTGCTGCTGGGATCATTGTTCTCCAAGGTGAGGCAGGCTGAAGCTGACGGCTGGGGCCTGCTACACGTTTACCTTTTGTCTGGAGCTGACCCAGCTTGGGGGAGGGGCCTGACCGGGCTCCTCTTCTTTGGGGAGAAGCCAGGAAGATGCCTGCAGGGCCCAGCCTTCCACTGTGGACCCACAGTCCCGGCCGGCTGGGACACTGCAGTCACCACCCACAACCTGAGCCCCCATTCCAGGAGCCCACTCCAGATCCCTGGCAAGGTCACTTGCCAAGGCAGCTGGGGCGGTCCTGCAAGGGGACATCGGAGCCTTTGGACGTCCTTCTGCAGGACTCTGGGCTGCCCGGCTGGAGAGGAGAGCATGTGCCTCTCGAGGGCTCCCTGGCATCCTACTCGGTGAGCCTGCCTGGTGACTGCAGGCCTTCTAGGAGGTCAGGGTAGGGCTGGCTACGGATGTAAGAGCAGCTGCCCCTCTCCCACCTGGGGGGCACCAGCTGGGCGGGGTGTGGGCCCGAGTCCCCAGGGCCCTGGGCAGGGGCTTCTGGGGCCCCTCAGTGCTACTGGACAAAGGTCTCACTCTGCATGGGGTTCAGATAAGCCAGGATCTTGATTCCAGTTCCCCTAGAAGGTTGAGGTAGAACCCAGAGACTGGCTCACTCACTCCTCCCTGACCCCCACCGTCCTTCCTCCCAGGAGATGCGAGAAATAAAAGCCCAGACCTTCGGAGCACAGGAGCTTGTCGGGAGGCCGGCTGTAGTAATGGCAGCTTCAGGGTCAGAGTGGGTCTGGGCAGCTGAGCCCGAGCTCCTGGCAGAACCCACCTTCCACAAAGACCAGATTGGAGGGGGAAGGGGTCAGGTTCCAGGAGCTGTCTCCTCCAGCCTTTGACATTCTCTGGGTTTTGGATCCCACTTCCAGGAGAGGGTAGGGAGGCAGAGAATTGCCCGGCAGCCTGTGTAATCACTGAGTGGTACAGAAGGAGATTTTACTTGAGAGAGGAGGAGGGAGGGAGGAAGCCTGGATAGAGTGCGGCCCGCCTTTCTCTAGAAACTGGGATCTGAAATCAACTCAAGGGCAGTGTTGGGCTGGGGGGAGGGGCTCTAGGGGCCAGCCAGGTGGGCAGAGGGGTGGGTGAGAGCTGGCTCCGGAGCCCCCTGCCCCCTCTTACCCCCATGGTGTGTATCAGGAACTGGGCCTGGGCCAGGGGACATGGGGCCCAGAGGCTGTTCCCCACACTGAGGTACCAGGGTCCTGGGTGCCGAGGTTCCCTCACGGGATACAAGCCCTACCATCTGCCGAGTGTGTTCAGCAATCCCAGCCTTCCCTGGCTGAGCAGTCAGGAAGCTCGGTGGGGCAATGTTGGGGAGAGAGAACACCTGGGCTCCCACACACCGCCCGAAGATGGGGGCGTGCTTTCATTTTGCTTCTAATAGCCTCTCACATTCACAGAGCTTTGGGGCCAGTGAGACACCTCTCCAGCCATTAGCTCTGAGGGAGGCAGAGGGCTTACGCATCCATCTGACAGAGGAGCAGGCTGAGGCTGGAGAAGGTGGAAGGGCCAGCGTGCAAGCATCCAGCACCCTGCATATGGGGGGCGACAGTTCATGAGAGGGACCCCGCTTGCTGCCGTGTCTGAGGAGCGCTACTAGGGAAGAGGGCCCGCCGCCTTCTGGGTAAGAGAATTCTGACCCTGAGGCTTATTTTCCAATCATGACTCTGCCTCTGATTTACTGGGCCGCCCCGTGTGGATCCGTGGGCCTTTGTGAACCCCAACTTTACCATCTATGAAATGGGGATCAGAATAACTCGGCAGATGCTGAAATGCCCCATTAGAGCTACCCTCTTTAGCTTCCCTCTACGGAAGGCACACTTGGGAAATTTCAGACTCCCAGAACATCAGAACTGAAGGACCAATACACTGTCTGTTTATAACCTAGATGGTGAAACCAACACCCAGAGAGAAAGAGTCCCAGGCCATAGGGAAAGGCTGTGTTAAAGCCAAGGCAGGGGACCAGATCCTGGGCAGGGGCCAAAGGCCAAGGATGGGATGCTGGGGGCGGTGGGGGGGAGGTCCTCAAGGCTGGGGGGAAGGTGGCAGGAACAGGGAAGGGGACAGACTTTCCTTCCTCCCCCTCCAAGCCATCCGAGCGGCAGGCACGCACATGTTCTGGTGCATGCCGCAGCCCTCCGCCCCCACACAGCCACCCCCACACAGGCTGAGACACACTGACACTCTGCCGAGCCTCCCTCCTGCCCGCCCGCCTCCCCACACAAGCACGCAGTGACACTGCTTCCAGCACCCCTGCAGTCTGGGTGCCCGGCCTTCTCCGGGCGGTGAGGGCCCAGAGCCTCGGAATGCAAAGCCTGCATCCCATTGCACACACGCGTGTGTGCACACTCCTGCGCACACACAGGCTCCAACAGAGCATCCAGCACAAAGGTACCTACCTCCCAGTGCAGGGAGAGCGAGATGATGCTGGCTGGGCTTCTGAGTGTCCCTCAGGGTGGGAACAGCACAGAACCTGCTCCCCAACCCTGCCCTTCCCCCTTTTTGCACAGGTCCCCGTGCCACAGTCCACCCTCTCGTGCACGCATGCTGCCCATGTTGCCTTCTCTACAGAGCTTCTCTGGGGCACAGTGGGAAGCCTGCACCCCAGGCCAGTCCGGCTCAGTCCCCAGAGCAGGTCCCCACTGGCTGAGGCCAGCCCAGGCCCTCCAGGTCCTTGCAGGGTTTGACTGCCCCCGAGGCGCCTGTGCTGGAGAAGGTGGGGGGCCTTGGGGTCACATAAAAGGAGGAGCATGTCTGTGCCTCTTGCATCCATGCAACAAGGATTTCCTGAGCACACGCTCTGTTCCCAGCCCTGGGCTGAACCCAGGAGGTACCACAGGCAAGACTTACGTAGTCTCTGCCCCTTAGGCCTCACAGCCTAGTGAGAGGTGGACATGAGCTGAGAGGAAGGGTCGGACGCTTAACTGACTGAGCCACCCAGGCACCTCCAGAAGTTATTATTTAAATGCAACTGGATAAGGACTATGAGCACAAGCATGGAGCTGTGAGATGTAGAGACCACAACTAGTTGGGATGAGGAAGGTATCAGGGAAGGCTCCCCCGAGGAGGTGACACCGGGGAGCTGGAGGTTGAATCAGAGTTAATCAGAAGGAAGAGGATGGAAGAGTGTGCCTCAGAGTGGGAACAGCACAGGCAAAGGCTCTGAGGTGTGTACTTTGGTGGAGCATGTCAGCCCCAGGGAAGGTGGGGGTCCCACTCTTAGCCCTCTCAACCTGCCCGCAGCTTGTGGATGCTTAGGACCTAGAAGGACTTGTAAAAGCCTTTTCTAGATTTTCTAGAAGAGGGAGCCGGGCAGGGCAGTGCTGTTCTGAAAGCCAAGTCAAGTGAGAGAAAGCTGAGGAGCTGGAGGACTTGAGCAGGAAGAAGGGACCCCTCGGAGTGAGGGTGGGGTGGTGTCCTCTCCTCTCCTCTCAGCAAGGGCATCCTGAGCAGAGCCAAGGTGTAGAGGAACACGGAGGTGGATTCAGCTCAGTATAGGCAGGACTTCTGAATTATCAGAACCGCTCCTCTCCCACCGCACCCCCTCCCCAATG
Source organism: Callorhinus ursinus (assembly GCF_003265705.2). NCBI lineage: Eukaryota > Metazoa > Chordata > Mammalia > Carnivora > Otariidae > Callorhinus > Callorhinus ursinus. Next base: position 51,340,215 of record NW_027397065.1, read on the forward strand.
GACACAGCCTCGGGAGGTAGGGAGCCCTCTGGCCCCAGACATGTGCACACTCACAGCCCTCCTTCACCCCTTGCCTCCGTCTTCCTCCTGCCCTTGCTGGTGAGATGCCACAAGCATGAAGTGGGAGATGGTTTAGGGGCCAGAAGATCCTCACGCTCACTCAGACTACTGGAGCAAGGAGTGCTCCTTTGTTTGCAGATGGAGAACTCAGGCCCAGAGAGGGCCGGGCCTGGGCCAAAGTCACACAAGCCAATGACACATAAGAGTAGGGATTCCAACCTCTTTCCAGTCTGGTGCTTGACGCTCTTACCCCTTGGAACTTCTCTCTCTGAACCTCTGAAAGCCTTCAAGGTGTGCACGTGGATGGACCCGGGGAGAAAGCGGACCCTCCGCATCCCCCCTGCTCTGTCTGCTCTGGTCCCGTCTCCAAGGTCTGCGAATATTTTTTGATTTCCCTTTTTGTAACCCATTCAAGAAAACCCATGCACAGCCAAAACAAGAAATATGTTGGGACTTCTGTTGATTCAATGTTCCCTGCAGCAAACAGAATCTTCTGGTTCCCAGGCCTTCTGTGTCCCCCACGAGACTTCTGCTGGGTTGGCATTGGGGCAGACCTGTGCGGTGGGGAACAACTCGAAGACACCGAGTCCCTGCCGCATTTTCTGGAGCCTGGCCGTGGGTGGCTGCAGCCTGGGATGCGAGGAGGGAGATGTTTGGTTTCAGTAATAAGGTCCTAGAATTTTCTGGCTGTAAACTGCTATAGTTTGTGGAGTTCTGGGCAGAGCTGCCATGGTGAACTGGGGAGAAGAGAGAGAAAACCATACAAATGGGGTCTCCAGCCCTCACAGTCCCTATCTCCTCTGATCCATTTGCCATTTGGGGACCTGCATAGTTGTGTGTTGTTTGTTATTTTAAAAGGGCATCACTGCTTGAGAAGAAATAAATAAGAGAGAGCAGGTTTAAAAATGACCCATAGTTGATTTCACAGACAGGCAAACTGAGGCCCAAAAAGGTGAAGGGATTTGCCTAAAGCACTTGCAAGTTGGTGTTGTGGAAACAGTGTCTCCCTTTCATTTCTCAGCAAATCTGACCCCAGCTTTTTAACTCTTCTGGAAATCCAGGAGCCCTCAGAGAATCTCATATGGCCCATAGGCACTTTTCCCAGAAAAACGCATACTCATGACAACCTACAGAATGTGTGTATTATTTCCCACAGAGCCCTTTGCCCTAAAGCCCAGAGACCCCGGGTGAGGGCCCCCTCCGACCTGAGAGGATGGGGTATTGGAGAGAGCAATGGATGATGGGTCAGGAGTCCTGAGTTCAAGGTCTTGGCCTCAGTTTCTCCATCTGTGAAATGGGGAAAATTTGGACCTCACTGGGAAGTTATTACTGGGCATGGCAGCTCCTCAGGCAGCCACACGTGGCCCACACCCTGGCCCCTTGGGGGAGCTGCTCTGGCGGCCAGCCCCAGCTCTGTCCCTTCCCCCAGAAGTTCTGACTCCATCTGCTCTGGCTTCCACACCCCTAGGCCTTGCTCTCTGCTGAGTGCTCAGATCAACTAACCTGGGCTCTGAGTTACTGACCACCAAGAGGTGCTAATCATCTCACGGATAATAGGTCTGACTGCATTGGACCAGGAACTTTCTGGAATCACCCCAGCTCATCTCAGAGAGACAGAATGCTTAGGTATCTTAATTGAGAGTGGGGAGACTTTCCCAGGGAGACCAGATTTTGATTATGAGCCTCCTGTCACATAGCATCCAGGCAAGATGCTGAGTGGCTAGAAATTCGGGACTGGACTTCTGGAGAGAGGAGGGGCTGTAGAGACGCAGGTTTCAATCCTGCATGATGGTCAGTGGCTTTTACCATCTGCAGGGGTGGTGGGGTCACAGAATGCTTTGTGAAGCTGATGGAAACTATGCATCTTCTGCCCAGAATAATGCACAGACACAGAATCATTTTATTGAAATTTTAGGTGCATTCATGACCACCCAGGGCCTCCCCAGGGCCTCCAAGCTAAGGCCCAGGTGGAGGGATGGAAGGAAGTGGTAAGAGGGCAGTGGAGAGAGAACAGGGGGTAGTGATTTGCGGGGAGAGGCCGGGGGCCAGGGAGAGTGCAGCCACCTAGAAACGAAAGGGAGGACAGGCCTCAAAGCCTGGGGTCAGCGGGGCCAGAAGCCGCCTGGTGGGGGGCAGGCAGAGCGGATCAGGACCGTTGGGGCTGTAGGGGCTGGGGGAGGGCATTGGGTGGGCGGGTCTGGCATGGCTTCCTTCCAGGGAGCCCGGGGGTGGGCACCAGATTGTGGTGGGTTCATGGAGTGTGGGAGGTGGAAAGAGGAGGCAGCGGATGTCGGACATTTGTTCTGGAACTTTGGCAGCAAAGAGGGAGGAAGGAAGTGGCCCAAGCTGTTGGGTCGAGAGAAAGGTTCTTGGTTTTTAATTTTAAAAATTCGGGGGAGCAGGATGGTTATTTATTTTTCCAGTATAAGGGAGACCTGTGTGTGTTTGAGGAAGCAGCCAGTGAAGAGAAGACCCTAATAATGGTCAGGACGCCTGACCCTTAAGGAGTCCAGAGTGGGGAGAGGGTGGTTTTGGTTACTGTGCTGTCTCCAGAAGGCCCCCATAAACAGTCTTCTGCCTGCTGAGACCCAGGGGCCTGCCTTGGGCTCTGGGCAGCTCAGAGTAAAGGTGGGGAGGTTTACATCAGAAGCAATGGGCAGGAAACAGTCTTGGGTAGTAGGAACCTCTTCCCATCCCCGTGTAGGAGAGACTTCTCACAAATGGCCCAGGAAGAAATGTGGCTGGGGGTCCTCATCCCCATCTTTCAAATGTGACCCCACCACCCCTGCAAGAGGATAAGCAAGCTAGTAGCCAAGCTGGGTGAGGACCCAGCCCTTTCAACTCCCCATCGAATGCTCCCATGGCTTCCATGTCAGCATTTTGGGCTGTATCAGGCCAGAGAGAGTGGTGAGCCCCCTGCGGGCTGACAGCCAGCAACTCCCAGGACACAGAGCCTGCCAGGCAGCCAGAAAGCAATTTCCCAGTGTGAATCTTGCTTTTCACGGCCCATTAGCACGTTCCCTATGTTCTCAGCCATGCTGGACCCAGTCGTACCGCGCCCTCTCCATCTGTGTGTTGGAGAACAGGGCGGGGCCTCCCTGCCTGCTTGTGCCCACACACATAGGGGCAGGGTGCTCTGCCCTGCGGAGCAGCCCCTTCGCCTCCTCACCGAGGCCCCCACAACCTCCTCTCTTGGATTTCCTCTTCCCCGAGCTTGGCAAACAAGGTCCATTTTGTTTCTGATGATGCTGGCTGTTCTCATCACTTTGTAGATAATGATGCCTATAAAAGGCGTTGTTTTCCTGAGCATTTACTAGACACCAGGGACTGTGCTAAACCCATCGCATATCTTATTATATCTCATTGAATCCTCGAAACAACTGCACAGGGCAGGTCCTATTCTGATCTACATTTTACAGGGGAGGAAACAGGCTTGCAGAGGTTAAGTAGCTTGTGAGTAAGTGGCTGCACCATGACTTGAACTCTGGTTGGCTTGGCTCAGGAGTTCTTATCCTCATAGAACTTCACTCTCCAGTGTGGTGGTCACTAGCCGCGTATAGCCGCTCAAATGAAATAAAATTAAAAGTTGAGTTCTTCAGTCCTACTAGCCATATTTCAAGTGCTCCATAACCATATGAAGCTAGTGGCCGCCACATTGGACAACACAGAATATTTCCACTATCACAGGATATTCTGGTATAGAATATTGCAGCTGGAAAGTGCTCTGTACTATTCAGCCTCATTCCCATCCGAACCCCCATGTCGCAGATGAAAGAAAGTGAAGCCTGTGTTGGGGCAGACCCCTGCCCAAGACCTCCCAGCAGGGCTGAGAGCTGAGATTCTGTCCCTCCAGTGTCTGTCTGTCTCACACACACGCTTCCCGGCCCACATTCTGTGCTTGCTGACGTGGATACGTTTTTCATACCCAGGGTGACGCACGCGTGCCTTGTCACACCCAGAGCCTCATGGAAGCTCACGCACAGGGCACTGACTGGGCTGCCTGCACACAGCTGTGGGCAGACATGCCCCCTTGACCCTTTAACATTCAGGAACACCATTGCAGACCCTCCCAGGACCCGTCCATGGACACTCACACTGGGTTCTCACACGCGGGCTTCACCCCTTCCTCTCAGGACACCCGGTCACTCCCTTCCAGCCTGAGCTGCCCACCTTGGCCTCCTCCCCTCTCTGCCCCGTGCTATTTCCAGGCTCCTGCCCCTCCACCTGCTGCCCACCTGCTCCGTTCAGGGCCATGGGAGGACTGGGCTGGCTTTTTTGTTGTTTGCCAAGGCTGCTGGGCTGTAGCCACTTGCTCGTGCAGGACGGGAATGCAGAAATAGGCCTTTTGAAAGCAAAAGATACAAAAGAGAGGAAGTTAGTCTCATTTCTGCTGTAGATTCTCGTCTGCCCCTCGTCCCCTTGACCCCCAGCCCGGTGGCGAGCAGGGTGGATGGAAACCCGAGGCTGCGTCGGTAGGAGTGAAGTGCCAAATTCAATATCACAATTGAGGATAAGTCACGATCAGACCACAGAGCTTTGTGAGCCCAGAGCCCCTGCTCTTGAGGGTCACACTTTCCTGCCTTTGGTGGAGTCAGAAGAGCAAGTGCAGGTGACCTGGATCCTCTTCACAGACCCACTAGGAATATGCCTGGTCACTTGAGGCCTCAGTTTCTCCATCTGTTAAATGGGGATCATAATTCCAACTCCGCAGTGCTGCTGTGGTCAAGAAGGAGCTTAGCGGTGCACATGCATTTAAAAGGAGGATACCTTCTGGGCGCCTGAGAGGCTGGTACCCTCTGGATCAGTAGCTCTGAACTGGTTTTGATAAACTCCTCCCTCTGAGCAGCTGCTAAAAGCTATGCATCCTTGCCCCAGAAAAAAATGCACATACCTACTCTCAGAGGCACAGGATGTCCTTCAGTGGGTACATGGCCCCTGCGGCTGCCCTCCCCATGTTGGAACCTAGTTAGGACCCCCCCAGTTAGGGGCGCCTGGGTGGCTCAGTCGGTTAAGCGGCTGCCTTCTGCTTGGGTCATGATCTCGGGGTCCTGGGATCGAACCCAAATCGGGCTCCCCACTCAGCGGGGAGTCTGCTTCTCCCTTTCCTTCTGTGCTCTCTCTCAAGTAAATAAATAAATCTTAAAAAAAAAAGGACCCCTAGTTAGAAGCTGGGATTTACACAAAAGCTTGGCACTGTGTTCCGAGAAGGAAGTTTAACAAATGTACCTTCTCTTGTTTTATAGATGTGGCTCTTAGGTCCTCAGCTCCTAGGGCAGAGCCCAGGTTCACGGGGCTGCGAAGCTGCCCTGCAGAGAGTTGCATGTGACCGCCCCGTCAGGGCTGACGTGAGGGCATCTAGCAGGACTCCCCCAGAGGGCGGGCAGGAAACAATCCCCTGGACCGCATGTTAAATGAAAATACAGATCCCCTGTGCCCCTGCCCAGAGGTTCTGGTTTGGTTAAGTCTGGATAAGGCCTTGGTATATGTATTTTTAAAATATCCCCAGGGGATTCCAGAGCAGCCCGTTTGATAACCATCGGTCTAAGATCTTTTTGGAATGGAATTTTTTACTTAGTTTTTTACTTAGAATTTGTTTCTTTAGTGGAGAAATTATATCCATCCCTCCTTCCCTGCCTCCCTCCCTCTACCCCTCCCTCCCTTCATCCCTCCATCCCTCCATCCCACATTAACTGAACTCTAGCTCTGGACCAAACACAGGCTAAATGCTGGTGAGTGAGGCAGGATCCAGCCCCTGCACTCAGGACCTTATAGCCCCTCTCCTTCCATGCCCCTGCTCTCGATGGAGCTCTCCAACTTTCCCAGAAGGGGCCACTTTAAACACTCTCCCCCAGGGCCTTTGGGAATTGTGGCCTCCAGCTGGGCAGGGACCTGAAGGTCTTTGGGTCCATCCCCCTGTCTGGGTAGGGTGGGCCCCTTTGAGAGACCAGTCGTGCCCTACCTTCTTCGGATGCCTGTTCCTATTCCTAACACCCTGACGTAAAAGCCACTCCCCTGTCTCATTCAATCTCCCTCACTGTGAATTCAATCCACTTCTTGTTTCTGCAAGTAACATTTATGGAGGCCCTAACTGGTAGCAGACATTGGATACTGGGGCACAGGGACGTGGAAAGGAAAGTTAAAGTCCTGGTCCTCAGGAACTCACCATCAGGTGGGAGGCACAAACAGGACGAGCAACCGAGCAAGAGTCACGGTGAGCTTGGGCTAGATGGGGAGGGGTGGAGTGCTCTGGGAGCACAGGTGAGGGAGTCCTTAACAGGGAGGCTTCTCTGGGAAGGAGACTCTGGTCTTGCTGCTTTCCTGGGGCGGGAGGGGTGGGGGAAGGACAGCAAGGGTGCACACCCCAGGGAAGGTCCACTGCTGCGTGAGACGATCCACTTGCCCAGGAATTCCAGTGCAAGTGGATAGTCTAGTGCTTTCTAGTGCTTTCCTACAAGGTCACATTTCCTGGTCTCATGCCCCCTTCTGGCTCCTTCTTCCTCATCCCTCTCCAGTTTTCCACTCGCTCCATTCATGCGGCTCAGAAACCAGAGACACCGTGCCCAGGGTGTGTACAGAGAGGGCGTACGGAGAGGAGCCAGCGTGCAGGCTTCCTGGGCTTGGACCGGCCCTTATGCTGAGGATAGGGCATCAAAGTTTGGAGGATGTGATGAGGTGTGGCCTTGTCAGGAACCTGGGTGTGGCAGGCTCCCTTGGTGGTGGTGGGGGGGTACGAAGACCTGAATTCTAGTCCCGGCCCTGCCTACAGCTAGCTATGTGAGCCATCTACACCGTCTACACCGGGGCTCAGAGTCTTCTGTTCCACTGCTGACGTGAGGAATCAGAATCCGCATTTTAACAAGACACGCTGGTGACTCATATGCACATTCGAATTGGGGAAACCTGCCCACAGACTTGCTTCTTGCCATTAGTCTGTGGTTGGGGTGCTAATGGCGGTAACTCTGGTCAGTGTCCGGCTGCTTAGGGGCCTCCCCTGGGATATGAAGGCGTTGCACCAGATGACTTTTGTGGTAGGGGTATGATATCATTCCCAGATCCGAGATTGAACCCTCACACTAGGTTTGTTGGGCCAGATACTCTGTTTACATTTTTTTTTTTTTTTAGAATAAGGTGCCAGTATTTAAAAATTGGGAAATGTCACATAAATATCTAGACTTCAGGCTTTTATTGAAAAATTGAACAATTTGGGAAACGGGCCACATTCCACCTGGCAATAATCAGTGTCCCCATGCAAAGCACTGGCACAACCCTCGCTCCAAATGTTTCCCAACCACTGATACTCTGCGGATCAAGTCCCAGGCGCCTCTTAGAACATGAAAAGTGGGGCGCCTGGGTGGCTCAGTCGGTTAAGCAGCTGCCTTCTGCTCAGGTCATGATGTCAGGGTCCTGGGATCAAGTCCTGCATCAGGCTCTCCGCTCAGTCAGCGGCAAGTCTGCTTCTCCCTCTCTCTCTGTGATCTCTCTCGCTTTCTCTCTCTCAAATAAATAAATAGAATCTTTAAAAAAATAAAATAAAACATGAAAAGATGCTCAGCCTCACTCAATATGAGAATTACAAATCAAACCTACACTGAGTCGCCATTTCCCACTTGTCTCATTAGCAAAGATAAGAAAGTTTGATAACACACTGTGGACAAGGGTGGAGGGAAATGGTCCCCTCACATACTAGGGAAAGTAAGTTGGTACGATCGCTAAAATGGATAATCTCCCATCATCCTTCACAATTACCAATAACACCTACCCTTTGACCAAATAATACCAGTTCTTGAAGTTGATCCACAGACACTTGCACACATGGGAAACGTTAATTCTAATGCACACATAGAAGGTTAGTCATTGCAGTGCTGTTTGTAAAATGCATGGAACTATGGATTGAACTAACCTAATTGCCTATTGATAGGGCACTGGCTAGGTAAATTATAGGACAGCCATATGATTAAGTAATGAGGATCTCTTTATGTTACAATATGGAAGGAGTATTTCCAAAATATTTATTGAAAAAGGAAGGGTGCAGAACAGGATGTGAGGTCCAAAACCCTTGTATGGCAGAGAGTATTTGTGAAAAGATGCTCAAGGACCTGGTAACATTGGCTGTCCCTGGGGACGGGACCTTGGAGACTGGGGTACAGGGGTGTGAGGGAGTCTTCTTATTATCTACTCTTCCATATCATTTGAACTTTGAGCCATGTTGATGTGTTACCTACTCAAAGAATGAAAACTACAATCTTTCAGAGACCTAGATTCTGTGATTCTGACACTACATGATTCTAATGTTTTACAACTCGGTGAGTCCAACTTATTACAACTCTGGAAGGCTCATCTCTTATGAGGCCAAGGCCCTCATAATCTGCTGGCAGGGGTTCTCCTGGGTCGCCATCCCTGCCCTGTCCCCGAGTCAGGCCATGCAGCCCCCGTGAGCTTGAGCAGCCCTGCAGGAGGGCTCCCTAGCCAACACGGTACAGATGCATGAATTTTGGCATGTCCTAGCGATGCATCGCTTGGGCCCTTGCTTACCTCCTTCACCTTCTCTGTCCTCCTAGGGGAGCCTTCTCAGTGGTGCGCAGGTGTGTGAAGGTGCTGGCTGGCCAGGAGTATGCTGCTAAGATCATCAACACCAAGAAGCTCTCGGCCAGAGGTAGGTGGCAGATCCATGCCTTACCCGCCCTCTGGGGCTCTTCTTCCCTCAGCGCCTTGGGTTAGAAGCCAGACCTGGGTCTGTCCCCCTGGGTGATGTTGCAGGGGGGAGATTCTTCTTCCTGTGGGTATTATGAGAACAGATCCCCCCATTTTCCTTCCCTAGGGGATCTAGACTGGAGGCCACAGCCTCTCAGACAGGTCAGGCTCTCTGCCTCCCACCCAGGTGAAGGCTAAGGTACCAGGTGGGACTTCCTTTCCCTACCCTTCTGTCACTTGCTTCCTTTCTCATCTCCAGACCTTGCAACCACCCTTCCTTTACCTGGCTCCTTACAAGGCTGGCCCTTTTTCAAACTTCAGGCCTCAGCTCAATGCCACATCCTTTGAGAGACTTCCCTGACCCCTACATCTGAGGGTGTCTCCCCCATTTTATATCTGTTGTTACTGTTTACCTTCTTTTCGGCTTTCCCCCAGTCTGCACTTACCCCATTTACTGGCTTGGTCCCTTATTAAGCATGCATCTTGACCATAAGCTCCAAGAGGACAGGGATGGCTTTCATTCCCTGCTATACCCAGTACCTGGGACAGCACCCAACACATCCCAGCGCTCCACCAGTGTCCAGTAAACTCCAGGTGCATTCTGCTTCAGCCACACCGGTCTGCTCTCTCAACCCTAAATATTCCCTAGAACAGTAGTTCCCAAACCTGTCCTCACCCTGGAACCCCTGGAGAGCCTCAAAAACTCCTGATGCCTGGGCCCTGCCTCCAGGGGTTGTGACTTTATTCATGTGGGGGTGTGACCTGGGTTTGGAAAAAAAAAAATCCCCAGGTAATTCTGGTTTGGAAGTGGTCCTAGACCAGCAGAGTCAACATCACCAGGAGATTGCTAGAAATGGACATTCTTGTTTCCAGACTTAAGGAATCAGGATCTGCATTTAAAAAAAAAGGATCTGCATTTTACCAAGATATCCCGGTGATCGTGTGGGTATTGGAACTTGGAAAGCCTGCCCAGGAGCCTTGCTTCTTGCCCTTAGCATGTGGTTAGAATGGTAGTGGTAGTAACCGTGGTCAGTGTGTTGGGGAAGGTTATCTTCAAAAATCCAATGCCTGCTCTGAATGCTGTCTAAGCTGCCCTGGGGACGTCCGGGTGAGGCGGGTACAGGTGCAGCATGGGAGATGTCATGGGGTGGTCAGGTGGTCAGGTGTTTACCTGGCATAGCGGCAGCTGTGTTGGGGCCAGGGCCCAGCAGGGGTGGGGTTCACGGAGGCTGGTACAGGATGTTCACATGGTCCCCCGAAGGCCTCCCTGCAGGCCCTGTGTTGGACCACGTGTTGCTGCCTTTCATCTCTCTGGCTCAGTGCTGCTGGGAGCCCAGCACCTTCTCCCAGTTACTGAACTCCCCCGTAGGCAGCCAGTGTCCTGCGGTGAGAAGAGGCTGGGCGTGTGGAGGGTGGTTCTCTGAGGGCCGGGGCCCAAGACGGCACACATTCAGCATGGAAGCTGGTGTGGAAGGACGACACCCGTGGAAAGTCTGGGGCCGGAGCCAGGGGAGGGGAGCCAGGGCGGCTGGGGCAGCCGCGTGTCCAGAGGGTGGGATCTGCCTTGCTTCCCGTGGCACGAGTGGCAATCCGGTGCCCTTTCTGTGCTTTGATCAAAGGAGATGTCCCAATCCCTGAGATACAGCGGGGGCAAGATTAGGGCCACAACTTGGTGACAGGTTGAGGTTGCTTCAAAATGAGGGAGGGTCAGGAGTCAGGATCCTCCCTGGATGCTGGAGCGCTTGGGTCAGTTCACTCAGAGCGACACCTCTCCCCGCCGTCTGGTTCTCGCTCTCTCTCTCTCTCTCTCCCTCCCTCCCTCCCTCTCTCTCTCTCTCTCTCTCTCTCACACACACACACACTCTGACAGGAAGAGACAGATGTGTATGAGGGACAATGGAAGGGGCACTGCCTCTTTTCTGGAAGGTAGTGACTAAGCATTCCTTGGGCAGTGTGGACTCTGGGCCGTGCCAGGACGAAATCAGCAAGTCCCCTGCTTTTGGCAATTTTTTGAGGCTTTGCCATCCTTACAGGAAGGTGGCCCGGGGCCTAGGTGAGTGTGGAGGGTGGGAGTGGGGAGGTTCTCAGGGGAGCCTTCTCAAACAAGTCTGCCAACTGCCAACTCTTCGGAAGAGCGGAGCTGCTTCTAGCAGGTTCCTTTGTTTTCCACCCATGGTGCCTGGGGAGAGGAGCAGTTTGATGCTGACTATTTGGCAACATATCCTAAACCGCTCCTGCTGGCACTCCCTGGGGACTTTGGCAGCTCTCAGCAGGGGCCTGGCCCACCCGGGGCGTCCATCCTCCCCGCCCCCCCCGCCCCAGCTGCAGCTCCCCCTTCCCCACCAGGGTCCGCCTCTTCTTCTGTTGAGTGGCTGCCCAACCCAGGAGATATTTTTTCCTATGTATTTTAAAGCTACTCATTTAAGATAAAATGCTCAAAGTGTCAACAATTTCAAGAAGTCATAAAGACATGGAATGGGAAGTGAAAATTTTGCCTGTCTCAGGCCCTGCCAGGTCCCCTCGGGGGCCTTTAAAAAAACGCGGCTGCCTTAGTTCTACCCTGGAGGGCTGGAGTCAGTAGGTGAGGCGCAAGCTCCTGCACTGAAAAACTCCCATCCACAGTGACGATAGCCAGTATGCTCAGGGATAACTCCCTGCCAGGGCCTCCGGAGGCTTCCCAGCCCCAGCCTCACCCAGCGCACAGAAGACACTCATTAGCATTTTAGGGGACGCTGGGCACATGGATGTGGCTGGTGCAGCCAGGGGTGACTGACAGGGGTACAGAGACCTCCACAGTAACCACTGTCCACCCAAGTGCTGAGGGCTCACTTCCTCAGCTCCCTGGCAACCAGTCCCAGGACATGGGGTGAGAAGCATGGTGTGAGCTCATTCAGGCTGCCCCTGAGCCTCAGGCCCATGCTGTGAAGGAGGCAGTGAGACAGATCCTTCCCGTTTTCCTCATCTTACTCCCCACTCCTGCCTGGCATTCTTGGCCCTTGGAATTATTCCTCTAACCTCCCAGGATCAGGAGCCCTGTTGAGGCCCTCTAGAGGGTGGGGGCATTTCCTCTTCCAAGACTTGGAAGCCTATTTTCTTCCCTGGTTCCTGTGCCTCTGGCAGGAGTCCCACCCCTACCCCCTACCCCTGCCCACTTTGCAGGCAGAGCCTTCCAGGCTGCCTGATTGTACTTCCCCCATGCTCTGCTCTGTCTTGCCCTGCCCTGCTGGCACTATCTGGCCCCAGGAACCTTACCCTGAACTTTACTTTCACTCGTCCCTGCCTGCCAAGCTCTTGGGCAGGGCAGGGGCCCTCAACCCCAACGCCCTGGAGGCCTGCCCCTAGGGAGGGAGGGAGAAGGTTCACAAGGTATCATAGTGAGCATTAGGGGGCAATCCTTCCAGGTACCTGGACAGGAGGCTTCCCTCAGGCCTTTCACCATGTGGGACTGTATCAAGCTGAAAGGATTGATTTAGCAATTAATTGTTTATAAGAATGGGAGGCAATGTAGTATAGTAATTTTGAACATGGGTTGAAATCCCAGCTCTGCCATTTCTTAGCTATGGAACCTTGGACAAGCTGCTTAGTGACTCTGGGCCCCTTAGTGACTCTGGGGCATGGCCATGACTGACAGACAAGGTCTTGCTCTCATTGCACCTGTTCTCTAGGAACAGAGAACAGAGAACTTCCTCTCTGAGGAAGACTGGAAAGAACATTAAACATACAAATAAGCTTTAGGTAAACTTTAGGTAGCAACGAGTTATAAAGAAAATGAGACAGGATAGTGGGGAAGTGATGGGGGTCAGGAGGGACCCTCAGGAAAGGCAGCCAGGGAAGCTCTCTGAGGAGGTGATACTGTGTTGGACCTGCCTGAGGAGGAGGAGGCAGCCATGAGAAGACCCAGGGGAAGAGCATTCTAGGCAAAAGGCCCAGCAAGTGCAAAGGCCCTGAGGTGGGAAGGCGCATGGAATGCCTGAGGCCAGAAAGGCGGCCACTGTGGCTGAAGCTCCAAGGCCAAGGTGAGGCAGGACCAGTGGTGTCTGGATGGCCGTGGTGAGGAGTTTGGATTGCAAGTACAATGCAGAGTTTGAAGAGTTGTTGGAGAGTTTGAAGCCAGGGAGAGACAGCATCTAATTCATGTTTTAATAAGAGGTCCTTGGCTGAAAAAGATGATTGGCTGGAGTGGGGAGAACATCCAGGAGTGGTTCCTCAGAGCTGTGGGTTCTAAGGAGGCTTGACTACCTTATTAAGTGACTTGGATAACGGGACTGCTCCTTATCACCGGGCCTCAGTTTCCTTACCTACAGAACAGAGCAAGGCCTCAGAGGTCAAGAGAAACACAATCCCTACTTTCTCTGAGGAATGTTAGAAAATAAAAACATGTCAGAGTTACAAAAACTGTTGAATAACATATATGTTTACGTAAATTCGACAAATTAATGCTTTTAGCCCAGAAATTTGCAATGCGGTGTGGTTGGACTTTGCACAAGATGATAGCCAGATTTATAAAAACAGTCAGCTCCTGGCATTTCTGGCTGTGAGGGCTGGACATCAGGTCCAAGTGTGAGGCTGTGTGACCTGCCTGTCCTTTCAGTGCTGCTCACGTGGTGGAGAAACATCAGAATTCTGCATTTGGGTCCCTCGTCCCCTGAATGTATAGGCTGGACCAGCCTTGTCCTCTGAATGTATAGCCTCCAGCCCCCTCTGATAGGCCCCACTTGACCAGCCTGCTCTCTGGTTCTTCTGCTGGGGATGGGTGGGGTGGGGGACAGGGTTGTAGGGCTAGGGGAGCGTTCAGCCGTCCTCAGTCCACTGAGGGCCCTCAGCAGCTCTGGATGCAGATGCCCCTCCTTTGTGTGGGAATTGGCCTCCTGCTATCCTGGAGGATGTGGAAGGAGGATGTGCCAGGGGGAATGTCCCCCAGTGTAGACAACCTCCCCTCCCCTAGCCCGTAGTCCACCTTCTGCTGGGGAGTTGAGCTTACCCTCTGTGGAAACAGGAGTGGACTCAATTGCTTTGCTGACGAAAAGGCCCCATTTCAGTATTGTTCTTGGCTTCTGCAGCCCCTGGAGGAAGGCCAGTGATTGCTCTACTAAAGGGGCAGGGGAAAGGGGAGCTGGCTGCCTGGGGACAAGGGCTGGGACTTTCTCCCTCCTTATTGCCCTCCTTGGTGGCTGCCTGCTCTGAAGGGGCTAGCCAGAGACTGGAATTCTAATCTGGGCTTCTGCCACTGAGAGTCGGCGTGAGGTCCCTCCCATGTGCCCCGATTTTCCCATTCAGAAATTGGGGGCAGATGGAGGCGGTGGCGCTGAGTCAGGGCGTGGAGAGCAATATAGCATGGTAAAGCTCACCCTGGATTCTGACTGCCTGGTACAAAGTGTGGCGCCACTCATCACCGCGGGTGCAACTCTGAGCTGGGTACTTGGCTTCTACGCACCTCTGTAAGGTCGGATGTGATAGCACCTCCCTCAAAGCGTTGTTGTGAGAACTTGAGATGGATATAAAGGTGCTCTGCACAGTGCCTGGCACATGGTAAATATTCTGCTGGCTCCCTTTGTATTGTTCTGGTTTTTTAAATTAAGGCATTAACTATGGAATTGTGAGAAAAGCACCGGAAAGGAAATTGAGAAGTGCATAAAATGGGGACAGTGATGCCCACAGCACAGGGTGGTTGGGAGGATTGAAAAGAGTCATGGGAAGGATTGCTCCCAGCAGCCTCAGAGCGGGAGACCACGGGGGCAGATCCTGAACAAGGCCTCTCTCCCCGGGGGTCTGGACAAAAGTCCTGGAAAGCAGGTATGAGAGCTCCGGGTAAAGCCCCTGCAGATTATTTGGGGCTGTCTGTGTCCCTGGCCCGGGGTCCCCTGTAAGGGAGGCGGCCTCTGTGAATGAATACAGCTCTTTTCCTGCAGAGAAATATATACTCCCTTAGAAAGGTTCATCATTCAATGGTTTATTCTTTAATTCAATTATTTCTTGAGCACCTACTATGTGCCAGGCATTTGGGTAGATGCCAGGCCAGGGGTACAACAGAGACCAAGCTCTTGCCCTTAAGGGTAAAGGTATCCATGAGACAAAGTGAGATGTGTTGTCCCGGGACACTGACCACACAGAGGAGGGGCCCCTACCAGGCTGCCAGGAGAGGGTATATCTAAGGATAGGTGGCAGTGAAGGAGTGGTGGCCAGTGAAGGACAGGTGGGAGGTTGAGAGGGAAAGTTCCAAGCTGAGAGAACCACATGGGTGGTTCTGAGAGGACTGAGCAGGGTGGGTCTGGAGAAGTGCCATTTAGCAGTTCAGTCTGGCTGGAGTGCCCTGCGTGCAAGGGGCAAGGCTGGAGGCGGGGCAGCAGAAGCCTGCTGGGTGGGCGTTGCAGGCTCTGCAGATGGGGCTCAGGGATGCACCTCATTTGAGAGCCCCGGAAACCAAGGCCCAGAGAGAGGAAGGAACTTCTGAGGCCCTGCAACCCTGCCCCCCACCACCCCGCCTCTGCTGCATCCCACCGCCTTCCTGGAGAACCCAGGGGCCCTGCCAGAAAGGCCAGCTTATTTGGGAGGTGGGACGGGGGCCCAGGGGCTGCCCTGGGAGGTGCAGAGCATAAGAGGCCATGAAGAGGCAGAGACGGAGTGGGTGAAGTTTCCTCCCTCATGTGGGACTCACCTGGGCATCTGGGTTTCAGACCATCAGAAGCTGGAGCGCGAAGCCCGCATCTGCCGCCTGTTGAAGCACCCCAACATCGGTGAGCTGTGGGGGGTGCATGAGGGGCGTGGGTGGAGCCTGGCCCTGCGCCCCTGCCTGAGCTGGTGGGCCTTCTGGGCAGGTGGGGGGTAGCTGCTCTCTTCTCTGGGGATGGCGGCAGTAGGGATGGGAAAGGGGGGTGCCTTTAATGGTCTCCACATTTCTCAGAGACCAGCTTGGTTGGGGAGAAGGTGAAGAAGGGGCCCTTCCTCCTATAGCCCACGCTGCCAGCAGCCTCCTTCAGAAAAGCTGTTTCAGGAAAACTCCCGAAGCTCCGAGAGAGACAAAAATAGGCCAGGCGTGGCCTTGACCATAACAGCCCACTCCCCAAACCTACCCCAGGCTGAGTCAGCCTGGCACTGTGGCCTGCCCACCTACCTAGACCAGCAGCCTGCCTGCCCCTCAGAGGCAGGCTCGGAGGTGGCCCCTGCCCCAGGGGTAGACTGAGCACCCGCTGCCGGGGAGAGGCTGGGCCTAGACCACACATCACTGCCTGACCTCCCCTCCTCCCCCATGCATGACTGGGGGTCTGCAGCCCCGCCCATCAGGGTTCTGAGTTGGGGCGGTGTGGCCAGGGGCGGGTGGGGGGAGGGGCGGAAGAGCAGATTCTAGATATAGTTCTGTCAGGGAATGGCTGTGTGACCTTGGGTGGGAGCCCTGCCCTCTCTGAGCCACTTTCCCCCATCTGCAAAAGGAGACACCCTCTGCATCATCTGGGCATCCTGTTAAAAGGTAGTTTCTGGTTCAGTGGGTTTGGGTGGTTTCTAAGATTTTGCATTTCTGACATGCTCCAAGGCGATGCCAAGGCTGCAGGTTCGGACCCCACTTTGAGGAACAAGGCCTAGGTGCTCTTCTAAGGAATATTCCAACTCTGACAGCCACCAAGGCTTTGCCCTTGGGAAGGAAGCATCTCTCTGTGCCCAGAGACCCAAGGGTTAACTTTCCTGCTGGAGAGAAGCATCTCCATCCGCTATTTATACCCAAAAGGCACCTCCCCTTCCCTGGGCCCCAGGAAGGGGAGCAGAACTGTGCAGACAGCAGCCAGAGTCTCCAGGATCAGAATCAGAGGGGGGGCAGCAAGGCGGCAGGGGGCGGGGAGCAGCCCTGCTTGTACCCTGGTCCCTGGCCTGCTGGCAGGCTCACTGTGTGGCCTTGGGCGGCTCCTGCCCTCTCGGGGCCTCTAGCTGCCCAGCCCTGTGAAGGAGGGGTTGGGAGGGAGCTCCGACCACGAAGTCCCATGGTCCTTAGAAAGCCTGGCGGCCACAGAGAAAGGAAGCAGGGAGAGAGAGAGAGAGAGAGAGAGAGAGAGAGAGAGAGAGAGAGAGAGAGAGTGTGTGTGTGTGTGTGTGTGTGTGTGTGTGTGTGTGTGTGTTGCTGCCCACTGCGGCGGTCTCAGGTCAACTCTGCGTCCTCCACCCTCCCCCGCCCCCCATACATGGGGAGCAGTACCTTATGGGCTCTGGGGCTGACAGACTGCAGCTCAAATCCTGGGTTTGCTGCTTAATTGCTGTGTGACCCTGGACATGTTGCTGAACCACTCTGAAGCCCAGTTTTCTCCTCTGGAAAACGGCAATGATACCCTCCTCATAGGGTTGTGATGATTAATTAAAGCATAGCACCATGACAGTCCCGAGGTAAGTGCCACTCCCCTTTTTCCTCAGTCCACCCCTTCCCACAAAACAACCTTACCTGAAAACGTAACCTCCATACACTTCTCATTCCTCCGAGCCCTCACCTTGTTTGGTCACCAGTTTGGGGCGCTGTATTTAACGGGTGGTTAAGAGAATGGGGTTTGCACCTGGGGTCCAATCCCAGCTCTGCAGTTCACAGGTGTTGGAGCATGCGCGGGCTATGAGGGTAATCATGGTGGCCACCCTTTACAATTGGGCGGGCTAAATGAGAAATTGCAAGGGAAGCACTTAGCACAAGCCTGGCCCGTGGTAAAGTCTCAGAAATGGCACTTCATCATCATCATCATCATTGAGGCCTTTACTCCTTCCTTCCTTCCTTCCTTCCTTCCTTCCTTCCTTCCTTCCTGCACCTGACGGCAAGGGTATCTGGGGCCCCACCATGCGCCAAGACCTCTGCTGGGGGCTGAGGATGTGCAGAAGAAGTGGGGATGGGGTTGGGGTGGGAGTGGCTGATGTACAGAGATGTGGAGAGCAGAGCTGAGCCCCAGACCAGGAGGATTTGGGGAAGAACCCTGAAGCTATCTCAGGGCTGGAAAGGCCCTGGAGGGTGCTGCTTCCTGAGCCTCTAAGCATCTCACTTCTAAGTCGATTATAATCTGCCCGAAGAAGTGCAGAGAGGTGCAGCTGTGGATGTAGAACCCAAGAGGCGAATCTGGGCCTGGAGGTGCTAGACTGAGTCCTAGTCATGCGGCTCGGTGACTCTAGCCAGGCTTACTCCCTGCTCCCCATGTGTGGCTGGTGTGCAGCCCCGGCGGGACCAGGTCAGGGAGGCCCTGGCTCAGCACAGGGGGGTCCAACTATGCTGTGCCCTCGGGACAGGGACAGTGCCCCACACCTGCTGATGGGGCCGACTCCGAAGGCCACCCCAGGGAGTTTAGCAGGGGATTTGGGGTGGGCAAGAGAAATGAGGCTGGTCAATGAGGAAGATGACAGTGTCTTCATTTGTCAAGTTCTTGCCGGTGCCGGGCACTGTGTTTAAGGCTTTGTAAGCATCATCGATTAACCCCCCGCAGCAGGCCAGTGGTGTTACCACTATGGGTAGGAAAGGAGGCTCAGAGAGGCTACCTGATTTGCCCAAAGTTAACACAGCTTATAGGAGGCAGATCTGGGAGGTGAGCCCAGCAAGACTGACTACAGAGCCCATCTTCCCAGCCATTCCACTGAGCTTCCTAAGTGGACGTCAGGAGTGTGCTGTCAGGGGACAGAGGGTAGGGCAGCAAGCACTACCTTTCAATTTCCAAGAAAAAAAACTAATCACTGTTGGAAATATGAAAGGAAGGTCAGAATTCATGAGCCCAGCTATATAAATGAAAACTAGGTTACAGATCTGTTGGATCTCTGGCAATATTTTAAAAAGTCACAAACTGGCAGCTTAGCTCAATGACCACAGATGTGTCAAGCTCTACGAGGTGGTAAGACCCTTTCATACCCTGTGGTGGCTCTTGAATCTTTCTTTTCCTCTTCGGCTTTGGACTGTTCTTTCTCAGAGCAGCCTTCACTGATGGGAGGGGAGGTTTTATGTGTCCTGTCTCCTGGGTTCTGAGCTGTGATGGTGCCACCTCTCAGGGACTAAAGCCCACCCCAGTGCCCTTATGCAGGTGGGGGCTGGAATCCAGCCTGTGTTCCCCTTGTCTGGCCGTTTAGAGGGGCAGCCCTTTTTTTTTTTTTTAAGATTTATTTATTTATTTATTTGAGAGAGAGAGAGAGAGAGAGAGAGAGAGAGATCACGAGCATGGGGGAGGAGTAGAGGGAGAGGGAGAAATGGGCTCCCTGCTCAGTAGGGAGCCGGATGTGGGACTTGATCCCCTTAAGGACACTGGGATCATGACCTGAGTGAAAGGCAGATGCTTAACCGACTGAGCCACCCAGGCTCCCAGAAAGGGTTTTTTTTTTTTTTAAACTTTATCTTGATAGACTAATAATGCAAGCTTATGGTAGATCAATGAGAAGACCATTTTTAAAGTTTTGGGGTTGTCCCTCCCTAAGACAAGGAGAGTGGCCCTTTGCACTGACCCTGACTTCCTGAGTTAGTCCGTCATTGGCTGCAGGCTGCAGGCTGCAGGTAACCTTGTACACAAGGTGGCTCCACCAGTAGTGGGCAATTCTCCAGCGAAGGGCAGTAAATGTGAGCTGTTAGCAGCCACCTCTCCCAGAGGCTGCAGGATGGCTGTCCCATCTTACAGAAGGAGAGCCGGCCAGGGCACCGATCCGGGGTTGTCAGATTCGGCATACAGAATATACAGGATGCTCATTTCAGTACACATATACACGTCAAAAACCAAGCATACCTTTGCTTTGAAATGCATTAAAAAACTGAAATAGATGAATAGATAGAGGAATGGTTAGAAATGTAGTAAAACAAGTATAAGAAAGGATTAATGATAGAATCTAAGTGGTAGGTATATGGGTGTTCACTTGAGTGTACGTGTGAATTTTTTTATAATGAAATGTTTAAAAAATTAAAGCAGGATTATATAATATGTACTCTGATTTTTAGTTTTGCTTTGCAATATATTAAAACAGGGGTGCCCGGCTGGCTCAGCGGGTAGAGCATGTGACTTTTGGTCTCAGGGTCAAAAGTTCCAGCCCCACACTGAGTGTAGAGCTTACTTAAGAATAAAATAAAACATATTTAAAATATCAGTCATTTAGAAATACATATCATCATTCCAGAATTAAAAACATTTTAATTTAAATTTGTGTTCTCGAGGTGCCTGTTTGGTTCAGTCGGTGAAGCGTGTGACTCTTGATCTCAGGGTTGTGAGTTCTAGGCCTGTGTTCAGTGTAGAGATCACTTAAATAAATAAATCTTTTAAAAAACTTTATGTTCCTGTCCTCCTCCATCTCTGGCTCTCTCTCCTCTGTCCAGTAGCAGATATACTCTGGTACATTTAACGCCTGCCTCTCCAAACTTTATGTGCAGATAGGAGAGCCATAAGCCACTGAAGGGACTCAATACTGAGTCAGAAATATATGCACATGGCCACGATTCAAATGGCACTAGGGCTCACAGTGAAAACATCGTCTCACCCACCCACACCACCCCTGCTCTCTCGATTCCCCTCCCCAAGGTCCCCCAATGCCCACTTTTTGTATCCTTCCAGAGAGGCTTATGCCATAAACAGGCTTAAATACATCTTTTTTAAGAAGTACCATGCACACTGTTTTGCACTTGCTTTTTTGCCAAACAACATAATTCAGAGACGATTCTGAACCAGGGGCTACGTAACTGCTGTATTATTTTAACAGCTGTGTAATCTTCCGTTGTACGACGTATCCTGACTCTCTGAGCATGCACCGCACTCTGTGGCCATTTTTAGGCTGTGGCTCAGGGAAGGATGTGAAGCTGTCCGGGGAGAAAATGTCGTTGGCTGGCAGGGTACAGCCCCCCAGAGGCAGCCCCGGGCCTTGGGCCCTTCCTTCCAGAATCTCAGGGGGGTAATTTTGGGAGCTCTGGGCTCCTGGGAGTCTTGCCCCTGTTCTTGGTAAGTGAGGTAGGAAGAGATGACAGTTTCTCAGCATGCCTAACTCAGGGACCGCGGTCCTCCCACCAACCCCGGCTCTCTTATCCACACCTGGGTGCACAGCAGGGTTCTTCCCCAGGGCCGGCACTGGGCGAACACCGACTGTGTGCCTCATGGAATTCTCACAACGAGCCTGCAGGTGCAGGAGTTTCATTCTCATTGTCCGGGCCAGAAAAGAGAGGCCCCGAAAGGTGTAGCACCCAGCTTGCCTGAAATCACACAGCTAGCATGTGGTGGAGATCCGAGCCACAGGTTATTTCCACGATGCCAGCCTACCCAGCAAGGAAGCTGAGGGTTGGAGAAAGGAGGAGGTCAAACTTTGACCAAAGCAGGGAGGGGTCTTCCATCTTTAAACCTGGGCCTCTTTTGATGATGCCCGAGGTCAGTGAGCCATTGTTCACTTGCGTTTGTCAAAGCACCTGTTACCTGGCTTGTGCTCAGTGCCTGAGAAATTGGCATGTTGGCCGTTGGAGGGGTGAGGTGAGAGGGCAGGAGGGGGTGGGAGACAGTGCTTCCGGGTTAACTGGCTGCCTGGGCCCCTCCCACAGTCCGGCTCCACGACAGCATCTCTGAGGAGGGACACCATTACCTGATCTTCGACCTGTGAGTTTGGGCCCACCCCGGGACGTACAAGGGCTCTAGGGGCAGCCTGAGCAGGGATGACCTAGCTGGGTCCCTTGGCCTGATTCCGAAATGCCCCCAGGCTGGGCTGAATTCCCTTGTCCGAGATAGAAGTTTCCTGAATGTTGTAGGCCTGCCACCCAAACAGTGCAGGTGGGTCTCCCTGCAACGCCAACACACACTTGTTACTTCCGTTGTCTTACTGTTTTGTTTCTATTTGTGGCCAGCGATGCTGGCTTTCCACGTCTAGTGGCAATATAAAGTTTCCTTTTGGAGTAATTTTAAAGTTTTGAAAGCCAGTCAATTGAATGAAAAACAATAATGCAATGATAAGTTCTTGGGTTGGCAAAGAAACTCAGTGAAGACACTGGTCCCATCTGCAAAAGACAGTTAATCATGGGGAGGACTCTACCTGTGTGGGTACATGGGAAATCTCTGTGCCTTCTGCTCAGTTTTGCCATGTGCCTCGAGTTACTCTAAAATACAAAGTTTATGAAACAAGCAAACAACAACAACAAAAACCCCAGCCCTTGGGCTTCCTAATGAACCTCAGTGATATGCTCTGAGTGTCCCACCCTGTGTCCTAACTCCAGCCTGGACCCAGTGGGAGAGAAGGGCAAATGATGGAGGGAGGGAAGTCAGGGGAAGGGCGGGCTGGAAGCCAGGAAGAAGGCTGTGGCAGGAGGCACCCTCGGGGCCCCTGGTGTTCCTCCCTTTGGGCTGAGATTCTGAGGTCCCTGGGTCCTGCCCTTAGCTTCCTGGAGACTCTTCCAGAAGAGGTAACACTGGGGGCCTCTGTAGGAGGGTGACTCTGTGCCCGTCTCGCCAGGGTTACCGGTGGGGAGCTGTTTGAGGACATCGTGGCCCGGGAGTATTACAGTGAGGCTGATGCCAGGTGAGTGCCAGGTGCAGCCTGCCAATGGTGCCTGGGGAGGGGGGGCAGGGCGTCTCCCCCACTGGCTTCCCAGCACCCCAGGGGACGCCCGCCTTCACACGGGGACCCTCTCCTCTCTCTCCCCAGTCACTGTATCCAGCAGATCCTGGAAGCCGTGCTGCACTGCCATCAGATGGGTGTGGTGCACCGGGACCTGAAGGTGAGTGACCCATCCCAGGGTGCGGCTCCTCCGGGAGCCAGGGGGGTTATCAGAATCCCTTTAATTCCCCTGAGTTGGGCTGGGTGGGTGGGGAATAATCACCCCACTGTTCAGATGAGGAAACTGGGCACATGGAGAAGTATCTAGGCTTAGGATCCAGTCTCCTGATACCCAGGCCCACGTGCTTTGGGCCAGACCAGGTAAGCTGTCGTTAGGCCACCCAGGCTGGCCCTGGCGGGGTCCCGGTCCCGGCCAGGCCACTCTCTAGCTGCAGGGCCTCAGCTTCCTCACGGTGGGTTGCCATGGCAACCTCTGCTCGGGGTTGCTGATTCTGTCAAAGGAGACAGCACAGCACCTGGTGCACAGAAACATTGTGTTTCTTGTTTCTGGGTCCCTGGCAGATGCGGGGAGAAGAAACACAGGCCTTGGGGCTCCTGGAGTCCCTCCTCTTCAGGCCTAGGTAGATGTGTGATCTAGGGTTGGTGCCAGCCACGTAGCCTGATCAGCACAGACTCCTAGCTCCCCTCTGCCGAGCCTCAAGACATCGAGGCCAGTAGCTCATAACATTACCCCCGATTTTCAGAGCAGCAAACAGAGGCCTACAGAGTCCAAGGGACTCGCCCAAGACTATGCCGTTCAGTTGTACCTGAGCTAGGACGGAGCCCTGGCTTCTGACCCCAGCCGCTGGGCCTGCGGGGATCTGGGCCAAAAAGCCACTCGGCGCAGTTCCTGCTCTTGCAGGAGCCCCTCTTAGGTGCCTTTGAACCTCTGCTTTTTGGCCTTCAGTGACTCTGAACTCACTTCTTACGGGGAAGCCCCTTGAACCACTGGGAAAGTCTCCTTCCATCTTTCCTGCTGTGGTTGTGAGCCCCAATTCTGCCCTTTGGGGCCACATAGATCAAGCCTCCAGCCCTAGGCCCCAGAGGCACTTGTGGTACCTCCCTAGGCTTCCGCAGGCTGTTCCCCTCCATCCCCACCCGGGACAGACCCTCTAGGCCCTCCTCAGCCTGGACAGCCTCTCTCTGGGCATGCTCCCTGGGCATCGTCCAGGAGGTCCGGGTCCCTCTCTGGGATGCAGTGCTCTGCCCAGAAGCCCTGTCTACCTCCGACTCTCACAGGGGAGCTCCCTAAGGCTCAGTCTAGACCCACAGGCAAGTGTGCACTCGCAGAGGGTCCTGGCCAGACGGCAGGGCAGTTCTCCCAGAGGGCCTGTTCCTATTACAGCTACGGCCCCTGCATTCGAGGGGACAGGAAGACAGGCAGCACAAATTTAGGCCACTCTGGATAGATTAATTAGCGGCACATTCGTCAAATCAGGGCAGGACGGCTACCAAGACCCAGGACACGTTGGGAACGCAGTCCCCAGAGGATAAAAGAGGCCTTCGAGAGGGGCAGAAGAAGCTATATTTGTTTGGGTCCCGCCTAGCTTTGGGCAGTGAAAGGTCAGAGGTAGGACCCTCTCAGAAGCCCCGGTGGGGAAGGGGGTCAGAGGAAACCAGCCGTCTCCAGGGACACAGAGCTCATGCCCCCACTCCACCCCAAGCAGAGAATGTGAGTGCTAACCCTCATCACGCATGTGCCGTGGGCCACTGCCAAGTGCTCTACATGGATTATCACGACTGATCCATATGCTACCCCATGAGGTGGGCTCTATCAATTTTTCTGAGAGGAGACTAAAGCTCGGAGAAGTGAAATGGCTTGGGGCGCCTGGGTGGCTCAGTCATTAAACGTCTGCCTTTGGCTCGGGTCATGATCCCAAGGTCCTGGGATCGAGCCCCGCATCTGGCTCCCTGCTCAGCGGGAAGCCTGCTTCTTCCTCTCCCACTCCCCCTGCTTGTGTTCCCTCTCTCGCTGTCTCTCTCTGTCAAATAAATAAGTAAAATCTTCAAAAAAAAAAAAAAAAGAAGTAAAATGGCTTGCCCAAGTTCCGTGGCAGAGCTGGGTCAGAGGAGAGGGCTATCCAATTGCAGAATTCATTTCAACCCTCCTCTGGCCTGTGTGGGGGGATTTCCTGTTCTCCACACCCAGCAAAAGACAGCAGCCTCGGGGTGCCAGAGAGAGATTCTGGTTCTGTGTCTCATCAGCTGTGTGACCTTGGTCAAGTCACTTAACTTCTCTGAGCCTTGGTTTCCTCAACTTTATCTGTATGACAAATACTTACGAAGTGCCTGCTATGTGCTGCCCCCTGCCTTAGGTGCTGGCAATATAGTGGTGGACAGACAGCTAAGGAGCTCACTGTCTATAGAGGGAACAGATAATGAACAAGCACATAGACAGATGGGGGGAAAATGACAAATTATGGTGATATCTATGAAGGTAACAACAAGTTGCTAAGACAGAGGATACCTGGGGGCTCCTCCTTTAGATAGTCATGGAGGGATTCTTTGAGGGGGCGACATGAAGGTGAGAGCGGATGAAGAGAAGAGGCCAGCTCTGTGAAGCTTGGAGAAGGAGCAAATCAGACAAGGGGAACAGGGAGTGCAAAGGCCCTGAGGTACAAACAAGCGTGACTCTTTCAGGGAACGTAGGAAGGCCGCTGTGGAGAAAGGGAATAATAATGCCTGCCCCAAAGGTTGTTGAGGTGATAAGCGAGATGACATTTGCACAACCCTTAGCCCGGTGGCTGGCACATAGTAGGGGCACAATGAATATCTCTCCTTTTTCCTTATGTGGTGGTGGCTGTCTCCCCAACTCCCTGCGCTCACGTCAGCCTCAGCCCCAAACCCTGAGGAGAAGCGAAGGAGGGGACGGGTGGTGGAGAAAGGGTCTTTCTGTTGCCAAAGACAGAGGTCTTGCCCTAGGGTAGTCCCCTCTCTGGGGGCTGGAACTGAGGGTCCTGTGGCTGGGACTGGAAGTGGGGACAGGCACCTCTGGATTGCCCAGCTGCTCCTTGTGTAGGCTCAGGCTCCCCAGAGGTGAGGCTCTGAATCTGCTCACTGTCCCCTGGCTCTTTCTTCCTCCATTTCACTCTCCTCTCTGGTCCTGGGAAGCCGGAGAATCTGTTGTTGGCCTCCAAGCTCAAGGGCGCCGCGGTGAAGCTGGCGGACTTTGGTCTGGCCATAGAGGTGGAAGGGGAGCAGCAAGCATGGTTCGGTGAGTGGGGGCAGGGGGTGGCAGGGGTGTGGGGGGCCAGCCTTGTGTGGACACACTGGCCTCTAGGAGCCCCCTGCCCAAGCAGGGGCAGGCGAGAGATTGCCGTTGCACCAGCCGGAGCTCCGGGAGCAGAGGTCCCACCGCACAGCCTCTGATCAGTGGGTGTTGCCCATCCTGTCCCCATAGAGGTCAGGTGCAGGGACGTAGTTATCCTTAAAACAGTACATGGCTTCTCCACATGCACACACACCGCCACTGTTGGCTGGGGGCTTCCGTGGCTTCCAGAGCTGATTATCCTGACTTTATGAACGAGGAACAGAGACTGAGAAACTGAAAGAGTTCATGGGGAGGTAAAAGGGGCAGAGTCTGGATTTAAGCTCAGATGATCCAGTGTGCTCAGAGGTTTTGGCATAATTGAGTGCTTTCAGCTAGCTGGGGAACCTTTTCAGTGGGCACTATTGGTCAGTGGTTAAGAGTCAGAGCTCTGAGTTCAAGTTCCGACTCTGACACTTAGGAGGTGTGTGACATTTCAGCTTGCTGAGCCTCCGTTTCCTCATCTGTAAAATGGGGGTGATGACAGCATAGTGCTCAGCACTGTGTGAGGAGTCAGTGAGAGCAGGCATGGGAGTGCTCAGCCCAGGGCTGAGCACACACACTCAATAAATAGTAACTGTTCTTATGATTCCTTGTTCAAGTACTTGGGGTGCCTGTTTATTTTAAGCGATTCTCCCCACGCTGCTGGGAGGTGGTAAAGGGAGGAATCCCTAATCTCTCATTTGACGGATGAGGGAACTGAGGCCTCGAAGGAAGAGAGACCCACCAGGGGACTTAGGGCAAAACCAGAGTTGGGGACAGGCCTCCTACTTAGCCCAGGACCAGCTCCCAGAAGGGTGGGGGGTGGGCAAGGGTTCGGCTCCGCCTTCAGCTGACATGGCGAGGACATTTTGTCTAGAGTGCCACCAGCACGCGATAGTGGCTGCAGGAGGGCTGTTAGTGTGTGACGCTGAGGCAGGACCCCACGGGAGGGACTCTGGAATTGACCAAAGACTTCTGCCATAGGCTCTGGAGTGGGGGTGGTGACAGGTGCCCTGTGCACTTGTCCACCCTGGTCTAGAGGCTTTGCTGCCCTCGACCCACTCTCGGGGGCGGGGAGTGTGTTCCCCATCCCCAGGGCAACCTCATCCCACTTCCAGCAGGACCTTGCCCTGGGTTGCTTACGTGCCAACCTCTGTGTGTGCGTCTGCCTGTCTGTGTGTCTGGGGAGCAGGGTTCGCAGGGACGCCGGGATACCTCTCCCCGGAAGTGCTGCGGAAGGACCCGTACGGGAAGCCTGTGGACCTGTGGGCCTGTGGTGAGTCCCTCCCAAAGCCCTCTCATCTCCCTGGGCGCCTACCCCTCAGACGCCTTCTCCCTTCCCATGCCTCCCCTCTTCATCGCTCCTCCTCACAGGGGGGTGAGGCTTCTCCTGGTCCTCCCCCCAGGGGTCATCCTCTACATCCTGCTGGTTGGGTACCCCCCATTCTGGGACGAGGACCAGCACCGCCTGTACCAGCAGATCAAAGCCGGCGCCTATGATGTGAGTGTCCCTCCTCTCTCCAGCCTCCCCGCCATCCCCTGCGTCCCTTCCAGTGAAAGCCAACACCCAGCGAGGTCAGAGACGTGAGGTGCCTCCCTCCCGCCCTCCCAACCCACTTAGGCCCCCTGCCACTCTTTAGCTGTGGGCGGGTGGAGCTTGAGGACTGGCCGCGCACGGCCCCGGAGATCAGGAAAGTAGGCCCCAGAAGCTACAACTCTCACCCTCTCTCTCTCTCTCTCTCGAAAATAATAATGCACACACAAATAATAATAATAATAGCTAACACAGCACTCTTCTAAATGCTTTATATACTATTAGAGCTCATGCTCATACCCATCTATGACATAGGTATGATTATTATCCCCATTTTACAGATAGGGAAGCTGAGGCACAGGGAGGTTAAATAGCTGCCCACACCGCACAGCTAAGAAATGGTAGAGCTGGGATTTGAACCCAGGCAGTTTGGCTCTTAGAGTCTGGGCTTCTAATGACCAAGCTCTACTGCTTTTCAATAAGGCTGATTCTATCATGCCACGTGCTATGTGTTTTGCATCATATTTAATCCTCACAACATCTCTAGAGGCAGCTAGAGGGTCACATGTCTTGTCCAAAGTCACACAGCCCAGGAGGCAGAGCCAGGACTTGGACCCAGCCTTCGGATTCTGAAGTCTGGCCCTAACCACTGGCCTCCTGCTCCCCAGATAAGGCACAGCCTCAGAAAAACAGAGGAAGGCCTCCTTTCCCTCTGGCCCCTGCTCTGACTTGTCCTGGGGACCAAGGACCCTGCCCCTGCTCTGGTTCCAGAGGGGTCCCTGTATTGAGGATCCCAGCTCCTCCTGGTTGTGGATGCCCAGTGGATGGACAGTAGGACCCCTGCCTGCTCCCCTGCCAGTCAGGGGCTGGGGGATCGCAGGGGTGGCCTGGGGTAGGCTGGGCAAACCTGGCCCCTCTGCCCCTTCCAGTTCCCGTCACCAGAATGGGACACTGTTACCCCAGAAGCCAAGGATCTGATCAATAAGATGCTGACCATCAACCCATCCAAACGCATCACGGCCGCTGAGGCCCTCAAGCACCCCTGGATTTCGGTGAGCCTTCCCCCGCAGGGCCCTTTCCAGGAGCCCCTCCCGACTTCAGGGTCCAGACCCCCATGGGGTCCTGGCCCTGCCCCTGGCCCCTCAGGCCCAGCATAGGATCAAGGGGGCTTCATCCAGAGATGCTGCCCTGCCGCGGTTCTCAAGGGAAAGTGGAAATGGGAGGTGTTCTATGTTGGCATCATGACAAGGGGTACTACTGGCATGGGATATCTGGTGCCAGGGATGCTAAGCACCTACAGCATTTACAACATCCCTTAGAACAAAGCTTTGTTCCCCAAAAGATGCCAACCACATCTCCACAAGATGCCCCGCTGAGGGGCCTTTGGGCGGGCCTGCCTCCTACTCACAGACGTCTCCCTACTTCCTCCAGCACCGATCCACTGTGGCCTCCTGCATGCACAGACAGGAGACCGTGGACTGCCTGAAGAAGTTCAACGCCAGGAGAAAACTGAAGGTAACAGGTCCTCACCCTCCGTAGCCCCTGGACATGGAGTAGCTTGGTTGGGTCTCTGCAGAGGCCAAGAGCCTCACTCAAGAGTTCTCTCCTTCACTGAGTCAACAAACATGTGTTGAGCACCTACTGTTTGGGGTGGGGAGTGAGCAGGTGGAAAGGACAGACAAGGACCTGGGACAGTAAGGGGGAGTGGTGAGTGCTGGGACGGGGCACGCCCCAAGGCCGGGGGTGACCATAGCAGGGCCTTGAACCAGGTCTGGAAGGACCAGCGAAGCAGTCCAGGAAGCTTGCTGGGCAAGTGGCATTTAGGCGAACGCCGCAAAGGATAAGTAGGTATTATCTATGTAGAGTGGACAGATGTTCCAGAGAGAAAGCTCATGCCTAAGTCTGGAAGCATGAGCGTGACCCTGTAGGGGGACTGTGAGTGTTTCGGCATGGCTGGCGAGGGGGTCTAGGGGCTGAGACGGAACAGGGCAGGAGACCAGTGTTGGTGAGAGAGGCCCTGCTGCCGAGCGCTGGGGAGGACAAGCCAAGAGACGTGGACAGGGTTCGTGGCCCAGAGGAAGCCACAGTGGGACCCAGGTGGGCCAGGAGCTGCCAGCCTCGTGAGCAAGGGGTGTGTGCTCCCAGGCTGTAATAGCTGCTGACCTAGACCTTGCCAGGGACCCCATGAACAGGTAGGAAGAGTAACTGAGGAGTCCCCAGCCTGCTGGAAAAGAGAAGTCATCAGAACGCTGAGTGACAGCTGCTGAGGCCCCAGCTCCTTCGGAAACTCCTCACCAACTGCTCCCAGGCCTGACGGGGTGGCCCAGGAAGGGGACATGGGCCAAGGGGGTGGCCAGGCCAGCATGATGCCAGGAGAACTAAGTCCCACCCCTCCCCCCACTGGGAGTGGTCACAGAGGAAATCTCAGAGAGTGTCCAGGTCAGAGAGCGTCAGAACCAGGAGAGCCATCCTCTAGGCCCCTTGTTGAGACAGGAGAGTTTCTCTAGGTCAACCCTCCACGGCTGTGAGCCCGGGAGCCCCGGGAAAGATGAACTAGTGATGAAGCACGGTACTGAGTGCCCTGGTGGAGGGTGAAGGGGGCCCAAGAGGGCAGGGTCTATTGTCCTTGGCCTTCAGGAGTCCCCACTGACAGGTGTCCCTGAACCCTTCCACCACCTCTGGCCAGGACAGTGGAACCTATTAATATCTGCTGCTAGGATGGCCCTGTTCTAGGAGCTGTGCCAGCTAAGGCCCAGCTCGCCCCGACTTCCCCAGGGAGGCAGGGATGGTCTCCTGGCTGTGGGGTGAGGGCAAATGGAGGGGCAAGGCAGAAAGCTTTGGCTTTGTGTCTGAAGGCAGCACCTGCCTCCCCTCCCCCCTCCCGTCCCATTTCTCTGTCTCTCCTCTCCCCCCTCACCTCCAACCTCCTGTCTCCCACACCCCCTCCTTATCTTTGCAGGGAGCCATCCTCACCACTATGCTGGCTACCAGGAACTTCTCTGGTAGGTGGTGGGACCGCAAAGTCCCAAATACACCCTGCACAGGTCTGTTGGGAGCATCGTCCTGTCGCATATCCGTGGGGCCTCAGGCCAGGGGCCTGCGGAGAGTGAGGGCTACAGAGGACCCTAAGACTGGGGGCTTAAGTCACCTGCACCCAGAAGTGGCTGGAGCCGAAAGGCCAGCAAGCGAAAGGCCTACGAGGAAGGGTTCGAGGTTGAGTCTGGCCCCCCAGCCTCACAGCAGTGCTGGGGTTCTCAGGTTGGGCCAGCCCGAGGGGGAGGCCTCCCGAATATTGGGGTATAGGTCCAGGCAGGACTGAACCAGGCCCAGGGAATAGCAACAATCCCGTTCCCTGCCAGTACTGAGCCCCGTGCTAAGCAGGCCCCATGCTTTCACTCGGGTGGCCTTTGTGACAAGGCAGTGGGGGCCGTGGCTAGGCAGAGAGAGGCAAAGCCTGCTTTTAGTGCAGCTTTGAAGCCGCCCCAGAGCAAGTGCCCTTAACCAAGATGGGTCAGCAGGGAGCCAGCCTTTGGCCTGGGACGGAGCCGTTGGTTAAGGCAGGGAGTACCCAACGACCTGCAGCATGTAGCCCCAAAGAGAAGAGGAAAGGATTAGTGTCAGGGCTTAGCAAGAAGCTCCCCTTGGCACACTGGAGAGCACCAGGGCCAGCGCCTGCCAGGGGCTCCTCTCTGGGGAGACCGGGCAGCTGACAGGGCCGCTGAGCAAATACAGCGAAGCTCACCCGAGGGGCCCTCTGACTGGGGCCGGCCAGACGGGCCTGCTGCGGACACGTGGCCGGCTCCACGGCAAGGGGTCAGCTCTGGCAAGCTATAGCTCTGACTTTGCCGAGAGTCCACCTGCCCATTTAACCAGCTGGAAGAAGGAGACCCAGAGGTGGGAAAACTCAGGAACTTCCGATGTGGGCTCGCCCCAGCGCACAGAACTGCCTTCCCACTCTCTCCCTAGACAAGGATCCTGCAGTTCCTCAAACTGAAAGATGAGCCACCCGGACAGTCAGAGTCTTTTTTTAACCTCTGCAGTGCCCCTAGAAACTCTAGTCCAGAGCTCACAAAATGGTGCCCGTGAGTCAGTTCCCATCTCTTGACGGGCTTGTGGGGCCAGTGGTGTTTTAAAACATAAAACAGTGGGGTTTTTGAAAAGAGTTTCCAGCAATTAAAAATGAGGAGATTTCACAGAACAACCCAGATTTCTGTCTTTTATTGAAAATCAGAACATGTGACCTCCTGGGACCCTCAGTCCTGTGGTCATGGGCTGGAGCTGAAAGGGCCCCCTGAAGCTGGAAGGGGGACCATTCCCCTGTTCCACTGCACAGCCCAGCCCAGCCCATGAAGCTCATAGAGGATGGACAGCCACTCCTCTCAGCTTCGGGATCCAGTGGCACTCACCCCTGCATTTACTCTGCAAGAGGGAAACTTGCCTGGAAGGGGTCTCAGGTGGACTTGTGAGAGGGACTGGGAGGCTGGGCCAGCATGAGCCTGTCCCTCTGAGCCTCTGGGGTGTCCATGTCCCGAGCAGCCCCTCTTCCCAGGTTCGCCATCCCCAGGCACCTCGAGAAGGATTTACAGCGGCTACCATTTACTGAGCATCTATTGCATACAGGTCAAGTGCTGCGCTAAGTGCTTTAGCGATCTCCTGTCTCTAACGTAAGGCATCTGTTTGAGGTCGGAAGCAGCCAGATGCCAGGCCGGGCAGGGCTGGGCATTCATGCCAGTTCCTGGCTGCGTCCTCACCAAGGGCTCTGGCCAGGAGGCAAGGAGGGAGGGAAAGAGGAATGGCAGAGGTGGGGCCTCCCTAAGAGCCGTTGCTCTGCTTTTCCCAGCCACCACGGACACCACCAGCCCTAGCATGGGGCTCCGGAGTTGGAGGGTAGGGAGGCCTCTGTAGGGGATGGGCACTCTGGCAGGGGTGGGCCCCCAGAGTGGGGCATCTGCTTCTTCTCACCGGCAAAACAAGGCTTGCAGCTGTCCAGAGTGAGTAGGCAGGGCTGACACATGACCTCGGCAGCAGCATGGGGCTAAAATTAGAGCGGGCCGGGGCGGGGAGGGAGCGGCCAGCCCCGGGCCAGGCAGCCAGGCCTCCAGGTTGGCCACCACCAGCACGGGTGGTGACCGGGATCCAGAGGGAATCCCCGGGCTGAAACAGCAACCCCACGGGCCTGGGACGCGTTGGTCACCTCCTGCAACCCATGGGGCCAGAGGGGCACACTCGAGATTGCTGAGGACGGGGGAGCCCAGGCCCTCCTCACGGGCCACCGGCAGTCCAGACCCCAAGGAGGAAGGAGGAGCAGGAGGAGGAGGTGTCCCCCAGATCACTGAGCCAGCTCCGTGCCCTCCGCCTTCCCACGGATGTTGCTGTTCCTCACCCTGTGGGCCTTGGTGCCCTGCCTGCTGTTGGTAACCCTCTACTTTTTCTCCTCCGCAGGAGGGAAGAGTGGAGGAAACAAGAAGAATGATGGTGTGAAGGTAAGCCCCCGGGAGCCTGGCAGGGCCTGTACCTGGCAGCCTTTCCGCCGACAGGGCCTGGCTTTCAGGGCTGGGGCGAGACCCAGGCCTTGCTGACGGTGTTCTGGGCAGATGTGGTCACTCGTGCAGCTGGGCTGTCCCCGGGATTGGTGGGGGCAGTGGGGGAGGGGGAGAGGTAGGTGGCCTGGAGTTGGGGGGTGGGGGGTGGCCACAAGGAAAGGAGCAGGTCTGAAGGAGATTTCTGTGGTTCT
This sequence comes from Callorhinus ursinus, assembly GCF_003265705.2. NCBI lineage: Eukaryota > Metazoa > Chordata > Mammalia > Carnivora > Otariidae > Callorhinus > Callorhinus ursinus. The sequence continues at coordinate 51,373,065 of NW_027397065.1, forward strand.
CTGAGATGGGAGGACTGGAAGGTGAGAGGGTACAAAGAAGAGACAGAGCGGATCATGAGGGGTGACCTCTTCCTTCCCGAGTGTGGGCTGGCTGAGATGGGCCCCTGACCCAGGGTGCGCCCCAGTCCAACCCGCAAAGCCCATGAAGGATGGATAGCCACGCCTCTTGGCTTTGGGATCCAGAGGCACCCACCCCTGTCAAGGCCGGCCAGTTCAGTGCCAAGAATCTCCTTCTGCCCTAACCCAGGCCTGTCCTCTGTCCCCACCCCTGATGCCCGAGCTACTTCTTTCCACAACCCGCTGACCACTCCTTCCCTCCTCTCTCTTCTCCCTCTGCTCTCTGGGGCCTGGCCCCCCTCTCTGCAGCTCCCTTCTCCCCTGCCACTGGCTTGCCTTGTGGGTTCTCCTCTCTTGAGACCCTGCCTTTTTCTGGGCTCAGAGCCCTGCCTGGCCAGGACCCCAGGGCTGGGCTGTGCCCAGGACCCTGGATGGTGTGGGATGCAGTCCAAACACAGCCACCCAGGTGGGCCGGTGGCTTCATGGCTTCACTGTAGCAGTATTTATGGTCTCAGGCCACTGGCTTTGGTTTGAGGGTTGCATGGGAAGAGATCTGGGCTGGCTGGGTGAGGCCAGGATTTGGGCCTCTCTGCTGCGTTGAGCCCTCTGGGGGCTTGAATTTCCTCACAGGTACAATGGGTGGGGTGGGAGGAGTGTGGACTCCATGATTTCCAAGATTTAAGCTTTAAAAACAGAAAAGAAAAGAAAAAGGCAACAAAACCCTATCTAATCACTTTTCCTTCTCATCTTGAGTCCTTGAGGAATACATAGTTATTTGGTTATCAGCCAAAGTCGGTGGTTTTCAAACTGAACTTCCTGGAGCCTGAAGGTTTTGGGGAGCCACCCTTAGCAGCAGATGGGGTAGAGTGGGATAGTAAGGGGGAGGCTGAGCAGAGAAGGTTCTGGGCTTCTCATGCCCACTACAGCCAGAACAGCTCCATGTAACAGGCATCGCAGTGGTTAAGGGAGCCAGGCTGGACTTAGCAGCTGGAAACCTCGTCTGATCATCTGAATCCCTTGAGCTTGTGTTTCCTCATCCGGGCAATGAGGGTAAAAGGGATTCCCACCTCCCAGGGCTGCTTGTGAGGATGAAGGAAGATAATGGGTGTTGAGGATTTAGTAGGGGTACTGGCATGGGATACACGCTCATGAGATGCTATCCAGTATTGTGTTTTCTAGGTTAGACTTTCAAGTAAGATTTCTCTTGAAAACAAAGTTTGATCAAGGAAGTATTTGGAAACACAGATCTAAAGCCAAACCAATTTACAAAGTTAACACCCGCTTATCCCAAATCCTATGATGGCATCCAGAATTGAGTTCTGGCTTACTTGCTGTTTTGGGGTTACCCACGAATCAAACTCTCTCCCCTCTCTAATTGGAAAGGGTAATGGGGGGATGTGCAATTTGGGGGTGGCCCAGTTTGGAGCGGCTGGGGCCCTCTCGGCCATAGCGTGTAGACCCTGGGGATGCTGGATTCCCTGGGAAAAATCATAATTGGGAGATATAGGGCAGAGGCCACCGGGGCCAGTGAGCTGTGGCCCAGGTCAGTGGAGGAGAAGGGGGCAGACAGAGGACTACCCCACCGGCTTGGCTCTTAGGTTGGCCCTGGCAAAGCGCTGACACAGAGCCACGGGTGTGAGGTCAGGGCCTCCCTCAGGCCGGGTCTTAGGACGAAGCTTTCTTCTGGCTCCTCTTCAGGCAAGGCCAGGAGGCAGAGGCTGTCTGAGGGCAAGGACATCGCAGAGCATGGTGGCCAGTCACTGCAGGGCTTACCAGTGGGCATGGCTGAAGAAAAAGCCACTCCTTCCTGTAGCAGCAGGACGGACCCTGAGTGACTTCTCAGGGTGGCTGGGGTGTGGATGAAGAGAGACCCAAAGGCTATTTCTGGCCAGACTGTCTCTTCGTAGCTCAGCTTCCTGCCCCTTTTGGAGGTGGAGAAGGAGAAAAGTCCAGCCGGAAGATGAGAGTAACCAGGGGATCTCCCCGGGATTTGGGGAGCCCGGCCTGCAATATGTTGGAGGTCCAGTCATGTGTTTCACTACAAGGGATGCTGGACCTCAAGTCCAGAAGCTATGGTTTTGCCGGGCCCCATCGTCCCCCACTTTGGAGACCTGTGTCATCAGTTCTGCCGTCCGTGCAAGGAGGGGGGAAGGGCAGGTGGGGCCAGCGAGAGGCTTGCTCCGGAGTGGGCCTTGGGGAGTCACACCATGAGCTCCTTTAAGCAACACATGTTCAGCCCCAGTGGGGAAGTACGTATTCTTCTTACAACATGGTCCCTGGAGAAACCACCACCTTCATCAGAGGCTTAGCTGGAGGAAAGATGGGCTGGCTGGAGAACAGAGATACTGTATTTTATGGGCTTGTAGGGGCTTCTCGAGGCTAATGTTGACCCTACTTTATTTCTACCATCTTTGCTAACCCTAGAACCATGCTTCTACACGTGGTTCTGAGAGATGTGAGTCTACTTGTGGTGAAAGATCCTGGTCAGTATGGGGTTATTATTAGTACCGTCATCATTTGTGATCCAGGAAAATCGAGTCTTTCTGTTCCCGAGGAGTGCTGACCCCCCTACCCCCAGCCACCTCTAAGCCTCTACTTCTATGAGGAGCGGCCGACCGCTCCCACCCCTCAACCCCACTCACTGCCCCCTGTTGGTGTCCCATCCGTGCCATTGTGACTCCTCTCCCCCATGTCCCATCCTGTCACTGTATGTCCGACTCTGATGCAGTCTCTGCTCTGTGTTCCCTCCTCGTGTCCCGCCTGGAACCCTGGCCCCCGTGTTCCTCAGGTTTCTGCTGACGGCGAGCTGAGAGGGCCTGTCCCCTCCCACGTACCCCGTGCCTGGCCGGGCTCCGGCCAGAAGTGAGGCCCACCCTAGGGCCTGGCTGCAGGCTGCTGGCTGTGGGAATCCCACTCTCTACCCAGCTGGGGCGGAGGCAGGGACCATGAGCCTTTACGCCGGGCAATGCCCAGCAAGCCGCTTCTGCCACGTCTGTGGGGGCCCTGGAAGGACAGCACAGGATCCCGGGCTCTGGGCCCTCAGAGGCTCCTGGATCTTGGAGTCAGAAAACCCACAATTAGACCTAAGGATCCTCAGAGAATAGCCAGTGCCTCCCACAGGGCAAAGGCCCACCCTGAGGGCATCTCAAGTCCTTCCCTCCACACCGCGCCCCCCCCCCCCCATAGCACAGCAAGGAGAACAGCCTCCGGGCCTCTCAGATGGAAGCGCGTCTGGGAAGGACGAGCCGAGGCAGAGCAGTCAGGCCGCAGGGTCTGGAGACCTGGACAGAGGAGAAAGCCTACATTCAGGGGTTCTAGCATCCGCTCTGCTACCAGCCAGCTGAGAGACCTCGGGCGGGTCACTGTCCGTCTCTGGGCCCCAGCTTCCCATCCATGCAATGCAAGTGTTAGGCCTGCAGCCTTCCCCGAATGCGAGTCTTTATGACTCCTGGCTTAGAGTGAGAGAACGAGAGGACAACGTGTCCTCCTCCTCTCTCTCTCTCCCCTTTCCTTGCTTCCTCGGCCAGTAATACGAGTGAAGCTGCAAATCCTCCAAAAGCTGGACTAGGAGGGATGGCAGGGCTCAGCTATGCATCTGGCCGTGCCTCAGTTTCTCTGTCAACATAAGGGAGCTGAACAGGCCTGTCGCTGGGAAGCTGCGACCACAAGCAGGATTTCAAAGGCCACTTAGAGGACTGGTTTCCATAGCCGGGCCTGCTTTGAAGTCAGCTGGGGATACTGTTCAAAATGCAGTTGCCCAGGCCCCTCCCCAGACCCAGTTATTGAACTCCTTGTGGGGGCCTGGTTATGTTTCTTTTGGACAGGTTTCCCAAGTGACTCTGCCACTCGACCAAAGCAGGGGTGGGGTTCTTTTAGTAGAGACACACGGGGAGGCTAGGAGGAGGCACTGGGCCTCATCTCCAGACCCGAGCACCCTGTTGTCCTGCAAGAGCTTTGGCTTCCAGAGGCCTCAGGCAATTGGCGTCCAAGGCCCAGGGTTTGTTGCCCCCATCAGAGCTTGGTGTAGAGGGAGGCCTGGTCCAAGGGAGGCTTGGGCCGGAGCTTGCTGGTTGGATGGTGAGCCCCAGGTGGCTGTGCATGAGGCGCCCAAGAGCTTCAGGCTGACAGTGGACTGGCCCTGCTGGGCAGTTCTTGCTCGTGGCCCTGACTTCTCGCCCCAGTGCCATGCTGGCAAGGGACCGTAGAGGATGACCCTGAGGCCCATCATCCTTCCAAACCTCCCCTGTCGTTCGTTTCTTTGCTCCCTGCTGTTTCTCTGCTCCCTGCTGTTTTCACGCCGTGTCTTTTCCTGTCCCATCTCTTCTCCTTGTTTTTCCAGAAAAGAAAGTCCAGTTCCAGCGTTCAGTTAATGGTGAGTGTCTGCCGTCTCCCAAACGCCGGTAAATGCTGGGCCTCGAACCCTCGCTCCTGCCTCCCTCCTGCAGGCTGCACTGGGAACCCGGGGCGGGGAGAGGGTGCTCAGGGCGTGCTTGGTACGTGTGCCTTGTGTGACAATCTGTGTGTTGTGTGTGCGTGTTGTTTGCGTGTTTCTGTTGACACCTCCAACTCCATGGCCCAGACCAGCCGCCTGGCCGTAGACCTGAGAACCCCCTCAGGTATGAAGGGTGATTTGAACCCCATCCCACGTCCAGCCCTTGGCTTCTTGCTTCTCCCCGCCCTCTGCTCTAGATCTCATCTCAGGGCTTGGTTTGTGCCGGTTGCGGCGTGGGGGGGCTTGGTTTGGCCAAAGGAGTGGGCGCCAGAGAGGCCCTTCTTGAGCTTCTCGATGCTCCCCAGGGCCCGCCGGTGGCAGAGGGGCCACGAGCCCCTGCCTCTGTCTAGGGGTTCCAGTGGTGGCATGGTGGCCCACATCCCTCTTCTTCTGATTCCATGGCTATCTCCCGCAGTTGTGTGGTTTTTCTCCCCCTGAAAAGCCCAGCCTCTCTCACACTGGGCCTTCCCACCTCTCTCTCTTCCTCTCCTGCCAGTGTGTGTATTCCTTCCCCATTCTGTGGCCACCATGAGCCTCTCTGCTCTTCCACACCCCCTCTTTGCTCCCTCAAGCAGACAGGGCCGGGGAGCCCTCCCAGCCCTTCCAGAAAGGCCAGGGTTCTCCTTGCATCCACCCCTTCATCCACGCCCCCTGCCACCAGCCACCTGCTTAGCTGGGCCCTTCCCTTCCTCAGGCTCGGGAGTCCGGCAGGGTTTTCAGGGCAGCATCTGGATGGCAGAGCCAGGGGGGCTTACAGAAACCTGGCCACAGCATCAGGCAGCCGGGGGGCAGCCCCCAACGGGCCGAGCCTCTTCCTGCCCGCCGGCTGGGCCTCACCGCCTCCCGTGTTCTCTTTGGCAGGAATCTTCAGAGAGTACCAACACCACCATTGAGGATGAAGACACCAAAGGTAGGGGGGGGCCTTGCCTTCAGCATCTGGGCCCCCCGGGCCTCCCGGCAGGCCCCCTTCACTAACAGCCCCGGCCTGAAAGGGCCCCAGGGCCAACCTTGTGTTCTGCTCCTCCACAGACAACCTGGCCATAGCCCCTTGCAGACTGGGCAGTGCCACTGCAAGGCACTGTGTCCTGCGCGAGGTACTCGGTCCCCAGTCCCCTGGCAGTACGCAGATGGACTTTGCTTCCTGCAGGGGTTATGTGCGTAGTGTAGTACGTTTTAGGGGGAAAAATTACCCTATTCAGGTCACAAATGTATCATGGTGGCATACTTTTTCTTTTTGAATTTAAAAAAAAAAATAAGTTGATTTCAGGGGCGCCTGGCTGGCTCTGTCGGTGAGCTTGCGACTCTTGATCTTAAGGTTGTGAGTTCAAGCCCCACGATGGGCATACAGCTTACTTTAAAAATAAATAAATAATAAACATGAGTTGATTCTAAAAACATGAAGTGACAAGAGGAAGGGAAGGGAAAGCAAAAATTCAGAAAATTCAGGTGACAAGAAACCTTGCCTAAGACCAACCCCCAAAGGGCAGGGGCTACTGTAGCCAGTGGCTAACAGTCCCCACAAGCCTTCAGATGGAGGAAGGAGCAAAACCCCAGAGAACCGTGACCGGCTTAGTAAGAGGGGAGCTAATAAGGACGATAATCGTGGCCACCCTGCGAGGGGCACTTGCTGTGTGCTAGACCCCGTCCAAGTGCTTTACATTTACCTGAGCTGTGAGCTGGGCACTGTGGTCAAGCCCGTTCTACAGCTTGGGAAACAGAGGTTGAGTAAATTGGCCCAAGGTCCCCTAGCTCCTAAGGGTGGAATTAGGATTTGAACCCCGTAACCGCGGCTCAAAGGCTTCGGTGTGTGGCAAGCATGCTTGGAGTTGGAGGAGGAAGGATGAGTGTCACCTTCTGTTCAGAGGACCCCACATCCTTGGATGAGTTAGCGAAGTCCTGCTGTCCTGCCCGCACCCACTGTCCCACGGGACCGGGAGACTAGCCAGGGCTGGGGTTCTCACACTCAGCGCATGTCAGAGACCCCTGGGAGTCCTGCAACTTAGAAGAACACGGCTAACCTGGAGAGATGGCAGCTATACCAGCGTAGACATTTTTCCATTTAGATATTGGCCCCTAGAGGAGTACAGCGAAGGGGCAAAGAGCATTTTATGACGTAATAAACATTTTTGCACAGTTGTGTTTCCGCCTGTAAAGGCAGTTTGGCACACACTGAACACCATGACTACCTCCTGACTCCGCCCGGGTGCCTTGGAAGACCCGCCCCACCCTGTGGGTCCCTGTGTGGTCATTCCCAGCCGGGCCGTGGGGGCGGTCACTTCATCACCACAGCCTGGCACTGGAGCAGATCAGTCTTCCCCCATGGCACTAGGGACGACCTTTAAAAACCAATGATCTTGTAGAAAAATTCCCCATCGGGGGCAAGTGTACATTCTAAGTCCCTCAGGTGTGTTTCCAATCACATTGCCAGTCCTGGCCCTGTGGACTCTGATGCCATAGGTTTGTGGAGGGCCAAGACATGGCATTTCCAAGACTGTCCCCACATTTGAGGCTCGTTGTCCTAATGATAAGAGGCACTGGGATTTTGAAAAACCCATGTGGCCTCATAGTGCTGGTCTTGGAGCAGACAGGGATCATAGAGGTGAACTGGCTCTGTGCTTCTTCACGGCAGTCCGTTTGCTGGGTGACTTTGGACAACTTACTCAACCTCTCTGAGCCTCAGTTTTCCTTCGGTAAAGGGTTGAAGATAATACGATCAATCTCAGAGGATTGCTGTGCGGATGAAATGAGAGGCTGTGTATAAAGTGATTTCGCAGTGTTGGGCACTGGTAATGGTTTAATAAATTTTAATTTCTTTTTTTTCAAACTGGAGCTTATGGCTGAATGACAGGAAGCCACGTGAAATTTTCTTGGAGCATCAGTTTTACTCAGATTATTTTAAGACAGATATTTATATGTTAGACAGAAATATTTGGAAAGGAATGCAAAATTTGTATGTGTTATAAATGTAAATGTGACCCATTGAAGACATTTTCCACCTGGGGTAATGGCTCTGGGTGGCATCCCTGAGGCCCCACATTTGCTGTCTTTAGACTCTGCTCTAGAGAGATCGGGATGGGAAAATTTGTGGAGTCTTAAATTTTAGTTCACCCTTTTACAGAGGGGCATCTGAGGCCCAGAGAGAAAGGGCACATCCAGGTTATTAATGGCAGAACTGGGGCCCCATTCTCTGCCTCAGTTTCCCACATGTAAAAGGCCATGTCTGATAGAAGAGACACTGGCTCAGCCAGGAGTTTCTCCCTGTGTTTGGCAGGAGAGAGGAGCCCTGTGCCTCCCCCAGCTTCTTCAGGCCTCAGAGAAAGTTTAAAAAAAAAAACCAAACCATTTTCTGGTGTTAATTTGTTAAGTCTTCTCACTAAGTGAGAATAGCAGCTGGTGGGGTAGATTCTGACCTAACATTAAAGTTAATTAGAAATGTCATCCTCCAGGGAACATTTTCCCCTGAGCAAAGAAAGAGACATTAATATTTCAGAGCACCTCAGGCTTAATGCACAGGCCTCTGGCCCCCTGAGCTGCGCGGACGGGGCTCTGCCAGGCTTCCTTCCCACTTCCCTACCCCCTACTGGTCAGTTCCATGAAAAATTAATTTCCTCCCCAACCCAAAGAGCTGCCTCAGAATCTAGGCAGAGACCTTCTGGGAAATACCAGCCAGGAGTGCTGATCCCATCTGAGCCTCAGCATGCTGTGTGACCTTCGGAGAGTGCCATAACCTCTCTGGGGCCTCAGCTTTCCCATCTGAACGAGAGCACTCCTGGATGGCAGATGAGAAATGCCAGAGGTTGCTGCTGAGAAGCTGCTGAATGAATCTCTCACAGCAACAGGACTGCTGAGGACATGGAAGGGACCCAAAACCAAAGTGAGTTTCTCCAGATCTAAGAAGCGCCAGATTCCCAGATCTTCTGTCCTAGAGATGAAGCTACTAGGGAGATTTCTGCCCACTAGCCTTCCACTGTTGGCAAACTTGATGTCCTGAGTGGCTAGAGGCACAGCCAAGTCAGGCATTGTCTCTGGATGCATTAATAGAGGTATAGTGTCCAGAATTGGGGAGAGGATAGAGAGTTCTGCCCCAGACCTGATATTCTGCAATATTCAAGCCACATTGAGGATTGTGTGCTAACACTCAGGGAGGCATTTAAGCAGCTCAAGCACCCTCAAAGGGTGGATGGCCAGCTTAACTCAGATCCTGCAAACCCTATTCTGGAGGCTTTCAGCCCTAGAAAGAGAAGATTAGTAGAGGGGGAGGGCATTGGGTCTGGGGAAGCAGGTGCACCCTTTGGGGCCCCAGAAAGCAAGGGGCTTTCAGAGGGGAGAGTCTGACTTTAAAGAAGAAGGAGGTGGGTGCAAAGGGAGAGATGCCCGACAGTGTGTCAGGCTTCCTGGCAGGCTGCAAGCCCCAAAGTTCCAACCAAGATGGAAGCATCCATCACATCTCAGGCTGCTGGGAAGCATCCATGCCCTGGCTAGAGACCAGAGGCTGTCCTCAGGGAGAACTTCCAATTCAGAGATTTCCAGATGATAATAATCATAGCTCTTATTCACGGACTGCCAGGCACTCCTTTAAATGCTTTATATTATGCATCATTATTGACATAAATGAGTTGATAGAAAGGGCTTGGAACAGTAGCCGGTTCTTAGAACCATATATGTGTTAGTTATTTCTACTGATGCATCCTTAAGTCAGTCCTTAGAACCACCCTGTGAGGGAAGTACCATTAGAAGCTCTGTTATACATACGGGAAAACTGAGGCATGGAGAAGTACTTTGCCCAAGGTCACAGTTACTAAGTAGCAGAGTCAGGATCCAAACCCAGGGAGTCTGGCGCCAGAATCCAGGCCCCTGACCATTTTCCTAGTGTCTCTGGGATGGCAGTGAGAAGGAGCCCACGGGAGGTAGGGCATTAATTAAGCACAGGCTCATGGAATGTCAGGCTGGAAGGAATCTTAACGTCTGTGTAGAGAAAGCTAGGAGGTGGCACAGGTCCTATGGCCTGCCGGGAGCACATGGATCCGCTCTGGATCATCACCCGGATCATGAGTGGGAGTGGAATGAGGAGTCTCCTGGCAGGGATGGGTGTCTTCTTGCCCTTGGTCTCCATGAAGGAAGGCAGAGTTGGGCAGCAGGCCAGGCTCTTGGGCTCCAAGGGACAGAGACCCCCCCTGGCAACTTGGTAGATTCCAGCACACAGGGCAAAGACAGCAGCCCCAGGCCCTGGTTTGGTCCCCCCACTGATTCATTCATTCCTGTCTCCTCTGCCCCCGCCCCAGGCAAGGCCTCGGTCTCATGGCCCAAGACCGGCTTACCCCCAGCCCTGGTAAATCTTAGCAGAGCCAGGAGATAAAGGATTAGCCCCTCACTGTGCTACTGACATTGAAGATAGTGACCATTATGTCTACAGAGCACCCACCGTGTGCCAAGAGCCATGCTGGGCACAGGGCCCCTGCCCTGAGGAGAGTGTGACGGGCTTTGGGACCGCAAACTCTGGTGGCGGCGGTCGGCCCCCCACAGCAGGCTAGTCAACCTCTCTCACCTCCGGCTTGTCCAACTCTGACGTGGAAGTGATAGCCACATGAAGCCATGCCATGAAGCTTCCAGATGCTGCAGGCTGAGCACACAGCGTAATGCCTAGTGCGCTTGTTCGTGCAGTGCGGAATGCCTGTGGGGCCGGGTCCATTCCAGGTCCAGGCGTCCAGTGTGACAAGGGCAGCCATAGCCCAGCTTCCATGAAGCACGTCTCTGAGTTGGGAAATAGACAAGTGTGCGGGCCTAACCCGTCAGGGAGCACGGGGTGGAGGGGCGTGGGGGGTCCTGCGGAAAACGCCCTGGGCTGGGAGCCAGACTCTGCACCAAGGTGTTCCATGTCCTTGGGCAAGTCAACCCCTTCCTGGGCCTCCATTTCCCCCACAGTTTGAAAAGGAGGCTGAGTCCCTGGTCCCCACAGGTTCTTTCAGCCTGGATGTTGTAGGATTCTGCGTCCTCTGGGCCTGAGGTGAGCTCCCCGGCCGCAGATGGGGTAGGGTGGCACGGGCAGTGGTGAGGAAAGGGGCAGGGACAGGGCCTCAGCCAGGCGTGCTCCCCTCCCTCCGTCCCAGACGAAGACATGGCAACGTGCCCACGTACCTCACCGGCGGCTGCTCCGTTGGCCAGCCAGCTGACAGGGTTGCGAGTGAAGCTTGGACCTGTGGTGGGGAGAGCCTGCCCCAGGGAACTGCGCCAGGCTTCCGGTGGGACAGTCCTGCTGGGAGCCAGGACTCCCAGCTCCAAATTCCTCCGTCACCAAGGCTCAGTCTCCGCGTGCATCAGATCGGGGGGTGCTGGCCTTGCTGACCTCCCGGGGTGTCTGTGAGGAGCGGGTGTGGCCACCTGTGTAGGAGGAGGCAGGAAGTGGCAGCGCTTAAAAGTGTGTACCTACCGTGTGCCAGGCGCTTGGTGCGCAGCGCCTCATCCCACCTCGTTACCTCATCACCGGGAGGGGGGCGCTGTTGTCTCGGTCGGACAGCGCAGGAACCCTGTGGCCGCGCCACACAGCTTGTGAGGACCTGCGCCGGGACTGACGCGAAGTCTGTCTGGTACTCAAGTCTGGGTTTGGCACTGGAGGGACGAGAGGTGGTGCTGTTTCCATTTCACAGCTGGGAAAACTGGGGCTCAGAACAGCACACATCTAATGTGAAAGCGGATGCCTAAGCCTCTACCAGAAAGACCAGCGATTCGTCGTTTCAGGGTGGACAGCGGAGGCCAGGTCTCAGCAACCGGGATTCATCATGGCTAGAAAGTGCTGAACCCCTCAGTGCCTGATTCCTATCGGCCCCCAAATGGAACAAAAAGCTCACCCAGACCTAAGGGATGAGTAAGCCCTAAGACCTTCCTTAAGGGCCCCAGTTTGGGCCCAGGGAGAGCCCCTGGTTCGTGGCTGCTAGTGACAACCACCGCTGTTGACCCAGTTTTTGATTCAGGTGGCAAAGCAAGGGGCAGAGAAGCGTATTTTGGAGTCCGCCTGGCTTCCCATCAGGCCTAACGTCAGAACATCCACCATGCATGCTTCACCGGGGTAAAGGCTGCAAACCGGGACACTGGCTCTGCCCTTTGCAGCTGAGGGAAATTTCCCAGCTTTCTCCACCTTTCTGGGCCTCAGTTTCTGCTTCTGTGAAATGGGAGTAATGATACCGACCTCCCAGGGATAATGTGAGGCTAACAGAGACCGTCTCTACGAGGCCCTCAGATCCTAGCGCAGGGCCTGGCCTATGATAGGGACTCAGAAAATGGTAGTTGGTGCTTCATTACTATTACTATCATTTCTCTGTGTCTCCTCCTGCCTTACAGTGCGGAAACAGGAGATTATTAAAGTGACAGAGCAGCTGATTGAAGCCATAAGCAATGGAGATTTTGAGTCCTACACGTGAGTCGGCTGGGTCCATTCTGCATGTCCTGCCTGGATCGTTGTTCAGGGGGCGCTGATGGCTAACTTTGGGGGTCCTCGTCTCTGACCCTCAGTCACTCACTCTGCATGTGCCGTGAACCAGACTGAACTCATACTTCTGTTTTGCATTTAGACCTTATGCTTTAATGAAGCTTTCTGTTCACAATACTCTATCTTGGTCTTCCTCATCTCTTGTTCCCCAGGAGGAACTCCAACCAAACTCCTTTGCTTCCCCACCACAGCATGGGCCCCCGCAGGAGATGAGCGGGGAAGGAGGGGAGGGAGGCGGGCCTCTCCTCAGACCTGCTGCATGGGCCTGCTCCTCACCCTGCACCTCCTCAGGCCTCTGACCTCAGGTGGGCAGGAGGAGGCAGGAACCCATAGGATGCGTCCTCCAGTGAGCAGGGGCGAGCAAAAGAACCTCAAACAGAACCTTAAATCCTCTGAGGAATAAGGCCAAGTGTCCAAAAATAACATAAAATGAAACAGATGGTAGGAGATGTCCCCTACCCACCTGGACCAGCCTGTCAAGGGGCAGCTGTGTGCAAAGGCTGGGCTGGAGCGCCCCTTAGTGGCCACCCCCCCCCCACCCCCCCGGCCTGGTTTGGCCCAGAAGCAGGCCCACGCCAGGGAGCGGGAGGATTCTGGGCTGAGGCCTCAACATCTCAGCTAGGGCTGACAAGACCCCACATATGCTTTTTGGTGGACAAAAGCTGCCAACTGAGGCAGAATGACCCGTGCCTGTTGGGTTTAGGTGAGGTAGGAATAACCTAACTGGGATTTGGGTCTTGGGCAGCTGGTTCCCAGTTTCCACTGGGCCCAGGAGCTTAAGTTTGTCTCCCAAAGGCAGGCAAGGTGCGTTTTAATTGTGGGAGGGTTTCAGCAGCAGCGGGTGGCAAAGCCCCAGCAATCTACTGCTTCTCTCGGAGGAACCAGGACTCTAGAAGGTACAGGTGTGAGACTGAGGCCGCATGGATGCGTGTGTGCATGCACTTGTCCACACGTGCACGTTTGTGACTTTACCTGGGTAAAGCCTAAAAAGCACAGAAACATGACGTTAAACAGGTCTTGCTGCCAGCCCTCAAGAGAGCTAAATCAGCCACGGGAAGAGCTTGAGACTATCTCTGGAAAGATACAGCCAGGGAGGGAGGGAAAGAGAGGCGGTTTCTGTGGACCCCAGCCCCCTCCCCGCAGTGCCATTTCTGGGGACCCCCCTCCCACCTCTGTGATGTCACTTTCCCTGGCATGTGCAGCCTACTCTAGGTTCTGACCCCGTGCCATGACCTCTGGAGCCTGTGGTATCACGAGTCTGGCCCTGTGTAACCCTCACTCACTGAGCCTCAGTATCCCTAGATATATAATGGACTTGGAGCAAGTGGTCTCTGAGTTGCTTCAGAGTCAGGGACCCCAGAGACCTCCTGGAGAAGGGCTTCTCCAGTGAGGGTGCTCAGTCTCCCCAACACTCGGAGCTCAGGCCCGCAACCTTGAAGGCTTCTGGAACTGAAGGGTCTCAAGCATCTCATTTGGTCTGAGCAGGGCCCCCAGCCCCTCCCAATCCACTTGGAGAATCTGAGGTGCTGAGTGGAGACGCGAGTCGTCTGGGGTCACACAGACAGGACCATCAGGGAAGAGCAGGGATAGAGTGCCCTGCAGTCACCACAGTGTCCAACTCAGACAACACAGGGCCCGATACCTGTCCTCCCGGTGGCTCCGGTCCCTTCCCAGCTTGGGGTCTTTGCTTGTCCTGAGGTACTTCCTGTGCTTGGCTGCACTGTCACTGTAACGGGGGTCTGTGTTGCGCCACAGATTCCAGAGGCCTGGGGGGTGGGGGAGACAGTTTTTTTCCTTCCTCAACCTGGTTGTCAGGGTTCCCCAGAAGGCTGAGACCTGGAAGGGAGCTCTGAGCTGAAAATACACGCCTTCCTCCCAAGCATGACTTCATGGAAGGCTATTTTCCTAACGTTACAGAAGAGGAAACTGAGGATCACACTGAGGGCAAAACGGGCACCTTTAAAGAAGCAAAACGCACCCCCTCCAGGGACGTACCTGCTCTGCGAGCAGAAGTCACTTTCATGTGAAGGAAAAAGTCCTCCCCCCCCCCCCCCCCCCCCACGGCAAATTGGGAAAAGCCCCTCCGGGCCCAGCTGCCCTGGGCGGGGAGATGCGATGTGGAGAGGAGCCTACAGGCTGAGTTACCCCGGCCAGCTCCTGAGCGCTGCGCACGACGCTTCGCGGCCCCTCGTGGTGCTCTTGCTTGGTGCTGGGGGTCTTATGACCAGCGAGTGGCAGGCCCCAGAGCCAAACCCAGGCTTCTGAGTTCTAAGTGGCACCCCCTGGTGGGCGGTGGGTGCCTCACGGTACAGTTCGCAAGCCCGGTCCCACCCACTGACCCCACTGATCCTGTGACATGGGCGCAATCCCTCCAATGTCGCAGGCCCACCCTCCTCCAGTCCAGGCCCCTGGAGTGAGAGGGCGGCCCCAAGAGGCCACCCCAACCCCTCTTTCCTCTGACTTCCTCCCCCTAGGAAGATGTGTGACCCCGGGATGACGGCTTTCGAACCTGAGGCCCTGGGGAACCTGGTCGAGGGCCTGGACTTCCATCGATTCTATTTTGAAAACTGTGAGCAATCCCTTCTCTCTGGGGTGCCTGTTGTCTGCTCTCGTTCCATGTCCTGCCGGATGGCACAGCAGGGTGACGGGCAGGGCCCCCGGGGCAGCTCAGGAGCCAACGAAGAGGAAGATCCCGTGTGGACAGGGGTTGGTACCATCTTGGTTCCCTCTCGTAACCTGGGCCTGTCTGACTGCCAGCCATCCCTCCTGTGGCTGAGGATGGGGACCTGGGACAAGTGTGACAAGCCCTTCCAGCCCTCTCCTGCCCCTGCCCCGGGGAGGGCGTGGGCAGGGCCTTTATTCTCAGTTTACAGATAAGGGAGGCTTCCTGCCTGGGCATGCATCCACGTTACAACCATCTAGAGGCCTGGGGCCACCCCAGCTGCCCAACTGGTCACAAGCTGGCTGGTGGGCTGTTATGCCTGTGGGTGGGCAGTCCACGGAAGAGGAGGGGACCCGAGCTCACACTGCTGTGCCCCTGCCTGTATGTCTAGGTCTCTGTCCGCCTGTCTGTCCTTCCTGGGTCTCTCCTCTGCAGGAGAGACCCTGGCAGCTTTGCAACCAGGGGCTGTCAGGGGGCTGAGGCTGGGCCTGACCTAGGGCGCTTTCTGCCTGTGTCCATGTCTCACCTTGGCCAGGGGTCAGACGGGGACGAACCAAAGCAAGTGCAGGTTAGACTCATCTAGCTCAGGACCTAGAGGAAGGCCCTGAGAAGTGGCATACCCAGGGTACCCCAAAAGGAAGGCATGTACCATTGAGGCTACGCAAGATGATTTCCGGTGCATGTGGGCACCACTTAAAATAGCACTGGTTCGCACAGTGAGCAAGCTGGTCCCTTTCTAAATCCTCTTTCCATATGTCCGGCTTCATCAGGGGGAAAGGCTCGGCTGGGCGCTAAACCCCTCTCCCACACTGCCTCGTTTACCTCTCCAGCAAAGAAAGAACAGTCTCAGATTCAGATCCCTTGCAGGCAAGAGGATCACATAGCTTTATTTCATTTACACTGGATTTATGATTAAAGTTGTATTCTGTGATACCGGTTGTTCATTATTGATTGTGCTAGAAAGTTTTCTTTTAAAATACATTTACATCAATTAATAAAGTGTATTGATTCAAGAAAATATTTTAATGAAGTAAGTACAAGTCGATAGCAAAAACAAAGGCGGTATTTAAGTGACTGAAATAGGATCTAGTCCAGCTGTAACCCACCCAGAAGGGGAAACTGATGCCCAGAGAGGGTAAGTGACTCACCCGAGGGAACCCAGAAAGTCAGTGGCAGAACCCAGTCCTGACTCGTTCCTCCCCATCCCTGCCCCGGGCCGCGCCCTCTCATCTGCGTGTTAGCAGCCCCCAGCCAGACAGTCCTCTCCTGCCTGCACCCAGTTAGACTGACCTTATAGACTAGAGTGGTCCAAGAACACCCCCAACAAGCTGTGAAGAAAGAAGTTGCCTTTTCCCTTGATTAATAAAACTCTGATACTCCAAGCCTAGCAGTGGAGGTTAGATTTTCATGTGAAGAGAGGTGGCTGGACCCACGTTTTCCCCCATCACCCTGGAGCTCCCTGGCTGATCACCATGGCCACCTCTATACAGGTCTGTCTTCTGGAGGTGCTGGTTTCCCAGAGTGAACTCCCCAATCCCCACTGAGCGGAGCGGAAACCAGGCTGAGCCGGCTCTAAGGGCCCAGGGATAATAAACACAAAGAGAAGGCTGACCTAGCTCTGGGCCTGCATCCAGGCAGTGGGCACCCCTCACAACACCGGCCCCTGGGATTCTCGGTTTGAATGCCAAAGGGCCCATGAGTGCGAGACCCAGAGCAACTTCTGGCCCCAGGGCCGAGTCCCACCATCCTGCCTGTTTTTCCCTGGGGACGACCTGGCCCTTTGTCCCATGCGACCTATAAGGGTGGATGTTAGAAGGCCATAGTCTTTTCAGAGAACACACATTAAGGTGGTCATTTCTTTACAAATGTCCCCCAGAACCCCAGCCCTTGCCAACAACAGCGAGGCACCCTCAACAATGCTGACCTTGTTTGTTTGTCTCTTCTGAGATCGTTCGAGATTGTCCTAATTCAATCCCATCTGGACACTGACTTCTTTTAGGTTCTATTGCATTTCTTTTAGGAAGTGGCCCAGCTTGGGACAAGTCAGATTGCTTCTCTGGACCTCAGTTTCCAGATGTGTTGAATGGATGCATTGAACTAGATGCTCCTGAGTGCCTCCAGCCCTGTGTGCTGTTGAGGATGCTTACAGAGGCCTCCTTGCATTTTGTAGGAAGGCCACTCGGTGACCTCTGACCTCTGAGGTCACTCCTAAGCCTATAATGCAAAAACTCTACATTCTCTCTGAGAACGCCAAGTGGTAACAGTCTGTTAGTCTATATATGTAAGACTGAGTGATTTGTTGTTCTGTAGCCAAAGCCTGGGTGTAGTGTGATTATAATGTTAGGGATGCTTTCAGTAGTCCTAAAAAAAAAAAAAAAAAGATGTTTTACATTTTCCAGGAAACCCATGGCTCACAAACCTGGCTGGGCATCAGAATCAGAGGGTGGGGAAGGGCAAAGAGCCTTTTGAATAGCATAGATTTTTGAATTGTCATCTTCAAGAGAGGAGATGGGCAGTGTATATTTTAAACTGGTTCTCTGTGGGATTTGGACCTACATTTGGGCTACACTAAGAGAAGGCATGAGGGTTCCTCTGAAGCCTGGGACCCTGGTGAGCCCTGTCCAGCCTCGCCCTGGGTCATTGTCTTTCTGTGCTTTTGTTTTCTATCTTGCTGAAAAAAAATGGAAAGTTCCTAGAACCAAAAAAATAATGATTAATAATAATAATAATAACAGTGGCTCATATTTTGCATAGAGAAAGCTGGCTTCAGGTACTTTTCTCGGTTCTGTCATGATTAGAAGAGTTATGCCTTTCTGCCTGACTCTGGAAAGCTCCATGACCTCACCCCATGACCACCAATTCCATCTTACAATTCCAAGATCCTAGAATTCTACAATTTTAATATGACTCAGGTTTCCATAATTCCATATATCTGGAACAGGAGTGGCAAATCAGAGGTCCACAGGCCATATCTGGACTGCATATATGCTTCACGTGGCCTGCATGAGGTTTTAAATTTGAATTAGAGACCAATAATAAAAATGATGCCTTTTCACATAAAAATCCAGGTTTCCACATTCTCCTGAAAAATCAGGTGTGGCAAATGTGGGTTCCACTTAGAGCTGACACTTGAACAACACAGGTTGGAACTGTGCAGGTCCACTTATACACACATTTTCCCCAATGAATACAGCCCCGCCCTGTAAATATATTTTCTCTTCCTTGTGATTTTCTTTTTTTTCTTTTTTAAAGATTTTATTTATTTATTTGACAGAGAGAGACACAGTGAGAGAGGGAACACAAGCAGGGGGAGCGGGAGAAGGAGAAGCAGGCTTCCCGCTGAGTAGGGAGCCCGATGCGGGGCTCGATCCCAGGACCCTGGGATCATGACCTGAGCTGAAGGCAGACGCTTAACAACTGAGCCACCCAGGCACCCCATCCTTGTGATTTTCTTAATAACATTTTCTTTCCTCTAGCTTACCGTATTGTAAGAATATAGCATAATAATACAAATAACATACAAAATGTGGGTTGACTGTTGATGTTACCGGTAAGGCTTCCAGTCAACAGAAAGTTATTAGCAGTTAAGTATTGGGGAAGTCAAGTTATATGTGGATTTTCAAGTGGGGGGTGGGGGTGGGGCTAACTTCCCCCCCCCTCCCCCCATCGTTCAAGGGTCAACTACTCACAGAGCAGCCACCAGGGAAGTTGTGGACAGGGCGCCCTCTGCAGGTGGGACAGGGTGCGCTCTTCACCACAGTCTCTGCCACTCCCTATCGCTCGCTCCCTGACCCAGAGGCAAAGGGTCTGTTGCCATTTAGCATCTTATACCCCACTCACCCCCCTCGTTTATGTACTTACCTGGCCTCTGTAGGGAACCTGGGGTTGAGACTCTGGTCTAAGTTCATCTGATTCTATAATCATAGCCCTATACTTCTGTGCGTCTGAGATACTGTGATTCTAAAATCCCATTCCCCTGTGTTTAAAGAATTGGCATGTCTGAAATCTGGGATCTGCTCTAGCCATCTAGAAGTTCTGCCTTGACTCCTAGCTGAGCCCTGTCACAGAGACCCCTCCTGTGGAAATGAGGCAGGTGGGGGGTGCCTCTGCTGAGAGGGTCATTGGGAGATGGGGAAGTGAAGGAAGGGACACAGGAGGCCCCCAGTTGCATCTCCTCTGCCCCCTCCCATTCCCACCTCCAGTGTGGTCTCGGAACAGCAAGCCTGTGCACACCACCATCCTGAACCCCCATATCCATCTGATGGGCGACGAGTCGGCCTGCATCGCCTACATCCGCATCACACAGTACCTGGATGCGGGCGGCATCCCCCGCACGGCCCAGTCGGAGGAGACCCGCGTCTGGCACCGCCGGGACGGCAAATGGCAGATCGTCCACTTCCACAGATCTGGGGCGCCCTCCGTCCTGCCCCAGTAAGAGCCCCTCCTTCCTGCCATCTGTCATCTGAGACAGTTTAAAGGAATGGGGTGGTGTCAGTCTGGAGGGGGACATGCTGGGGAACTTGGCTGCTGGAAGGCCACGGGGTGGGGGCTGGAGGACCACAGGGAGGAGCCCAGACCTGCAGGTTCCCTGGGGGAGGGGGGAAGCTGGGTGGGACCCACAGGAAGCAGCGTCAGCCCCATGTAAGGATGGGGGGTGCAGGGTGGTTGCCCAAGGAAAACAGGCCACCCTCAGAAGCACCTGCATTACCCACCACACATACCATTTCTTACAGCTGAAGGACCAGGCCGGGGGCCCTGTACTGCAGAGATT
This sequence comes from Callorhinus ursinus, assembly GCF_003265705.2. Lineage (NCBI taxonomy): Eukaryota > Metazoa > Chordata > Mammalia > Carnivora > Otariidae > Callorhinus > Callorhinus ursinus. The sequence continues at coordinate 51,392,530 of NW_027397065.1, forward strand.
TATTCTTCGTTCATGGAATGTGGCTGTTGGTTCTCCCACTTGGATTTTGCTGGAACTCCCCCAATCACATCACCCCACTACCACTATCATCACCATCACCATCACACCTACGTCAAGAGAATCTGCCTGCTCACAAAAGCTATCACGACTTCCGAGCAAGTGGCACGTCTCCCTGCCACCACCTGTCACGCTGGCTCTGTGTCCCCTGCCAGGGCGGGGCTTCCTCAGGCCTGGGTGCCCTGGGTGCCCTGGGTGCCCTGGGTGCTGGCTCTGAGGACTTCCCCTCCTGGCTGTTGTCCGCCTGGTCTTGCCTTGGCTGTAGGCTAGAATGCCCAGCTGTGTGTCCCCCCAGGGGCTGAGGAGAAAGAGGGGCAGAATCAGGAAGAATGTGGCATCCGCCCCCCATCTCCCTGTCTCTCCCTTCCAGGGTCCCCCCAGCCCCGTGAGCCAGCCTCCCCTGTGGGAGAGGGTGAGAGAGGAGCAGACACCAGGAGCCCCCACCTCACACTGCCTCCCTAGCTCTTCCCCCATCCCGCCCCGTCCTCTGTCCGTGCGGACCCTTCTCCCTCAGTGTGTGGAGCACGATCCTCTCAGGGTGCCCCCCACTCTCTCCTCCTGCCTTCGGCTGATGTTTACCTCCGACAGTAACGCCCATTCCACCCTTCCACCAGTCCGGGAGAATTCCAGCTTCGTCACATCGGAGGGAGAGAATCTGATTGCTTTTTGGGGGCAAAGAAGGCAACGTTTAGGTATCACTTCTACTCGGACCGCATGCCTTTTTATAGCCAAACTTCTGTGTGTTTCGTAAATGGATTTTGCGTTCATGGATATTTATGTAATAACTAAACCTCTCAAATTATAGCGAGGAGGGTCGGGTTGAGGTGGGAAGGGAGGTGGGAAGAGGGGTGAGGGGTAGTTTTTTTCTGTTCTAGGTCTTTTTTTTTTTTTTTTCATGTCATCTCTGAGATGCACTCTGTCACCTGTGGTTATCTGGGGCCGAGGTGGACTCAGCCCTGGGGACGGGGCGGGGGCGGGGGGAGGGCCTCGCTGACATTTTGGTCCCAAGGTTCCTTTCAGGACTGTAGAAACACCAGATGTTAGTGCTAAGAAACAGCAAATCAGGGCAGAGAGAGTGGGGAGGTTGTCAGGACAGAAATATCTTTTTTTTTTTTTTTGCTTGCCTCCCAAACTGAGGTTCCCAGGATTTCATCCCACCGCATCCATGTGTGCCCCCCAGCCCCTCCCCCAGTCTTTGGGGGTTCATGAGCATGTGTCTTCATTGCCTTTCCCCTCTGCATCTGCTGGTCCAAGCAGAGCACTGGAATTTTTCCTCTTCACGCCTCGTCCTGCAGCCATGGGTTCGAATCTCTTTCTTTTCCCTTCTCTTTCCCTCTTCCCCGGGATTGACTCTGATGTGGAATGCCTTGGCACATCCACTAGGATCTACTGTCTGCACTGTTTTCTTTGCATGACTTTATATGCAGTAAGTATGTTAAAAAAAAAAAAAAAGGAAAAGAAGAAAAACACTCAGCAAAACCAATCTACATGTTTTGGACAAAAAAAAAAAAATAGAGGTTGTATTCTCAGTGTCCAACTCGGAATTATGTTGCCGCCTCTCTGTGCTTTTTGGCCTCTGTGTGGCCGTGTTTTGCCAGCATGAGATACTGTCCCCTCTGGAGGATTTTAGGGGAGGAAGAGCTACAGCCCCAGGAATTTGGAGGAGGCCCTGGTTCCCCCGAACCTCTGGGGAGTCCTGGGTGTTGGCTGGAGGACTGGTGGGGATGTTCGATCCAGGACTTTCTGAGTTTCCCCTGATCATGAGATGTCTGCTGGGCCCTTTTCTCTACAAGCTGCCCCTGGGGACAGGTGAGGCAGGCTGGACTGGGGCTGCAGGCCAGGAAAGAGGCTGCCTGGGCTTCCTGCTCTCCAAATTGGTTGATCACTGGCCTCCATCCTTGGCAGACACCCTGCTGCCGAGGCCCAAGGGGCAGGCACTTGGCCTGCCCCAGGTCCAGAGGGCTTCCCAGTAAGGCCCAGTGATCCCAGCGTCCCAGCGGTAAGACCACCTGCCTCCCTTGTGGAGCTGCCAGCTTCCACAGCAATCCCCAAGCCCAAGATGAGGGTGTGGCCTTCACAGGGGATGCTGCAATTACCAAGACCAAGTCCGGTCCCTTTCTCAGCCTCAGTTTCCCCATCAGTGAAAGGGTTAAATATTCCTGCCCAGCCTCTGCTGCAGGGCTGATGGTGGATCCAACGGGACGGTGAAGCGAAGCCCAATATACCTGTGAGAACTGACAGGGTTAGTCACTGGCTAGACTCCTGCTTTGTTCTGGGCCTGGCCAGCCCCCCTGCATGCCCCCACCTGCCCCTCATTCCCCTCTTTGGTGCCTGTTGACTGCTTATTAGCAGTGGACTGCAGGAAAAGAGCCATGCTTTGGGGGTTAATAGATTCCATTCCCAGTTCTGACCAGACTTGCTGTGTGACCTTGGGCAAGTCCTTTTCCTGCTCTGGCCCTGGGTTTTTCCACCAGAGGGAACTGAGCTGGAGGACGCCAATGTCCCGATTCCTATTTGCTGACATGTCTCGTGCCTCCTATCCACTGTGTCCCATTCCAAGTGCCAGCGAAATGGAGGCAGGTCCCTACCCCGGGAGGAAACGGCCTCCACGAGGAAGGCCACTCTGATGGGTGGGTAGTCAGCCAGTGTGGACCACAGGGCACCAGCGTGATCCCGAGGCGGCACGCAGGGGAGGTGGGCAGACAAAGCGGCCCAGAGCCCACCGCCACCAGACAGTGAAACGCTGCTCCTCTAAAACATCCTGTAGATGCAAAAAAAAAAAAAAAAAAAAATCCAGGCCTAAGACCAGACCTAGGCTCCAGCATGCAAACACCTCCATAGGAAAGTATTCTCCCAGGATTGTGCACACTGTGGCGCTAATCCTGGCCTCCTGTCTCCCAAGGGGAGATCCTTGGGGGTGGGGTGGGGAAATGTGTTTGCCAGACTCCCCGTGCTGGTTTCTTTGTTATTATTGGTTTGGGGATTTGTTTCAGTTCTTTCTTTCCTTTTCTTTCTTTCTTCCTTTTTCTTTTCTTTCTTTCTTTTTGTTTTTTTTTAAATATGTGGCTGTGAACTTGAATGACCACTGCTCAAAACTTCTGCTATTGGGTGGGAGGGGGGAAGAAGGGGTGTCTGTTTTACTGGTGTTTTCAGTGCAATAAATAGCTACCAACTTCTGTGCACTTTGCTGTCTCCCCGTCAATCACCAGCACTGGGTGGGTTTTGTTTATTTGTTTGTTTCCTGTTCAAGAACTCGCCATTTGCAAAATAAAAGGCAAGGTCTCCATTCTGATTGGGCCAACTTGGTCTCATGCTCAAGGCTGAGCCAATTACAGTGGGATTATGCCTGGACCCTGGGCCCCAGCCTTAGAACCCGGGGAGGAGGCTGGCTTTCTCTCAGGCACTTGAGGGGCCCTTATCTAGAGC